>NW_027140871.1:0-313333 GCF_036365525.1 Heterodontus francisci
TAGATCCCTTCCCCCACTCCCCTCTGTCATTCTCCTCCCCCCTCCCCTACACCACTCCCATTCCCCACTCGCCTCCCAAACTTCAATACTCCACCCCGCTCCCCAAACCCACGCCCCCATTCCCCTACCCAAATCCCCTCCCAGCACCCCTTATCGACTCCCCTCCCCCACTCCCCTACCCCAACTCCCCTCCCCCATTCACCTTCCCAACTCCCTCCCACTCACCTCCATAACTCCACTCACTAACTCCCTCCCACTCACCTCCCCACTCCCCTCCCTAACTCCCCTCCCTCACGCCCCTACCCCTCTCAGATCACCAACTTCCCTCCCCCATTCCCCTCCCCCACTCATCTCCCCAACTCTCCCCACCAACTCCCTCCCACTCACCTCCCCCACTCCTCTCCCTAACTCCCCTCCCTCACACCCCTCCCCAACTCCCCTCACTCCCTCCCCTGCCCAACTCCCTCCCACTCATGGTACCCACTCCCCTATCCCACTCCCCTCCCCCGCTCACCCCCATTCTCCACCCCCACTCCCCACCCCACTGCGCTCCCCAGCTCCCCTTGCCCACTCCCCGCCCCAACTCCCCTACCCCACTCCCCTCCCCACCCGCATATATCACACCCCTCCCCCACTCCCCGACACCACTCCCATCCCCCACTCGCCTCCCAAACTTCCCTATTCCACTCCGCTCCCCAAACACCCTCCCCCATTCCCCTACCCAAATCCCATCCCCAGCTCCCCTTACCCACTCCACTCCCCCACACCCCAACCCCACTCACATCCCTAACTCCACAAGCCCACTCCCCTCCACTACTCACCTCCCCAACTCCCTCCCACTCACCTCCTTAACTCCCCTCCCTAACCCGCCTCCCCCACTCCCCTCCCCCTCACCTCCCCAACTCCCCTCACTTTCTCCCTCCCACTCACCTCCCCCACTCCCCTCCCTAACTCCCCTCCCTCACCCCACTCCCCTCCCTAACTCCCCTCCCTCACTCCCCCACCCCACTTACCTCCCCAATCCCCCTCACCAACTCCCTCCCCCTCACCTCACCAACTCCCTCACTAACTCCCTCTCACTCACCTCCCCCACTCCCCTCCTCTCCACTCCTCTCCACTCCCCTCCCACACTCGCCTCCCAAACTGCCCTCCTCCATTCCGCTCCCCAACCCCACTCCCCTACCCCACCCACCTCCCTAACTCCGCACCCCCACTCCCCTCCCCCACTCAACTCCCCAACTCCCCTCACTAACTCCCTCCCACTCACCTCCCTAACTCCCCTCCCTAACTCCCCTCCCCCACTCCCCTCCCCCCTCACCTCCCCAACTCCCCTCACTAACTCCCTCCCACTCAACTCCCCACTCCCCTCCCTAACTCCCTCCCTCACACCCCAACCCCACTCACTTCCCCAACTTCCCTCCCCCACTCATCTCCCCAAATCCCCCCACCAACTTCCTCCCACTCACCTCCCCCAATCCCACTCCCCTCCCCCGCTCACTCCCACTCTCCACCCCCACTCCTCTACCCCACTGCGCTCCCCAGCTCCCCTTGCCCACTCCCCGCCCCAACTCCCCTACCCCACTCCCCTCCCCCACCCCCCCTATATCACTCCCCTCCCCACTCAGCTCCCCCACTCGCCTCCCAAACTTCCCTACTCCACTCCGCTCCCCCACCCCGTTCTCCAATACCCCTCCCCTTCCCCTATCCCACTCCTCTCCCCCAAACCCCTACTCCACACTCCTCCCTCATTCCCCTCCCCCAATCTCCTCCCCCACTCCCCTCCCCCAATCTCCTCCCCCACTCCACTCCCCTCCCCCACTCCCCTCCCCTACTCCGCTCCCCAACACCCTCCCCCATTCTCCTACCCAAATCCCCTCCCCAAACTCTCCCCTCCACTCCACTCCCCCATGCCCCTCCCCCACTCCCCAACCCCACTCACCTCCCCATCTGCCCTCCCCCAAATCCCTCCCCCACTCCCCTCCCGCACTCACCTCCCCCACTCCCCTCCACACACCCACTCCCTTCCTCCACACTCCACTCCCACTCCCCTACCCCACTCCCCTCCACACACCCAATCCCCTGCACCACTCCTCACACCCACTCCCCCTACCCCATTCCTCTCTCCTTCTCTCCTCCCACAATCTCCTCCCCCACTTCCCTCCACCACTCCGACTCTCTACCCCTCTCCTCTCCCCCTCATCTCTCCTCCCCACTCCCCTTCCCAATCCCCTCCCCCACTCCCCTCCTCTCCACTCCTCTCCACTCCCCTCCCCCACTTGCCTCCCAAACTTCCCTCCTCCATTCCGCTCCCCAACCCCCCTCCCCATTCCCCTACCCCACTCCCCTCCCCAACTCCCCTCCCCAACCCCCCTCCACCACTACCCGACATCACACCCCTCCCCCACTCCCCTCCTCTCCACTCCTCTCCACTCCCCTCCCCCACTCGCCTCATAAACTTCCCTCCTCCATTCCGCTCCCCAACCCCCCTCCCCATTCCCCTACCCCACTCCCTCCCCAACTCCCCTCCCCAACCCCCTCCACCACTACTCTACATCACACCCCTCCCCCACTCCCCAACCCCACTCCCGTCCCCAAATCTCCTCCTCCACTCCCCTCCCCTACTCCCCATACCCACCCCCCTCCCCCACCCCCTACCCCACTCCATTTCCACTCCCCTTCCCACTCCCCTTCCAACTCCCCTCCCCCACTCTCCTTCCCACTCCCCTCCCCACTCCCCTTCCACTCCCCACCCGCACTCCCCTCCCCCACTCCCCTCCCCACATCCCTCCCCCACTCCCCTCCTCCACACCATTTCCACTCCCCTCCCCCACATTCCTTCTACGCCCCTACCCCACACCCCACCCACTCCCCTTCCAACTCCCCCCACCAACTCCCTCCCACTCACCTCCCCCACTCCCCTCCCTAACTCCCATCCCCCACTCCCCTCCCCAACTTCCCACACCCATTCCCCTGCCCAACTCCCTCCCACACACATCCCCCACTCCCCTATCCCTCTCCTCTCCCCCGCTCACCCCCACTCTCCACCCCCACATCCCTACCGCACTCCCCTCCCCAAACTCACTCCCCGACTCCCCTACACCACTGCGCTCCCCAGCCCCCCTTGCCCACTCCCCGCCCCAATTCCCCTACCCCACACCCCTCCACCACTCCCCTATAACACTCCCCTCCCCCACTCCCCTCCCAAACGTCCTTACTCCACTCCGTTCCCCAACCCCCCTCCCCCATTCCCCTACCCCACTCCCCTCCACCACTCCCCTACTCCACGCTCCTCCCCCACTCCCCTCCCCCACTCCCCTCCCCAATCTCCTCCCCCACTCCCCTCCTCCACACCCCACACCCACTCCCTGACCCCACTCCCCTACACACACCCACTCCCTTCCTCCACACCCCTCACCAACTCCCTACCCCACTCCCCCCACACACCCACGCCCCTGCACCACACCCCACCCCCACTCCACTTCTCCACACCCCACTCCCACTCCCCTACCCCAGTACCCTTCCCTTCTCTCCTCCCACACTCTCCTCCCCCACTTCCCTCCACCACTCCCACTCTCTACCCCTCTCCTCTCCCCCTCCTCTCTCCTCCCCACTCCCCTTCCCAATCCCCTCCCCAACTCCACGACCCCACTCTCCTCCTCTGCACTCCTCTCCTCTCCACTACTCCACTCCCCGCCCCCACTGCCCTTCCACTCCCCTCCCCCACTCCCATTCCCACTCCCCTCCCTCACTCCCCTTCCCACACCCCTACGCACTCCCCTCCCCCACTCTCCTTCGCATTCCCCTCCCCCACTCTCCTTCGCACTCCCCTCCCCCACTCTCCTTCCCACTTCGCTCCCCCACTTCCCCACTCCCCTCCCCCACTCCCCTTCCAACTCCCCTCCCCACTCCCCTTCCAACTCCCCTCCCCCACTCCCCTTCCCACACCCCTCCCCCACTCTCCTTCCCACTTCGCTCACCCACTCCCCTTCCACTCCCCTCCCCACTCGCCTCCCAAACTTCGCTCCTCCATTCCGCTCCCCAAACCCCCTCCCCATTCCCCTAACACACGACCCTCCCCAACTCCCCTGCCCCAACCACCCTCCACCACTACCCTACATCACTCCCCTCCCACACTCCTCAACCCCACTCCAGTCCCCAAAATCCCACCTCCACTCCCCTCCCCCACTCTCCTTCCCACTTTGCTCGCCCACTCCCCTTCCACTCCCCTCCCCCACTCCCCTCCCCCACTCCCCTTCCATTCCCCTCCCCCCCCAATCCCCTTCCACTCCCCTCCCCAAATCCCCTTCCACTCCCCTCCCCACTCCGCTTCCACTCCCCTCCCCCACTACCCTTTCCCACTCCTCTTCCACTCTGCTGTCCCACTCCCCTCACCCACTCTCCTTTCCACTTCGCTCCCCCAGTCCCCTCCCCACGCCCCTCCCACACTCCCCTCCCCCACTCCCCACTCCCCCACTCCCCTCCACCACCCCACTCCCCACACCCCCTCCCCCACTCCCCCTCCTCCACTCCCATTCCCCCCTTCCACTCCCTCCCCACTCTGCTTCCACTCCCCTCCCCCACTACCCTTTCCCACTCCCTTTCCACTCCCCTGTCCCACTCCCCTCACCCACTCACCGTCCCCCACATCCCTCCTCCACTCCGCTCCCCTTCAACCCTCCCACACTCCCATCAAACACTTCCCTCCGCCACTCCCACTCGCTACCCCTCTCCTCCTTCCGCTCACCTCCACCTTCCCCTCCCTTCCCCCACTCCCCTTCCACTCCCCTCTCCCACTCCCCTCCCCTTCCAACTCCCCTCAAACTCCCCTCCCACAGTCCTTCCAACTTTGCTCGCCCACCACTTCCACTCCCCTCCCCCACTCCCCTCCCCCACTCCCCTTCCACTCCACTCCCCCCCACTCCCCTTCCACTCACCTCCCCCACTCCCCTTCCACTCCCCTCCCCCACTACCCTATCCCACTCCCTTTCCACTCCCCTGTCCCACTCCCCTCACCCACTCACCGTCCCCCACATCCCTCCTCCACTCCGCTCCCCTTCAACCCTCCCACACTCCCTTCACACACTTCCCTCTGCCACTCCCACTCGCTACCCCTCTCCTCCCTCCGCTCCCCTCCACCTTCCGCTTACCACGCCCCTCTCCCACAGCCTCCCCATTCCCATCCTCTCCCCTCCACACTCCCCTTGCCATTCCCCTCTCTCACAGCCTCCTCTCCCCACCTCTTACCTCCCCCACTATCCTTCCCACTCCAATCTCCCACAGCCTACCCGACTCCCCTCCTCTCCCCTCCACCACTCCTCTTCCCACTCTCCTCTCCCATCCCCTCCGCCCTACTCCCCTCCTCTCCCCTCCTCCCCTACTCTACCCTCCTCCCCTCCTCTCCCCTCCTCCACTCCCATTCCCACTCCCCTCTCCCACAGCCACCCCTACTCCCCTCCTCTACCCTCCTCCCCCCTCCTCCCCTACTCTACCCTCCTACCCTCCTCTCCCCTACTCCACTCCCCTTCCCACTCCCCTCTCCCACTGCCACCCCTACTCCCGTCCTCTCCCCTCCCCCACTCCCCTTCCCAATCAATTCCCCCCCTCCCCACCCGCACACCCCTCCCCCAGACCCCTCCCCCAATCACCTTCCCAACCCCTCCCCCACCCCCTTCCCACTCCGATCCCCCACTTCCCTCCCCCTCTCCCCTCTCCCAATCCCCTCCTGCATACCCCTCCACCACTCCCCTCCCGAACAACCCGCCCCCACTCCCCTCCCCCAATCACCTTCCCAGCCCCTCCCCCACCCCTTCCCCACTCCCCTCCCCCACCCCCTTCCCCACTCCCCTCCCCCACAAACCTTCCCAACCTCTCCAACACCCCCTTCCCACTCCCCTCCCCCACTCCCCTCCCCCACTCACCTTCCCAACCCCGCCTCCACCCACTTCCCACACCCGTCCGCCACCCATCTCCCACTCCCACTCCCCTACCCCTGCCACTTCCCCACTCCCCTCCCTCACTCCCTCACTCCCCTCTCCCACTCTCCTTAACGCTCACCTACCCCCTCCCATGGCAATCCCCTCACCCTCACCCTTCCCCTTCCCCCCTCCCCTCCTCCTCTCCCCGACCTCCTCCCCTCCCACTACCCCTCCCACTCCCCCTCCCACTCGCCTCCCACTCCCCCTCCCAGCCGCCTCCCACTGCACTCCCCCACTCCCCTCCCACTCCATTCCCCCACTCCACTCCCACTCCACTCCCCCACTGCCCTCCCCCACTCCCATCCCGTCAGTATAAAACAATCAGGGGAACACACTCTCCTCACTTACACTGTTCACCTGGTAACATGCCCCGTGTGTATGAAACCATCAGGGGAACACACTCTCCTCACTTATACTGTTCACCTGGTAACATGTCCCGTGTATATTAAACCATCAGGGGAACACACTCTCCTCACTTATACTGTTCACCAGGTAACATGTCCCGTGTCTATTAAACAATCAGGGGAACAAACTCTCCTCACTTCTACTGTTCACCTGGTAACATGTCCCGTGTATATTAAACCATCAGTGGAACACACTCTCCTCACTTATACTGTTCACCTAGTGAAATGTCCCGCGTGCATTAAAAAATCAGGGGAACACAGTCTCCTCACTTAAACTGTTTGCCTGGTAACATGTCCCGTGTGTATTAAACAATCAGGGGAACACACTCTCCTCACTTATACTTTTCACCTGGTAACATGTCCCGTGTATATTAAAACATTAGGGGAACACACTCTCCTCACTTATACTGTTCATCTGGTCACATGTCCCGTGTGTATTAAATCATCAGGGGAACACCCTCTCCTCACTTATACTGTTCACATGGTAACATGTCCCGTGTGTATTAAACAATCTGGGGAACACATTCTCCTCACTTATACTGTTCACCTGGTAACATGTCCCGTGTGTATTAAACAATCAGGGGAACACACTCTCCTCACTTATACTGTTCACCTGGTAACATGTCCCGTGTGTATTAAACCATCAGGGGAACACACTCTCCTCACTTATACTGTTCTCCTGGTAACATGTCCCGTGTGTATTAAACAATCACGGGAACACACTCTCCTCACTTATACTGTTCACCTGGTAACATGTCCCGTGTCTATTAAACAATCAGGGGAACACACTCTCCTCACTTATACTGTTCACCTGGTAACATGTCCCGTGTGTATTAAACCATCAGGGGAACACAGTCTCCTCACTTATACTGTTCACCTGGTAACATGTCCCGTGTGTATTAAACAATCTGGGGAACACACTCTCCTCACTTATACTGTTCACCTGGGAACATGTCTCGTGTATATTAAACCATCAGGGGAACACACTCTGCTCACTTATACTGTTCACCTGGTGACATGTCCTTTGTGTATTAAACAATCAGGGGAACACACTCTCCTCACTTATACTGTTCACCTGGTAACATGTCCTTTGTGTATTAAACAATCAGGGGAACACACTCTCCTCACTTATACTGTTCACCTGGTAACATGTCCCGTGTATATTAAACCATCAGGGGAACACACTATCCTCACTGATATTGTTCACCTGGTAACATGTCCTTTGTGTATTAAACAATCAGGGGAACACACTCTCCTCACTTACACTGTTCACCTGGTAACATGTCCCGTGTGTATTAAACCATCAGGGGAACACACTCTCCTCACTTATACTGTTCACCTGGTAACATGCCCCGTGTGTATGAAACCATCAGGGGAACACACTCTCCTCACATATACTGTTCACCTGGTAACATGTCCCGTGTATATTAAACCATCAGGGGAACACACTCTCCTCACTTATACTGTTCACCTGGTAACATGTCCCGTGTATATTAAACAATCAGGGGAACAAACTCTCCTCACTTCTACTGTTCACCTGGTAACATGTCCCGTGTATATTAAACCATCAGTGGAACACACTCTCCTCACTTATACTGTTCACCTGGTAAAATGTCCCGTGTATATTAAACCATCAGGGGAACACACTCTCCTCACATATACTGTTCACCTAGTGAAATGTCCCGCGTGCATTAAAAAATCAGGGGAACACAGTCTCCTCACTTAAACTGTTTGCCAGGTAACATGTCCCGTGTGTATTAAACAATCAGGGGAACACACTCTCCTCACTTATACTGTTAACCTGGTAACATGTCCCGTGTCTATTAAAACATTAGGGGAACACAATCTCCTCACTTATACTGTTCATCTGGTCACATGTCCCGTGTGTATTAAATCATCAGGGGAACACCCTCTCCTCACTTATACTGTTCACATGGTAACATGTCCCGTGTGTATTAAAACATCAGGGAAACACACTCTCCTCACTTATACTGTTCACCTGGTGACATGTCCCGTGTGTATTAAATCATCAGGGGAACACCCTCTCCTCACTTATACTGTTCACATGGTAACATGTCCCGTGTGTATTAAAACATCAGGGAAACACACTCTCCTCACTTATACTGTTCATCTGGTAACATGTCCCGTGAATATTAAACCATCAGGGGAACACACTCTCCTCACTTATACTGTTCACCTTGTGACATGTCCCGTGTGTATTAAATCATCAGGGGAACACCCTCTCCTCACTTATACTGTTCACATGGTAACATGTCCCGTGTGTATTAAAACATCAGGGAAACACACTCTCCTCACTTATACTGTTCATCTGGTAACATGTCCCGTGAATATTAAACCATCAGGGGAACACACTCTCCTCACTTATACTGTTCACCTGGTAACATGTCCCGTGTGTATTAAACCATCAGGGGAACACACTCTCCTCACTTATACTGTTCACCTGGTAACATGTCCCGTGTGTATTAAACTATCAGTGGAACACAGTCTCCTCACCTATACTGTTCACCTGGTAACATGTCCCGTGTGTATTAAACAATCTGGGGAACACACTCTCCTCACTTATACTGTTCACCTGGCAACATGTCCCGTGTGTATTAAAACATCAGGGGAACACACTCTGCTCACTTATACTGTTCACCTGGTAACATGTCCCGTGTGTATTAAACTATCAGTGGAACACAGTCTCCTCACCTATACTGTTCACCTGGTAACATGTCCCGTGTGTATTAAACAATCTGGGGAACACACTCTCCTCACTTATACTGTTCACCTGGCAACATGTCCCGTGTGTATTAAAACATCAGGGGAACACACTCTGCTCACTTATACTGTTCACCTGGTAACATGTCCCGTGTGTATTAAACCATCAGGGGAACACACTCTCCTCACTTATACTGTTCACCTGGTAACATGTCCCGTGTGTATTAAACAAACAGGGGAACACACTCTCCTCACTTATACGGTTCACCTGGTAACATGTCCCGTGTATATTAAACAATCTGGGGAACACGCTCGCCTCACTTATACTGTTCACCTGGTGACATGTCCCGTGTGTATTAAAACATCAGCGAAACACACTCTCTTCACTTAAACTGTTCACCTGGTAACATGTCCCGTGTGTATTAAAACATCAGCGAAACACACTCTCCTCACTTATACTGTTCACCTGGTAACATGTCCCGTGTATATTAAACAATCAGAGGAACACACTCTCCTCACTTATACTGCTCACCAGGGAACATGTCCTGTGTATATTAAACAATCTGGGGAACACACTCGCCTCACTTATACTGTTCACCTGGTAACATGTCCCGTGTGTATTAAAACATCAGCGAAACATACTCTCCTCACTTAAACTGTTCACCTGGTAACATGTCCCGTGTATATTAAACCCTCAGGGGAACACACTCTCCTCACTTATACTGTTCACCTGGTAACATGTCCCGTGTGTATTAAACAATCAGGGGAACACACTCTCCTCACTCATACTGTTCACCTGGTAACATGTCTCGTGTATATTAAACCATCAGGGGAACACACTCTCCTCACTTACACTGTACACCAGGTGACATGTCCCGTGTGTATTAAACAATCACGGGAACACACTCTCCTCACTTATACTGTTCACCTGGTGAGATGTCCCGTGTGTATTAAACAATCAGGGGAACACATTCTCCTCACTTATACTGTTCACCTGGCAACATGTCCCGTGAGTATTAAATAATCAGGGGAGCACACTCTCCTCACTTATACTGTTCACCTGGTATAATGTCCCGTGCGTGTTAAACCATCAGGGGAACACACTCTCCTCACTTATACTGTTCACCTGGCAACATGTCCCGTGAGTATTAAATAATCAGGGGAACACACTCTCCTCACTTATACTGTTCACCTGGTAACATGTCCCGTGTATATTAAACCATCAGGGGAACACACTCTCCTCACTTATACTGTTCACCTGGTAACATGTCCCGTGCGTGTTAAACCATCAGGGGAACAAACTCTCCTCACTTATACTGTTCACCTGGCAACATGTCCCGTGAGTATTAAACAATCAGGGGAACACACTCTCCTCACTTATACTGTTCACCTGGTGACATGTCCCGTGTGTATTAAACAATCAGGGGAACACACTCTCCTCACTTATACTGTTCACCTGGTAACATGACCCGTGCGTGTTAAACCATCAGGGGAACAAACTCTCCTCACTTATACTGTTCACCTGGCAACATGTCCCGTGTATATTAAACAATCAGGGGAACACACTCTCCTAACTTATACTGTTCACCTGGTAACATGTCCCGTGTATATTAAACCATCAGGGGAACACACTCTCCTCACTTATACTGTTCACCTGGCAACATGTCCCGTGAGTATGAAACAATCAGGGGAACACACTCTCCTCACTAATACTGTTCACCTGGTAACATGTCCCGTGTGTATTAAACAATCAGGGGAACACATTGTCCTCACTTATACTGTTCACCTGGCAACATGTCCTGTGAGTATTAAATAATCAGGGGAGCACACTCTCCTCACTTATACTGTTCACCTGGTATAATGTCCCGTGCGTGTTAAACCATCAGGGGAACACACTCTCCTCACTTATACTGTTCACCTGGCAACATGTCCCGTGAGTATTAAATAATCAGGGGAACACACTCTCCTCACTTATACTGTTCACCTGGTAACATGTCCCGTGTATATTAAACCATCAGGGGAACACACTCTCCTCACTTATACTGTTCACCTGGTAACATGTCCCGTGCGTGTTAAACCATCAGGGGAACAAACTCTCCTCACTTATACTGTTCACCTGGCAACATGTCCCGTGAGTATTAAACAATCAGGGGAACACACTCTCCTCACTTATACTGTTCACCTGGTGACATGTCCCGTGTGTATTAAATAATCAGGGGAACACACTCTCCTCACTTATACTGTTCACCTGGTGACATGTCCCGTGTATATTAAACAATCAGGAGAACACACTCTCCTCACTTATACTGTTCACCTGGTAACATGTCCCGTGCGTGTTAAACCATCAGGGGAACAAACTCTCCTCACTTATACTGTTCACCTGGCAACATGTCCCGTGTATATTAAACAATCAGGGGAACACACTCTCCTAACTTATACTGTTCACCTGGTGACATGTCCCGTGTGTATTAAACAATCAGGGGAACAAACTCTCCTCACTTATACTGTTCACCTGGCAACATGTCCCGTGTATATTAAACAATCAGGGGAACACATTCCCCTCACTTCTACTGCTCATCTGGTAACATGTCCTGTGTATATTAAACCATCAGGGGAACAAACTCTCCTCACTTATACTGTTCACCTGGCAACATGTCCCGTGAGTATGAAACAATCAGGGGAACACACTCTCCTCACTTACACTGTTCACCTGGTGACATGTCCCGTGTGTATTAAATAATCAGGGGAACACACTCTCCTCACTTATACTGTTCACCTGGTGACATGTCCCGTGTGAATTAAACAATCAGGGGAACACACTCTCCTCACTTATACTGTTCACCTGGTAACATGTCCTGTGTATATTAAACCATCAGGTGAACACACTCTCCTCACTTATACTGTTCACCAGGTGACATGTCCCGTGCGTGTTAAACCATCAGGGGAACACACTTTCCTCACTTATACAGTTCATCTGGTAACATGTCTCGTGTGTATTAAACAATCAGGGGAACACACTCTCCTCACTTATACTGTTCACCTGGTAACATGTCCCGTGCGTGTTAAACCATCAGGGGAACACACTTTCCTCACTTATACTGTTCACCTGGCAACATGTCCCGTTAGTATTAAACAATCAGGGGAACACACTCTCCTCACTTATACTGTTCACCTGGTAACATGTCCCGTGCGTGTTAAACCATCAGGGGAACAAACTCTCCTCACTTATACTGTTCACCTGGCAACATGTCCCGTTAGTATTAAACAATCAGGGGAACACACTCTCCTCACTTATACTGTTCACCTGGTAACATGTCCCGTGCGTGTTAAACCATCAGGGGAACACACTCTCCTCACTTATACTGTTCACCTGGTAACATGTCCCGTGCGTGTTAAACCATCAGGGGAACAAACTCTCCTCACTTATACTGTTCACCAGGTAACATGTCTCGTGTGTATTAAACAATCAGGGGAACACATTCTCCTCACTTATACAGTTCACCTGGCAACATGTCCCGTGAATGTTAAACCATCAGGGGAAAGCACTCTCCTCACTTATACTGTTCACCTGCTAACATGTCCCGTGTGTATTAAACAATCAGGGGAACACACTCTCCTCACTTATACTGTTCACCTGGTAACATGTCCCGTGCGTGTTAAACCATCAGGGGAACACACTCTCCTCACTTATACTGTTCACCTGGTAACATGTCCCGTGAATATTAAACCATCAGGGGAACACACTCTCCTCACTTATACAGTTCACTTGGTGAAATGTCCCGTGCGTATTAAACCATCAGGGGAACACAATCTGCTCACTTATACTGTTCACCTGGTAACATGTCCCGTGCGTGTTAAACCATCAGGGGAACACACTCTCCTCACTTATACTGTTCACCTGGTGACATGCCCCGTGTATATTAAACCATCAGGGGAACACACTCTCCTCACTTATAATGTTCACCTGGTAACATGCCCAGTGAATATTAAACCATCAGGGGAACACATTCTCCTCACTTATCGTGTTCACCTGGTGACATGTCCCGTGTGTATTAAACCATCAGGGGAACACACTCTCCTCACTTATACTGTTCACCTGGTAACATGTCCCGTGCGTGTTAAACCATCAGGGGAACACACTCTCCTCACTTATACTGTTCACTTGGTTACATGTCCCGTGCATATTAAACCATCAGGGGAACACGCTCTCCTCACTTAAACTGTTCATCTGGTAACATGTCCAGTGAATATTAAACCATCAGGGGAACACACTCTCATCACCTATTCTGTTCACTTGGTAACATGTCCCGTGCGTATTGAACAAACAGGGGAAAACATTCTCCTCACTTATACTGTTCACCTGGTGACATGTCCCGTGTGTATTAAACAAATAGGGGAACACACTCTCCTCACTTATACTGTTCACCTGGTAACATGTCCCGTGTATATTAAACCCTCAGGGGAAAACACTGTCCTCACTTATGCTGTTCACCAGGTGACATGTCCCGTGTGTATTAAACAATCAGGGGAACACACTCTCCTCACTTATACTGTTCACCTGGTGACATGTCCCGTGTGTATTAAACAATCAGGGGAACACACTCTCCTCACTTATACTGTTCACCTGGTGACATGTCCCGTGTGTATTAAACAATCAGGGGAACACACTCTCCTCACTTATACTGTTCACCTGGTAACATGTCCCGTGCGTGTTAAACCATCAGGGGAACACACTTTCCTCACTTATACTGTTCACCTGGCAACATGTCCCGTGAATATTAAACCATCAGGGGAAAGCACTCTCCTCACTTCTACTGTTCACCTGGTAACATGTCCCGTGTGCATTAAACCATCAGGGGAACACACTCTCCTCACTTATACTGTTCACCTGGTAACATGTCCCGTGAGTATTAAACAATCAGGGGAACACACTCTCCTCACTTATACTGTTCACCTGGTAACATGTCCCGTGCGTGTTAAACCATCAGGGGAACACACTCTCCTCACTTATACTGTTCACCTGGCAACATGTCCCGTGAGTATTAAACAATCAGGGGAACACACTCTCCTCACTTATACTGTTCACCTGGTAACATGTCCCGTGCGTGTTAAACCATCAGGGGAACACACTCTCCTCACTTATACTGTTCACCTGGCAACATGTCCCGTGTGTATTAAACAATCAGGGGAACACACTCTCCTCACTTATACTGTTCACCTGGCAACATGTCCCGTGTGTATTAAACAATCAGGGGAACACACTCTCCGCACTTATACTGTTCATCTAGTGACATGTCCCGTGTGTATTAAACAATCAGGGGAACACACTCTCCTCACTTATACTGTTCACCAGGTAACATGTCCCGTGCGTGTTAAACCATCAGGGGAACACACTTTCCTCACTTATAATGTTCACCTGGCAACATGTCCCGTGAATATTAAACCATCAGGGGAAAGCACTCTCCTCACTTATACTGTTCACCTGGTAACATGTCCCGTGTGCATTAAACCATCAATGGAACACTCTCTCCTCACTTATACTGTTCACCTGGTAACATGTCCCGTGCGTGTTAAACCATCAGGGGAACACACTTTCCTCACTTTTACTGTTCACCTGGCAACATGTCCCGTGAATATTAAACCATCAGGGGAAAACACTCTCCTCACTTATACTGTTCACCTGGTAGCATGTCCTGTGTGCATTAAATCATCAGGGGAACACACTCTCCTCACTTATACAGTTCACTTGGTGAAATGTCCCGTGCGTATTAAACCATCAGGGGAACACACTCTCCTCACTTATACTGTTCACCTGGTGACATGTCCCGTGTATATTAAACCATCAGGGGAACACACTCTCCTCACTTATAATGTTCACCTGGTAACATGCCCAGTGAATATTAAACCATCAGGGGAACACATTCTCCTCACTTATCCTGTTCACCTGGTGACATGTCCCGTGTATATTAAACCATCAGGGGAACACACTCTCCTCACTTATACTGTTCACCTGGTAACATGTCCCGTGCGTGTTAAACCATCAGGGGAACACACTCTCCTCACTTATACTGTTCACTTGGTTACATGTCCCGTGCATATTAAACCATCAGGGGAACATGCTCTCCTCACTTAAACTGTTCATCTGGTAACATGTCCAGTGAATATTAAACCATCAGGGGAACACACTCTCCTCACTTATTCTGTTCACTTGGTAACATGTCCCGTGTATATTAAACCCTCAGGGGAACACACTCTCCTCACTTATGCTGTTCACCAGGTGACATGTCCCGTGTGTAATAAACAAATAGGGGAACACACTCTCCTCACTTATACTGTTCACCTGGTGACATGTCCCGTGTGTATTAAACAAATAGGGGAACACACTCTCCTCACTTATACTGTTCACCTGGTAACATGTCCCGTGTATATTAAACCCTCAGGGGAACACACTCTCCTCACTTATGCTGTTCACCAGGTGACATGTCCCGTGTGTATTAAACAATCAGGGGAACACACTCTCCTCACTTATACTGTTCACCTGGTGACATGTCCCGTGTGTATTAAACAATCAGGGGAACACACTCTCCGCACTTATACTGTTCACCTGGTGACATGTCCCGTGTATATTAAACCATCAGGGGAACACACTCTCCTCACTTATACTGTTCACCAGGTGACATGTCCCGAGTGTATTAACCAATCAGGGGAACACACTCTCCTCACTTATACTGTTCACCTGGTAACATGTCCCGTGCGTGTTAAACCATCAGGGGAACACACTTTCCTCACTTATACTGTTCACCTGGTAACATGTCCCGTGAATATTAAACCATCAGGGGAAAGCACTCTCCTCACTTCTACTGTTCACCTGGTAACATGTCCCGTGTGCATTAAACCATCAGGGGAACACACTCTCCTCACTTATACTGTTCACCTGGTAACATGTCCCGTGAGTATTAAACAATCAGGGGAACACACTCTCCTCACTTATACTGTTCACCTGGTAACATGTCCCGTGTGCATTAAACCATCAATGGAACACTCTCTCCTCACTTATACAGTTCACCTGGTAACATGTCCCGTGTGCATTAAACCATCAGGGGAACACACTCTCCTCACTTATACTGTTCACCTGGTAACATGTCCCATGCGTATTAAACCATCAGGGGAACACTCTCTCCTCACTTATACTGTTCACCTGGTAACATGTCCCGTGTGCATTAAACAATCAGGGGAACACACTCTCCTCACTTATACTGTTCACCTGGTAACATGTCCCGTGTGCATTAAACCATCAGGGGAACACACTCTCCTCTCTTATGCTGTTCACCTGGTAACATGTCCCGTGTGCATTAAACCATCAATGGAACACTCTCTCCTCACTTATACTGTTCACCTGGTAACATGTCCTGTGTGCATTAAACCATCAATGGAACACTCTCTCCTCACTTATACTGTTCACCTGGTAACATGTCCCGTGTGCATTAAACCATCAGGGGAACACACTCTCCTCACTTATGCTGTTCACCTGGTAACATGTCCCGTGTGCATTAAACCATCAATGGAACACTCTCTCCTCACTTATACTGTTCACCTGGTAACATGTCCTGTGTGCATTAAACCATCAATGGAACACTCTCTCCTCACTTATACTGTTCACCTGGTAACATGTCCTGTGTGCATTAAACCATCAGGGGAACACACTCTCCTCACTTATGCTGTTTACCTGGTAACATGTCCTGTGTGCATTAAACAATCAGGGGAACTCACTCTCCTCACTTATACTGTTCACCTGGTAACATGTCCCGTGTGTATTAAACAATCAGGGGAACACACTCTCCTCACTTATACTGTTCACCTGTTGACATGTCCTGTTTGTATTAAACCATCAGGGGAACTCACTCTCCTCACTTATCCTGTTCACCTGGTAACATGTCCCGTGCGTATTAAACAATCAGGGGAACACACTCTCCTCACTTATACTGTTCACCTGGTAACATGTCCTGTGTGTATTAAACAATCAGGGGAACACACTCTCCTCACTTATACTGTTCACCTGGTAACATGTCCCGTGCGTATTAAACAATCAGGGGAACACACTCTCCTCACTTATACTGTTCACCTGGTAACATGTCCCGTGTGTATTAAACAATCAGGGGAACACACTCTCCTCACTATTCTGTTCACCTGGTAACATGTCCCGTGTGTATTAAACAATCAGGGGAACACACTCTCCTCACTTATACTGTTCACCTGGTAACATGTCCCGTGCGTATTAAACAATCAGGGGAACACACTCTCCTCACTTATACTGTTCACCTGGTAACATGTCCCGTGTGTATTAAACCATCAGGGGAACACACTCTCCTCACTTATACTGTTCACCTGGTAACATGTCCCATGTATATTAAACCATCAGGGGAACACACTCTCCTCACTTATACTGTTCACCTGGTAACATGTCCCGTGTGTATTAAACAATCAGGGGAACACTCTCTCTTCACTTATACTGTTCACCTGGTAACATGTCCCGTGTGTATTAAACCATCAGGGGAACACACTCTCCTCACTTATACTGTTCACCTGGTAACATGTCCCATGTATATTAAACCATCAGGGGAACACACTCTCCTCACTTATACTGTTCACCTGGTAACATGTCCCATGTATATTAAACCATCAGGGGAACACACTCTCCTCACTTCTACTCTTCACCTGGTGACAAATCCCATCAGTATTAAACAATCATTGGATCACACTCTCCTCACTTATACTGTTCACCTGGTAACATGTCCCGTGAGTATTAAACAATCAGGGGAACACACTCTCCTCACTTATACTGTTCACCTGGTAACATGCCCAGTGAATATTAAACCATCAGGGGAACACATTCTCCTCACTTATCCTGTTCACCTGGTGACATGTCCCGTGTGTATTAAACCATCAGGGGAACACACTCTCCTCACTTATACTGTTCACCTGGTAACATGTCCCGTGCGTGTTAAACCATCAGGGGAACACACTCTCCTCACTTATACTGTTCACTTGGTTACATGTCCCGTGCATATTAAACCATCAGGGGAACACGCTCTCCTCACTTAAACTGTTCATCTGGTAACATGTCCAGTGAATATTAAACCATCAGGGGAACACACTCTCATCACCTATTCTGTTCACTTGGTAACATGTCCCGTGCGTATTGAACAAACAGGGGAAAACATTCTCCTCACTTATACTGTTCACCTGGTGACATGTCCCGCGTGTATTAAACAAATAGGGGAACACACTCTCCTCACTTATACTGTTCACCTGGTAACATGTCCCGTGCGTGTCAAACCATCAGGGGAACACACTCTCCTCACTTATACTGTTCACCTGGCAACATGTCCCGTGTGTATTAAACAATCAGGGGAACACACTCTCCTCACTTATACTGTTCACCTGGCAACATGTCCCGTGTGTATTAAACAATCAGGGGAACACACTCTCCGCACTTATACTGTTCACCTGGTGACATGTCCCGTGTGTATTAAACAATCAGGGGAACACACTCTCCTCACTTATACTGTTCACCAGGTAACATGTCCCGTGTGTATTAAACAATCAGGGGAACACACTCTCCTCACTTATACTGTTCACCTGGTAACATGTCCCGTGCGTGTTAAACCATCAGGGGAACACACTTTCCTCACTTATAATGTTCACCTGGCAACATGTCCCGTGAATATTAAACCATCAGGGGAAAGCACTCTCCTCACTTATACTGTTCACCTGGTAACATGTCCCGTGTGCATTAAACCATCAATGGAACACTCTCTCCTCACTTATACTGTTCACCTGGTAACATGTCCCGTGCGTGTTAAACCATCAGGGGAACACACTTTCCTCACTTTTACTGTTCACCTGGCAACATGTCCCGTGAATATTAAACCATCAGGGGAAAGCACTCTCCTCACTTATACTGTTCACCTGGTAGCATGTCCTGTGTGCATTAAATCATCAGGGGAACACACTCTCCTCACTTATACTGTTCACCTGGTGACATGTCCCGTGTATATTAAACCATCAGGGGAACACACTCTCCTCACTTATAATGTTCACCTGGTAACATGCCCAGTGAATATTAAACCATCAGGGGAACACATTCTCCTCACTTATCCTGTTAACCTGGTGACATGTCCCGTGTATATTAAACCATCAGGGGAACACACTCTCCTCACTTATACTGTTCACCTGGTAACATGTCCCGTGCGTGTTAAACCATCAGGGGAACACACTCTCCTCACTTATACTGTTCACTTGGTTACATGTCCCGTGCATATTAAACCATCAGGGGAACATGCTCTCCTCACTTAAACTGTTCATCTGGTAACATGTCCAGTGAATATTAAACCATCAGGGGAACACACTCTCCTCACTTATTCTGTTCACTTGGTAACATGTCCCGTGTATATTAAACCCTCAGGGGAACACACTCTCCTCACTTATGCTGTTCACCAGGTGACATGTCCCGTGTGTATTAAACAAATAGGGGAACACACTCTCCTCACTTATACTGTTCACCTGGTGACATGTCCCGTGTGTATTAAACAAATAGGGGAACACACTCTCCTCACTTATACTGTTCACCTGGTAACATGTCCCGTGTATATTAAACCCTCAGGGGAACACACTCTCCTCACTTATGCTGTTCACCAGGTGACATGTCCCGTGTGTATTAAACAATCAGGGGAACACACTCTCCTCACTTATACTGTTCACCTGGTGACATGTCCCGTGTGTATTAAACAATCAGGGGAACACACTCTCCGCACTTATACTGTTCACCTGGTGACATGTCCCGTGTATATTAAACCATCAGGGGAACACACTCTCCTCACTTATACTGTTCACCAGGTGACATGTCCCGAGTGTATTAACCAATCAGGGGAACACACTCTCCTCACTTATACTGTTCACCTGGTAACATGTCCCGTGCGTGTTAAACCATCAGGGGAACACAATTTCCTCACTTATACTGTTCACCTGGTAACATGTCCCGTGAATATTAAACCATCAGGGGAAAGCACTCTCCTCACTTCTACTGTTCACCTGGTAACATGTCCCGTGTGCATTAAACCATCAGGGGAACACACTCTCCTCACTTATACTGTTCACCTGGTAACATGTCCCGTGAGTATTAAACAATCAGGGGAACACACTCTCCTCACTTATACTGTTCACCTGGTAACATGTCCCGTGTGCATTAAACCATCAATGGAACACTCTCTCCTCACTTATACAGTTCACCTGGTAACATGTCCCGTGTGCATTAAACCATCAGGGGAACACACTCTCCTCACTTATACTGTTCACCTGGTAACATGTCCCATGCGTATTAAACCATCAGGGGAACACTCTCTCCTCACTTATACTGTTCACCTGGTAACATGTCCCGTGTGCATTAAACAATCAGGGGAACACACTCTCCTCACTTATACTGTTCACCTGGTAACATGTCCCGTGTGCATTAAACCATCAGGGGAACACACTCTCCTCTCTTATGCTGTTCACCTGGTAACATGTCCCGTGTGCATTAAACCATCAATGGAACACTCTCTCCTCACTTATACTGTTCACCTGGTAACATGTCCTGTGTGCATTAAACCATCAATGGAACACTCTCTCCTCACTTATACTGTTCACCTGGTAACATGTCCCGTGTGCATTAAACCATCAGGGGAACACACTCTCCTCACTTATGCTGTTCACCTGGTAACATGTCCCGTGTGCATTAAACCATCAATGGAACACTCTCTCCTCACTTATACTGTTCACCTGGTAACATGTCCTGTGTGCATTAAACCATCAATGGAACACTCTCTCCTCACTTATGCTGTTTACCTGGTAACATGTCCTGTGTGCATTAAACAATCAGGGGAACTCACTCTCCTCACTTATACTGTTCACCTGGTAACATGTCCCGTGTGTATTAAACAATCAGGGGAACACACTCTCCTCACTTATACTGTTCACCTGTTGACATGTCCTGTTTGTATTAAACCATCAGGGGAACTCACTCTCCTCACTTATCCTGTTCACCTGGTAACATGTCCCGTGCGTATTAAACAATCAGGGGAACACACTCTCCTCACTTATACTGTTCACCTGGTAACATGTCCCGTGTGTATTAAACAATCAGGGGAACACACTCTCCTCACTTATACTGTTCACCTGGTAACATGTCCCGTGCGTATTAAACAATCAGGGGAACACACTCTCCTCACTTATACTGTTCACCTGCTAACATGTCCCGTGTGTATTAAACAATCAGGGGAACACACTCTCCTCACTATTCTGTTCACCTGGTAACATGTCCCGTGTGTATTAAACCATCAGGGGAACACACTCTCCTCACTTATACTGTTCACCTGGTAACATGTCCCGTGCGTATTAAACAATCAGGGGAACACACTCTCCTCACTTATACTGTTCACCTGGTAACATGTCCCGTGTGTATTAAACCATCAGGGGAACACACTCTCCTCACTTACACTGTTCACCTGGTAACATGTCCCATGTATATTAAACCATCAGGGGAACACACTCTCCTCACTTATACTGTTCACCTGGTAACATGTCCCGTGTGTATTAAACAATCAGGGGAACACTCTCTCTTCACTTATACTGTTCACCTGGTAACATGTCCCGTGTGTATTAAACCATCAGGGGAACACACTCTCCTCACTTATACTGTTCACCTGGTAACATGTCCCATGTATATTAAACCATCAGGGGAACACACTCTCCTCACTTATACTGTTCACCTGGTAACATGTCCCATGTATATTAAACCATCAGGGGAACACACTCTCCTCACTTCTACTCTTCACCTGGTGACAAATCCCATCAGTATTAAACAATCATTGGATCACACTCTCCTCACTTATACTGTTCACCTGGTAACATGTCCCGTGAGTATTAAACAATCAGGGGAACACACTCTCCTCACTTATACTGTTCACCTGGTAACATGCCCAGTGAATATTAAACCATCAGGGGAACACATTCTCCTCACTTATCCTGTTCACCTGGTGACATGTCCCGTGTGTATTAAACCATCAGGGGAACACACTCTCCTCACTTATACTGTTCACCTGGTAACATGTCCCGTGCGTGTTAAACCATCAGGGGAACACACTCTCCTCACTTATACTGTTCACTTGGTTACATGTCCCGTGCATATTAAACCATCAGGGGAACACGCTCTCCTCACTTAAACTGTTCATCTGGTAACATGTCCAGTGAATATTAAACCATCAGGGGAACACACTCTCATCACCTATTCTGTTCACTTGGTAACATGTCCCGTGCGTATTGAACAAACAGGGGAAAACATTCTCCTCACTTATACTGTTCACCTGGTGACATGTCCCGTGTGTATTAAACAAATAGGGGAACACACTCTCCTCACTTATACTGTTCACCTGGTAACATGTCCCGTGTATATTAAACCCTCAGGGGAACACACTCTCCTCACTTATGCTGTTCACCAGGTGACATGTCCCGTGTGTATTAAACAATCAGGGGAACACACTCTCATCACTTATACTGTTCACCTGGTGACATGTCCCGTGTGTATTAAACAATCAGGGGAACACACTCTCCGCACTTATACTGTTCACCTGGTGACATGTCCCGTGTGTATTAAACAATCAGGGGAACACACTCTCCTCACTTATACTGTTCACCAGGTAACATGTCCCGTGTGTATTAAACAATCAGGGGAACACACTCTCCTCACTTATACTGTTCACCTGGTGACATGTCCCGTGTGTATTAAACAATAAGGGGAACACACTCTCCTCACTTATGCTGTTCACCAGGTAACATGTCCCGTGTGTATTAAACAATCAGGGGAACACACTCTCCTCACTTATACTGTTCACCTGGTGACATGTCCCGTGTGTATTAAACAATCAGGGGAACACACTCTCCGCACTTATACTGTTCACCTGGTGACATGTCCCGTGTATATTAAACCATCAGGGGAACACACTCTCCTCACTTATACTGTTCACCAGGTGACATGTCCCGAGTGTATTAACCAATCAGGGGAACACACTCTCCTCAATTATACTGTTCACCTGGTAACATGTCCCGTGCGTGTTAAACCATCAGGGGAACACACTTTCCTCACTTATACTGTTCACCTGGCAACATGTCCCGTGAATATTAAACCATCAGGGGAAAGCACTCTCCTCACTTCTACTGTTCACCTGGTAACATGTCCCGTGTGCATTAAACCATCAGGGGAACACACTCTCCTCACTTATACTGTTCACCTGGTATCATGTCCCGTGAGTATTAAACAATCAGGGGAACACACTCTCCTCACTTATACTGTTCACCTGGTAACATGTCCCGTGCGTGTTAAACCATCAGGGGAACACACTCTCCTCACTTATACTGTTCACCTGGCAACATGTCCCGTGAGTATTAAACAATCAGGGGAACACACTCTCCTCTCTTATACTGTTCACCTGGTAACATGTCCCGTGCGTGTTAAACCATCAGGGGAACACACTCTCCTCACTTATACTGTTCACCTGGCAACATGTCCCGTGTGTATTAAACAATCAGGGGAACACACTCTCCTCACTTATACTGTTCACCTGGCAACATGTCCCGTGTGTATTAAACAATCAGGGGAACACACTCTCCGCACTTATTCTGTTCACCTGGTGACATGTCCCGTGTATATTAAACCATCAGGGGAACACACTCTCCTCACTTATACTGTTCACCAGGTGACATGTCCCGTGTGTATTAAACAATCAGGGGAACACACTCTCCTCACTTATACTGTTCACCTGGTAACATGTCCCGTGCGTGTTAAACC
The DNA here is from genome assembly GCF_036365525.1 of Heterodontus francisci. Lineage (NCBI taxonomy): Eukaryota > Metazoa > Chordata > Chondrichthyes > Heterodontiformes > Heterodontidae > Heterodontus > Heterodontus francisci. The sequence goes on from NW_027140871.1 coordinate 23,982, forward strand.
ATCAGGGGAACACACTTTCCTCACTTATAATGTTCACCTGGCACCATGTCCCGTGAATATTAAACCATCAGGGGAAAGCACTCTCCTCACTTATACTGTTCACCTGGTAACATGTCCCGTGTGCATTAAACCATCAATGGAACACTCTCTCCTCACTTATACAGTTCACCTGGTAACATGTCCCGTGTGCATTAAACCATCAGGGGAACACACTCTCCTCACTTATACTGTTCACCTGGTAACATGTCCCATGCGTATTAAACCATCAGGGGAACACTCTCTCCTCACTTATACTGTTCACCTGGTAACATGTCCCGTGTGCATTAAACAATCAGGGGAACACACTCTCCTCACTTATACTGTTCACCTGGTAACATGTCCCGTGTGCATTAAACCATCAGGGGAACACACTCTCCTCTCTTATGCTGTTCACCTGGTAACATGTCCCGAGTGCATTAAACCATCAATGGAACACTCTCTCCTCACTTATACTGTTCACCTGGTAACATGTCCTGTGTGCATTAAACCATCAATGGAACACTCTCTCCTCACTTATACTGTTCACCTGGTAACATGTCCCGTGTGCATTAAACCATCAGGGGAACACACTCTCCTCACTTATGCTGTTCACCTGGTAACATGTCCCGTGTGCATTAAACCATCAATGGAACACTCTCTCCTCACTTATACTGTTCACCTGGTAACATGTCCTGTGTGCATTAAACCATCAGGGGAACACACTCTCCTCACTTATGCTGTTTACCTGGTAACATGTCCTGTGTGCATTAAACAATCAGGGGAACTCACTCTCCTCACTTATACTGTTCACCTGGTAACATGTCCCGTGTGTATTAAACAATCAGGGGAACACACTCTCCTCACTTATACTGTTCACCTGTTGACATGTCCTGTTTGTATTAAACCATCAGGGGAACTCACTCTCCTCACTTATCCTGTTCACCTGGTAACATGTCCCGTGCGTATTAAACAATCAGGGGAACACACTCTCCTCACTTATACTGTTCACCTGGTAACATGTCCCGTGCGTATTAAACAATCAGGGGAACGCACTCTCCTCACTTATACTGTTCACCTGGTAACATGTCCCGTGTGTATTAAACAATCAGGGGAACACACTCTCCTCACTATTCTGTTCACCTGGTAACATGTCCCGTGTGTATTAAACAATCAGGGGAACACACTCTCCTCACTTATACTGTTCACCTGGTAACATGTCCCGTGCGTATTAAACAATCAGGGGAACACACTCTCCTCACTTATACTGTTCACCTGGTAACATGTCCCGTGTGTATTAAACCATCAGGGGAACACACTCTCCTCACTTATACTGTTCACCTGGTAACATGTCCCATGTATATTAAACCATCAGGGGAACACACTCTCCTCACTTATACTGTTCACCTGGTAACATGTCCCGTGTGTATTAAACAATCAGGGGAACACTCTCTCTTCACTTATACTGTTCACCTGGTAACATGTCCCGTGTGTATTAAACCATCAGGGGAACACACTCTCCTCACTTATACTGTTCACCTGGTAACATGTCCCATGTATATTAAACCATCAGGGGAACACACTCTCCTCACTTATACTGTTCACCTGGTAACATGTCCCATGTATATTAAACCATCAGGGGAACACACTCTCCTCACTTCTACTCTTCACCTGGTGACAAATCCCATCAGTATTAAACAATCATTGGATCACACTCTCCTCACTTATACTGTTCACCTGGTAACATGTCCCGTGAGTATTAAACAATCAGGGGAACACACTCTCCTCACTTATACTGTTCACCTGGTAACATGTCCTATGTATATTAAACCATCAGGGGAACACATTCTCCTCACTTATACTGTTCACCTGCTAACATGTCCCGTGTATATTAAACCATCAGGGGAATACAGTCTCCTCGCTTATACGGTTCACCTGGTAACATGTCCCGTGTATATTAAACCATCAGGGGAACACACTCTCCTCACTTATACTGTTCACCAGGTGACATGTCCCGTGTGTTATAAACAATCAGGGGAACACACTCTGCTCACTTATACTGTTCACCTGGTAACATGTCCCGTGCGTGTTAAAACATCAGGGGAACACACTCTCCTCACTTATACTGTTCACCTGGTAACATGTCCTGTGTGCATTAAATCATCAGGGGAACACACGCTCCTCACTTATACAGTTCACTTGGTGAAATGACCCGTGCGTATTAAACCATCAGGGGAACACACTCTCCTCACTTATACTGTTCAGCTGGTAACATGTCCCGTGCATATTAAACCATCAGGGGAACACGCTCTCCTCACTTAGACTGATCATCTGGTAACATGTCCAGTGAATATTAAGCCATCAGGGGAACACATTCTCCTCACTTATCATGTTCACCTGGTGACATGTCCCGTGTGTATTAAACAATCAGGGGAACACACTCTCCTCACTTATACTGTTCACCTGGTAACATGTCCCGTGAGTATTAAACAATCAAGGGAACACACTCTCCTCACTTATACTGTTCACCTGGTGACATGTCCCGTGTATATTAAACCATCAGGGGAACACATTCTCCTCACTTATCCTGTTCACCTGGTAACATGTCGCGTGTATATTAAACCATCAGTGGAACACACTCTCCTCACTTATACTGTTCACCTGGTAACATGTCCCGTGCGTGTTAAACCATCAGGGGAAAACACTCTCCTCACTTATACTGTTCACCTGGTGACATGTCCCGTGTGAATTAAACAATCAGGGGAAAACACTCTCCTCACTTATACTGTTCACCTGGTAACATGTCCCGTGCGTGTTAAACCATCAGGGGAACACACTTTCCTCACTTATACTGTTCATCTGGTAACATGTCCCGTGTATATTAAACCATCAGGGGAACACATTCTCCTCACTTATTCTGTTCACCAGGTGACATGTCGCGTGTATATTAAACCATCAGTGGAACACACTCTCCTCACTTATACTGTTCACCTGGTAACATGTCCCGTGCGTGTTAAACCATCAGGGGAACACACTCTCCTCACTTATACTGTTCACCTGGTAACATGTCCCGTGTGTATTAAACAATCAGGGGAACACACTCTCCTCACTTATACTGTTCACCTGGTGACATGTCTCGTGTGTATTAAACAATCAGGGGAACACACTCTCCTCACTTATACTGTTCACCTGGTAACATGTCCCGTGCGTGTTAAACCATCAGGGGAACACACTTTCCTCACTTATACTGTTCACCTGGTATCATGTCCTGTGTGCATTAAATCATCAGGGGAACACACTTTCCTCACTTATACTGTTCACCTGGTAACATGTCCCGTGTGTATTAAACAATCAGGGGAACACACTCTCCTCACTATTCTGTTCACCTGGTAACATGTCCCGTGAATATTAAACCATCAGGGGAAAGCACTCTCCTCACTTATACTGTTCACCTGCTAACATGTCCCGTGTGTATTAAACAATCAGGGGAACACACTCTCCTCACTTATACTGTTCACCTGGTAACATGTCCCGTGCGTGTTAAACCATCAGGGGAACACACTTTCCTCACTTTTACTGTTCACCTGGCAACATGTCCCGTGAATATTAAACCATCAGGGGAAAGCACTCTCCTCACTTATACTGTTCACCTGGTAGCATGTCCTGTGTGCATTAAATCATCAGGGGAACACACTCTCCTCACTTATACAGTTCACTTGGTGAAATATCCCGTGCATATTAAACCATCAGGGGAACACACTCTCCTCACTTATACTGTTCACCTGGTGACATGTCCCGTGTATATTAAACCATCAGGGGAACACACTCTCCTCACTTATAATGTTCACCTGGTAACATGCCCAGTGAATATTAAACCATCAGGGGAACACATTCTCCTCACTTATACTGTTCACCTGGTAACATGTCCCGTGCGTGTTAAACCATCAGGGGAACACACTCTCCTCACTTATACTGTTCACTTGGTTACATGTCCCGTGCATATTAAACCATCAGGGGAACACGCTCTCCTCACTTAAACTGTTCATCTGGTAACATGTCCAGTGAATATTGAACCATCAGGGGAACACACTCTCCTCACTTATTCTGTTCACTTGGTAACATGTCCCGTGCGTATTGAACAAACAGGGGAAAACATTCTCCTCACTTATACTGTTCACCTGGTAACATGTCCTGTCTGCATTAAATCATCAGGGGAACACACTCTCCTCACTTATACAGTTCACTTGGTGAAATGTCCCGTGCGTATTAAACCATCAGGGGAACACACTCTCCTCACTTATACTGTTCACCTGGTAACATGTCCCGTGTGTATTAAACAATCAGGGAAACACACTCTCCTCACTTATACTGTTCACCTGGTAACATGTCCCGTGTGTATTAAACCATAAGGGGAACACACTCTCCTCACTTATACTGTTCACCTGGTAATATGCCCTGTGTATATTAAACCATCAGGGGAACACACTCTCCTCACTTATACTGTTCACCTGGGAACATGTCCCGTCTGTATTAAACCATCAGGGGAACACAATCTCCTCACTTATACTGTTCACCTGGTAATATGCCCTGTGTATATTAAACCATCAGGGGAACACAGTCTCCTCACTTATACTGTTCACCTGGTAACATGTCCCGTGTATATTAAACCATCAGGGGAACACACTCTCCTCACTTATACTGTTCACCAGGTGACATGTCCCGTGTGTAATAAACAATCAGGGGAACACACTCTCCTCACTTATACTGTTCACCTGGTAACATGTCCCGTGCGTGTTAAAACATCAGGGGAACACACTCTCCTCACTTATACTGTTCACCTGGTAACATGTCCTGTGTGCATTAAATTATCAGGGGAACACACGCTCCTCACTTATACTGTTCAGCTGGTAACATGTCCCGTGCATATTAAACCATCAGGGGAACACGCTCTCCTCACTTAGACTGTTCATCTGGTAACATGTCCAGTGAATATTAAGCCATCAGGGGAACACATTCTCCTCACTTATACTGTTCACCTGGTGACATGTCCCGTGTATATTAAACAATCAGGGGAACACACTCTCCGCACTTATACTGTTCACCTGGTGACATGTCCCGTGTATATTAAACCATCAGGGGAACACACTCTCCTCACTTATACTGTTCACCTGGTAACATGTCCCGTTAGTATTAAACAATCAGGGGAACACACTCTCCTCACCTATACTGTTCACCTGGTGACATGTCCCGTGTGAATTAAACCATCAGGGGAACACACTCTCCTCACTTATACTGTTCAGCTGGTAACATGTCCCGTGCATATTAAACCATCAGGGGAACACGCTCTCCTCACTTATACTGTTCACCTGGTGACATGTCCCGTGTATATTAAACCATCAGGTGAACACACTCTCCTCACTTATACTGTTCACCTGGTAACATGTCCCGTGCGTGTTATACCATCAGGGGAACACACTTTCCTCACTTATACTGTTCACCTGGCAACATGTCCCGTGAATATTAAACCATCAGGGGAAAGCACTCTCCTCACTTCTACTGTTCACCTGGTAACATGTCCCGTGTGCATTAAACCATCAGGGGAACACACTCTCCTCACTTATACTGTTCACCTGGTAACATGTCCCGTGAGTATTAAACAATCAGGGGAACACACTCTCCTCACTTATACTGTTCACCTGGTGACATGTCCCGTGTATATTAAACCATCAGGTGAACACACTTTCCTCACTTATACTGTTCACCTGGTAACATGTCCTGTGTGCATTAAATCATCAGGGGAACACACTCTCCTCACTTATACTGTTCACCTGGTGACATGTCCCGTGTATATTAAACCATCAGGTGAACACACTTTCCTCACTTATACTGTTCACCAGGTGACATGTCCCGTGTGTATTAAACAATCAGGGGAACACACTCTCCTCACTTATACTGTTCACCTGGTAACATGTCCCGTGCGTGTTAAACCATCAGGTGAACACACTTTCCTCACTTATACTGTTCACCTGGTAACATGTCCTGTGTGCATTAAATCATCAGGGGAACACACTCTCCTCACTTATACAGTTCACCTGGCAACATGTCCCGTGAATATTAAACCATCAGGGGAAAGCACTCTCCTCACTTATACTGTTCACCTGCTAACATGTCCCGTGTGTATTAAACAATCAGGGGAACACACTCTCCTCACTTATACTGTTCACCTGGTAACATGTCCCGTGCGTGTTAAACCATCAGGGGAACACACTTTCCTCACTTTTACTGTTCACCTGGCAACATGTCCCGTGAATATTAAACCATCATGGGAAAGCACTCTCCTCACTTATACTGTTCACCTGGTAGCATGTCCTGTGTGCATTAAATCATCAGGGGAACACACTCTCCTCACTTATACAGTTCACTTGGTGAAATGTCCCGTGCGTATTAAACCATCAGGGGAACACACTCTCCTCACTTATACTGTTCACCTGGTGACATGTCCCGTGTATATTAAACCATCAGGGGAACACACTCTCCGCACTTATACTGTTCACCTGCTAACATGTCCTGTGTGTATTAAACAATCAGGGGAACACACTCTCTTCACTTATACTGTTCACCTGGCAACATGTCCCGTGTGTATTAAACAATCAGGGGAACACACTCTCCTCACTTATACTGTTCACCTGGTGACATGTCCCGTGTATATTAAACCATCAGGGGAACACACTCTCCTCACTTATACTGTTCACCTGGCAACATGTCCCGTGTGTATTAAACAATCAGGGGAACACACTCTCCTCACTTATACTGTTCACCAGGTGACATGTCCCGTGTGTATTAAACCATCAGGGGAACACACTCTCCTCACTTATACTGTTCACCTGGTAACATGTCCCGTGCGTGTTAAACCATCAGGGGAACACACTTTCCTCACTTATACTGTTCACCTGGCAACATGTCCCGTGAATATTAAACCATCAGGGGAAAGCACTCTCCTCACTTATCCTGTTCATCTGGTAACATGTCCCGTGTGCATTAAACCATCAATGGAACACTCTCTCCTCACTTATACTGTTCACCTGGTAACATGTCCCGTGTGCATTAAACCATCAGGGGAACACACTCTCCTCACTTATACTGTTCACCTGGTAACATGTCCCATGCGTATTAAACCATCAGGGGAACACACTCTCCTCACTTATACTGTTCATCTGGTGACATGTCCCGTCAGTATTAAACCATAAGGGGAAGACACTCTCCTCACTTATACTGTTCACCTGTTGACATGTCCTGTTTGTATTAAACCATCAGGGGAACTCACTCTCCTCACTTATCCTGTTCACCTGGTAACATGTCCCGTGCGTATTAAACAATCAGGGGAACACACTCTCCTCACTTATACTGTTCACCTGGTAACATGTCCCGTGTGTATTAAACAATCAGGGGAACACACTCTCCTCACTTATACTGTTCACCTGGTAACATGTCCCGTGCGTATTAAACAATCAGGGGAACACACTCTCCTCACTTATAATGTTCACCTGGTAACATGTCCCGTGTGTATTAAACAATCAGGGGAACACACTCTCCTCACTTATACTTTTCACCTGGTAACATGTCCCGTGTGTATTAAACAATCAGGGGAACACACTCTCCTCACTATTCTGTTCACCTGGTAACATGTCCCGTGTGTATTAAACAATCAGGGGAACACACTCTCCACACTTATACTGTTCACCTGGTAACATGTCCCGTGCGTATTAAACATACAGGGGAACACACTCTCCTCACTTATACTGTTCACCTGGTAACATGTCCCATGTATATTAAACCATCAGGGGAACACACTCTCCTCACTTATACTGTTCACCTGGTAACATGTCCCGTGTGTATTAAACAATCAGGGGAACACTCTCTCTTCACTTATACTGTTCACCTGGTAACATGTCCCATGTATATTAAACCATCAGGGGAACAAAGTCTCCTCACTTATACTGTTCACCTGGTAACATGTCCCGCGTATATTAAACAATCAGGGGAACACACTCTCCTCACTTATACTGTTCACCTGGTAACATGTCCCGTGAGTATTAAACAATCAGGGGAACACACTCTCCTCACTTATACTGTTCACCTGGTAACATGTCCTGTGTATATTAAACCATCAGGGGAACACATTCTCCTCACTTATACTGTTCACCTGCTAACATGTCCCGTGTATATTAAACCATCAGGGGAATACAGTCTCCTCGCTTATACGGTTCACCTGGTAACATGTCCCGTGTATATTAAACCATCAGGGGAACACACTCTCCTCACTTATACTGTTCACCAGGTGACATGTCCCGTGTGTAATAAACAATCAGGGGAACACACTCTCCTCACTTATACTGTTCACCTGGTAACATGTCCCGTGCGTGTTAAAACATCAGGGGAACACACTCTCCTCACTTATACTGTTCACCTGGTAACATGTCCCGTGCATATTAAACCATCAGAGGAACACGCTCTCCTCACTTAGACTGTTCATCTGTTAACATGTCCAGTGAATATTAAACCATCAGGGGAACACATTCTCCACACTTATCCTGTTCACCTGGTGACATGTCCCGTGTGTATTAAACAATCAGGGGAACACACTCTCCGCACTTATACTGTTCACCTGGTGACATGTCCCGTGTATATTAAACCATCAGGGGAACACACTCTCCTCACTTATACTGTTCACCAGGTGACATGTCCCGAGTGTATTAAACCATCAGGGGAACACACTCTCCTCACTTATACTGTTCACCTGGTAACATGTCCCGTGCGTGTTAAACCATCAGGGGAACACACTTTCCTCACTTATACTGTTCACCTGGCAACATGTCCCGTGAATATTAAACCATCAGGGGAAAGCACTCTCCTCACTTATACTGTTCACCTGGTAACATGTCCCGTGTGCATTAAACCATCAATGGAACACACTCTCCTCACTTATACTGTTCACCTGGTAACATGTCCCGTGAGCATTAAACAATCAGGGGAACACACTCTCCTCACTTATACTGTTCACCTGGTAACATGTCCCGTGCGTGTTAAACCATCAGGGGAACACACTGTCCTCACTTATACTGTTCACCTGGCAACATGTCCCGTGAGTATTAAACAATCAGGGGAAAACACTCTCCTCACTTATACTGTTCACCTGGTGACATGTCCCGTGTGTATTAAACAATCAGGGGAACACACTCTCCTCACTTATACTGTTCACCTGGTAATATGTCCCGTGTATATTAAACCATCAGGGGAACACACTCTCCTCACTTATACTGTTCACCAGGTGTCATGCCCCACGTATATGAAACCATCAGGGGAACACGCTCTCTTCACTTATACTGTTCACCTGGCAACATGTCCCGTGAGTATTAAACAATCAGGGGAACACACTCTCCGCACTTATACTGTTCACCTGGTAACATGTCCCGTGTGCATTAAACCATCAGGGGGATACACTCTCCTCACTTATACTGTTCACCTGGTGACATGTCCCGTGTATATTAAACCATCAGGGGAACACACTCTCCTCACTTATACTGTTCACCTGGTGACATGTCCCGTGTGTATTAAACAATCAGGGGAACACACTCTCCGCACTTATACTGTTCACCTGGTGACATGTCCCGTGTATATTAAACCATCAGGGGAACACACTCTCCTCACTTATACTGTTCACCAGGTGACATGTCCCGTGTGTATTAAACAATCAGGGGAACACACTCTCCGCACTTATACTGTTCACCTGGTGACATGTCCCGTGTATATTAAACCATCAGGGGAACACACTCTCCTCACTTATACGGTTCACCTGGTAACATGTCCCGTGTGTATTAAACAATCAGGGGAACACACTCTCCTCACTTATACTGTTCACCTGGTAACATGTCCCGTGCGTGTTAAACCATCAGGGGAACACACTTTCCTCACTTATACTGTTCACCTGGCAACATGTCCCGTGAATATTAAACCATCAGGGGAAAGTACTCTCTTCACTTATACTGTTCACCTGGTAACATGTCCCGTGTGCATTAAACCATCACTGGAACACTCTCTCCTCACTTATACTGTTCACCTGGTAACATGTCCCGTGTGCATTAAACCATCACTGGAACACTCTCTCCTCACTTATACTGTTCACCTGGTAACATGTCCCGTGTGTATTAAACCATCAGGGGAACACACTCTCCTCACTTATGCTGTTTACCTGGTAACATGTCCTGTGTGCATTAAACCATCAGGGGAACACACTCTCCTCACTTATACAGTTCACTTGGTGAAATGTCCCGTGCGTATTAAACCATCAAGGGAACACACTCTCCTCACTTATGCTGTTTACCTTGTAACATGTCCTGTGTGCATTAAACAATCAGGGGAACACACTCTCCTCACTTATGCTGTTTACCTGGTAACATGTCCTGTGTGCATTAAACAATCAGGGGAACACACTCTCCTCACTTATACTGTTCATCTGGTGACATGTCCCGTCAGTATTAAACCATAAGGGGAAGACACTCTCCTCACTTATACTGTTCACCTGGTAACATGTCCCGTGTATATTAAACAAACAGGGGAAAACACTCTCCTCACTTATACTGTTCACCTGTTGACATGTCCTGTTTGTATTATACCATCAGGGGAACTCACTCTCCTCACTTATCCTGTTCACCTGGTAACATGTCCCGTGCGTATTAAACAATCAGGGGAACACACTCTCCTCACTTATACTGTTCACCTGGTAACATGTCCCGTGTGTATTAAACAAACAGGGGAACACACTCTCCTCACATATACTGTTCACCTGGTAACATGTCCCGTGCGTATTAAACAATCAGGGGAACACACTCTCCTCACTTATACTGTTCACCTGGTAACATGTCCCGTGTGTATTAAACAATCAGGGGATCACACTCTCCTCACTTATACTGTTCACCTGGTAACATGTCCCGTGCGTATTAAACAATCAGGGGAACACACTCTCCTCACTTATACTGTTCACCTGGAAACATGTCCCGTGTGTATTAAACAATCAGGGGAACACACTCTCCTCACTATTCTGTTCACCTGGTAACATGTCCCGTCTGTATTAAACAATCAGTGGAACACACTCTCCTCACTTATACTGTTCACCTGGTAACATGTCCCGTGCTTATTAAACAATCAGGGGAACACACTCTCCTCACTTATACTGTTCACCTGGTAACATGTCCCGTGTGTATTAAACCATCAGGGGAACACACTCTCCTCACTGATACTGTTCATCTGGTAACATGTCCCATGTATATTAAACCATCAGGGGAACACACTCTCCTCACTTATACTGTTCACCTGGTAACATGTCCCGTGTGTATTAAACAATCAGGGGAACACTCTCTCTTCACTTAAACTGTTCACCTGGTAACATGTCCCATGTATATTAAACCATCAGGGGAACACACTCTCCTCACTTATACTGTTCACCAGGTGACATGTCCCCTGTGTAATAAACAATCAGGGGAACACACTCTCCTCACTTATACTGTTCACCTGGTAACATGTCCTGTGTGCATTAAATCATCAGGGGAACACACGCTCCTCACTTATACAGTTCACTTGGTGAAATGTCCCGTGCGTATTAAACCATCAGGGGAACACACTCTCCTCACTTATACTGTTCAGCTGGTAACATGTCCCGTGCATATTAAACCATCAGGGGAACACGCTCTCCTCACTTAGACTGTTCATCTGGTAACATGTCCAGTGAATATTAAACCATCAGGGGAACACATTCTCCTCACTTATCCTGTTCACCTGGTGACATGTCCCGTGTGTATTAAACAATCAGGGGAACACACTCTCCGCACTTATACTGTTCACCTGGTGACATGTCCCGTGAATATTAAACCATCAGGGGAAAGCACTCTCCTCACTTATACTGTTCACCTGGTAACATGTCCCGTGTGCATTAAACCATCAATGGAACACACTCTCCTCACTTATACTGTTCACCTGGTAACATGTCCCGTGAGTATTAAACAATCAGGGGAACACACTCTCCTCACTTATACTGTTCACCTGGTAACATGTCCCGTGCGTGTTAAACCATCAGGGGAACACACTGTCCTCACTTATACTGTTCACCTGGCAACATGTCCCGTGAGTATTAAACAATCAGGGGAAAACACTCTCCTCACTTATACTGTTCACCTGGTGACATGTCCCGTGTGTATTAAACAATCAGGGGAACACACTCTCCTCACTTATACTGTTCACCTGGTAATATGTCCCGTGTATATTAAACCATGAGGGGTACACACTCTCCTCACTTATACTGTTCACCAGGTGACATGTCCCGTGTGTATTAAACAATCAGGGGAACACACTCTCCTCACTTATACTGTTCACCTGGTAACATGTCCCGTGCGTGTTAAACCATCAGGGGAACACACTCTCCTCACTTATACTGTTCACCTGGTGACATGTCCCGTGTGTATTAAACAATCAGGGGAACACACTCTCCGCACTTATACTGTTCACCTGGTGACATGTCCCTTGTATATTAAACCATCAGGGGAACACACTCTCCTCACTTATACTGTTCACCAGGTGACATGTCCCGTGTGTATTAAACAATCAGGGGAACACACTCTCCGCACTTATACTGTTCACCTGGTGACATGTCCCGTGTATATTAAACCATCAGGGGAACACACTCTCCTCACTTATACTGTTCACCTGGTAACATGTCCCGTGTGTATTAAACAATCAGGGGAACACAATCTCCTCACTTATACTGTTCACCTGGTAACATGTCCCGTGCGTGTTAAACCATCAGGGGAACACACTTTCCTCACTTATACTGTTCACCTGGCAACATTTCCCGTGAATATTAAACCATCAGGGGAAAGCACTCTCCTCACTTATACTGTTCACCTGGTAACATGTCCCATGTGCATTAAACCATCACTGGAACACTCTCTCCTCACTTATACTGTTCACCTGGTAACATGTCCCGTGCGTGTTAAACCATCAGGGGAACTCACTTTCCTCACTTATACTGTTCACCTGGCAACATGTCCTGTGTGCATTAAATCATCAGGGGAACACACTCTCCTCACTTATGCTGTTCATCTGGTGACATGTCCCGTCAGTATTAAACCATAAGGGGAAGACACTCTCCTCACTTATACTGTTCACCTGGTAACATGTCCCATGTGTATTAAACAAACAGGGGAAAACACTCTCCTCACTTATACTGTTCACCTGTTGACATGTCCCGTCAGTATTAAACCATAAGGGGAAGACACTCTCCTCACTTATACTGTTCACCTGGTAACATGTCCCATGTGTATTAAACAAACAGGGGAAAACACTCTCCTCACTTATACTGTTCACCTGTTGACATGTCCTGTTTGTATTAAACCATCAGGGGAACTCACTCTCCTCACTTATCCTGTTCACCTGGTAACATGTCCCGTGCGTATTAAACAATCAGGGGAACACACTCTCCTCACTTATAATGTTCACCTGGTAACATGTCCCGTGTGTATTAAACAAACAGGGGAACACACTCTCCTCACATATACTGTTCACCTGGTAACATGTCCCGTGCGTATTAAACAATCAGGGGAACACACTCTCCTCACTTATACTGTTCACCTGGTAACATGTCCCGTGTGTATTAAACAATCAGGGGAACACACTCTCCTCACTTATACTGTTCACCTGGTAACATGTCCCGTGCGTATTAAACAATCAGGGGAACACACTCTCCTCACTTATACTGTTCACCTGGTAACATGTCCCGTGTGTATTAAACAATCAGGGGAACACACTCTCCTCACTATTCTGTTCACCTGGTAACATGTCCCGTGTGTATTAAACAATCAGGGGAACACACTCTCCTCACTTATACTGTTCACCTGGTAACATGTCCCGTGCGTGTTAAACCATCAGGGGAAAACACTCTCCTCACTTATACTGTTCACCTGGTGACATGTCCCGTGTGTATTAAACAATCAGGGGAACACACTCTCCTCACTTATACTGTTCACCTGGTAATATGTCCCGTGTATATTAAACCATGAGGGGAACACACTCTCCTCACTTATACTGTTCACCAGGTGACATGTCCCATGTGTATTAAACAATCAGGGGAACACACTCTCCTCACTTATACTGTTCACCTGGTAACATGTCCCGTGCGTGTTAAACCATCAGGGGAACACCCTCTCCGCACTTATACTGTTCACCTGGTGACATGTCCCGTGTATATTAAACCATCAGGGGAACACACTCTCCTCACTTATACTGTTCACCTGGTAACATGTCCCGTGTGTATTAAACAATCAGGGGAACACACTCTCCTCATTTATACTGTTCACCTGGTGACATGTCCCGTGTATATTAAACCATCAGGGGAACACACTCTCCTCACTTATACTGTTCACCTGGTAACATGTCCCGTGTGTATTAAACAATCAGGGGAACACAATCTCCTCACTTATACTGTTCACCTGGTAACATGTCCCGTGCGTGTTAAACCATCAGGGGAACACACTTTCCTCACTTATACTGTTCACCTGGCAACATGTCCCGTGAATATTAAACCATCAGGGGAAAGCACTCTCCTCACTTATACTGTTCACCTGGTAACATGTCCCGTGTGCATTAAACCATCACTGGAACACTCTCTCCTCACTTATACTGTTCACCTGGTAACATGTCCCGTGCGTGTTAAACCATCAGGGGAACACACTTTCCTCACTTATACTGTTCACCTGGCAACATGTCCTGTGTGCATTAAATCATCAGGGGAACACACTCTCCTCACTTATACTGTTTACCTGGTAACATGTCCTGTGTGCATTAAACAATCAGGGGAACACATTCTCCTCACTTATGCTGTTTACCTGGTAACATGTCCTGTGTGCATTAAAGAATCAGGGGAACACACTCTCCTCACTTATACAGTTCACTTGGTGAAATGTCCCGTGCGTATTAAAACATCAGGGGAACACACTCTCCTCACTTATGCTGTTTACCTGGTAACATGTCCTGTGTGCATTAAACAATCAGGGGAACACACTCTCCTCACTTATGCTGTTTACCTGGTAACATGTCCTGTGTGCATTAAACAATCAGGGGAACTCACTCTCCTCACTTATACTGTTCATCTGGTGACATGTCCCGTCAGTATTAAACCATAAGGGGAAGACACTCTCCTCACTTATACTGTTCACCTGGTAACATGTCCCGTGTGTATTAAACAAACAGGGGAAAACACTCTCCTCACTTATACTGTTCACCTGTTGACATGTCCTGTTTGTATTAAACCATCAGGGGAACTCACTCTCCACACTTATCCTGTTCACCTGGTAACATGTCCCGTGCGTATTAAACAATCAGGGGAACACACTCTCCTCACTTATACTGTTCACCTGGTAACATGTCCCGTGTGTATTAAACAAACAGGGGAACACACTCTCCTCACATATACTGTTCACCTGGTAACATGTCCCGTGCGTATTAAACAATCAGGGGAACACACTCTCCTCACTTATACTGTTCACCTGGTAACATGTCCCGTGTGTATTAAACAATCAGGGGAACACACTCTCCTCACTTATACTGTTCACCTGGTAACATGTCCCGTGTGTATTAAACAATCAGGGGAACACACTCTCCTCACTATTCTGTTCACCTGGTAACATGTCCCGTGTGTATTAAACAATCAGGGGAACACACTCTCCTCACTTATACTGTTCACCTGGTAACATGTCCCGTGTGTATTAAACCATCAGGTGAACACACTCTCCTCACTTATACTGTTCACCTGGTAACATGTCCCGTGTGTATTAAACAATCAGGGGAACTCACTCTCCTCACTTATACTGTTCACCTGGTAACATGTCCCGTGCTTATTAAACAATCAGGGGAACACACTCTCCTCACTTATACTGTTCACCTGGTAACATGTCCCGTGTGTATTAAACCATCAGGTGAACACACTCTCCACACTTATACTGTTCACCTGGTAACTTGTCCCATGTATATTAAACCATCAGGGGAACACACTCTCCTCACTTATACTGTTCACCTGGTAACATGTCCCGTGTGTATTAAACAATCAGGGGAACACTCTCTCTTCACTTAAACTGTTCACCTGGTAACATGTCCCATGTATATTAAACCATCAGGGGAACAAAGTCTCCTCACTTATACTGTTCACCTGATAACATGTCCCGTGTGTATTAAACAATCAGGGGAACACACTCTCCTCACTTATACTGTTCACCTGGTAACATGTCCCATGTATATTAAACCATCAGGGGAACACACTCTCCTCAATTATACTGTTCACCTGGTAACATGTCCCGTGTGTATAAAACAATCAGGGGAACACACTCTCCTCACTTATACTGTTCACCTGGTAACATGTCCCGCGTATATTAAACCATCAGGGGAACACACTCTCCTCACTTCTACTCTTCACCTGGTGACAAATCCCGTCAGTATTAAACAATCATTGGATCACACTCTCCTCACTTGTACTGTTCACCTGGTAACATGTCCCGGGTGTATTAAAGCATCAGGGGAACACAGTCTCCTCACTTATACTGTTCACCTGGTAACATGTCCCGTGAGTATTAAACAATCAGGGGAACACATTCTCCTCACTTGTACTGTTCACCTGCTAACATGTCCCGTGTATATTAAACCATCAGGGGAATACAGTCTCCTCGCTTATACCGTTCACCTGGTAAAATGTCCCGTGAATATTAAACAATCAGGGGAACACACTCTCCTCACTTATACTGTTCACCAGGTGACATGTCCCGTGTGTAATAAACAATCAGGGGAACACACTCTCCTCACTTATACTGTTCACCTGGTAACATGTCCCGTGCGTGTTAAAACATCAGGGGAACACACTCTCCTCACTTATACTGTTCACCTGGTAACATGTCCTGTGTGCATTAAATCATCAGGGGAACACACTCTCCTCACTTATACAGTTCACTTGGTGAAATGTCCCGTGCGTATTAAACCATCAGGGGAACACACTCTCCTCACTTATACTGTTCAGCTGGTAACATGTCCCGTGCATATTAAACCATCAGGGGAACACGCTCTCCTCACTTATACTGTTTACCTGGTAACATGTCCCGTGCGTGTTAAAACATCAGGGGAACACACTCTCCTCACTTATACTGTTCACCTGGTAACATGTCCCGTGCGTGTTAAACCATCAGGGGAACACACTCTCCTCACTTATACTGTTCATTTGGTTACATGTCCCGTGTATATTAAACCATCAGGGGAACACACTCTCCTCACTTATACTGTTCACCAGGTGACATGTCCCGTGTGTAATAAACAATCAGGGGAACACACTCTCCTCACTTATACTGTTCATTTGGTTACATGTCCCGTGTATATTAAACCATCAGGGGAACACACTCTCCTCACTTATACTGTTCACCTGGTAACATGTCCCGTGCGTGTTAAAACATCAGGGGAACACACTCTCCTCACTTATACTGTTCACCTGGTAACATGTCCCGTGCGTGTTAAAACATCAGGGGAACACACTCTCCTCACTTGTACTGTTCACCTGGTAACATGTCCTGTGTGCATTAAATCATCAGGGGAACACACTCTCCTCACTTATACAGTTCACTTGGTGAAATGTCCCGTGCGTATTAAACCATCAGGGGAACACACTCTCCTCACTTATACTGTTCAGCTGGTAACATGTCCCGTGCATATTAAACCATCAGGGGAACACGCTCTCCTCACTTAGACTGTTCATCTGGTAACATGTCCCGTGTATATTAAACCATCAGGGGAACACATTCTCCTCACTTATCCTGTTCACCTGGTGACATGTCCCGTGTGTATTAAACCATCAGGGCAACACATTCTCCTCACTTATACTGTTCACCTGGTAACATGTACCTTGTATATTAAAGCATCAAAGGAACACACTCTCCTCACTTATACTGTTCACCTGGTAACATGTCCCGTGCGTGTTAAACCATCAGGGGAACACACTCTCCTCACTTATACTGTTCACCTGGAAACATGTCCCGTGCATATTAAACAATCAGGGGAATTCACTCCCCTCACTTATACTGTTCACCTGGTATCATGTCGAGTGTATATTAAACCATCAGGGGAACACACTCTCCTCACTTATACTGTTCACCTGGTAACATGTCCCGTGCGTGTTAAACCATCAGGGGAACACACTCTCCTCACTTATACTGTTCACCTGGTAACATGTGCTGTGTGCATTAAATCATCAGGGGAACACACTCTCCTCACTTATACAGTTCACTTGGTGAAATGTCCCGTGCGTATTAAACCATCAGGGGAACACACTCTCCTCACTTATACTGTTCAGCTGGTAACATGTCCCGTGCATATTAAACCATCAGGGGAACACGCTCTCCTCACTTAGACTGTTCATCTGGTAACATGTCCAGTGAATATTAAACCATCAGGGGAACACATTCTCCTCACTTATCCTGTTCACCTGGTGACATGTCCCGTGTGTATTAAACCATCAGGGCAACACACTCTCCTCACTTATACTGTTCACCTGGTAACATGTACCTTGTATATTAAAGCATCAAAGGAACACACTCTCCTCACTTATACTGTTCACCTGGTAACATGTCCCGTGCGTGTTAAACCATCAGGGGAACACACTCTCCTCACTTATACTGTTCACTTGGTTACATGTCCCGTGTGTATTAAACAATCAGGGGAACTCACTCTCCTCACTTATACTGTTCACCTGGTAACATGTCCCGTGAGTATTAAACAATCAGGGGAACACATTCTCCTCACTTGTACTGTTCACCTGCTAACATGTCCCGTGTATATTAAACCATCAGGGGAATACAGTCTCCTCGCTTATACCGTTCACCTGGTAACATGTCCCGTGTATATTAAACCATCAGGGGAACACACTCTCCTCACTTATACTGTTCACCAGATAACATGTCCCGTGTGTAATAAACAATCAGGGGAACACACTCTCCTCACTTATACTGTTTACCTGGTAACATGTCCCGTGCGTGTTAAAACATCAGGGGAACACACTCTCCTCACTTATACTGTTCACCTGGTAACATGTCCTGTGTGCATTAAATCATCAGGGGAACACACTCTCCTCACTTATACAGTTCACTTGGTGAAATGTCCCGTGCGTATTAAACCATCAGGGGAACACACTCTCCTCACTTATACTGTTCAGCTGGTAACATGTCCCGTGCATATTAAACCATCAGGGGAACACGCTCTCCTCACTTAGACTGTTCATCTGGTAACATGTCCAGTGAATATTAAACCATCAGGGGAACACATTCTCCTCACTTATCCTGTTCACCTGGTGACATGTCCCGTGTGTATTAAACAATCAGGGGAATTCACTCCACTCACTTATACTGTTCACCTGGTATCATGTCCCGTGTATATTAAACCATCAGGGGAACACACTCTCCTCACTTATACTGTTCACCTGGTAACATGTCCCGTGCGTGTTAAACCATCAGGGGAACACACTCTCCTCACTTATACTGTTCATTTGGTTACATGTCCCGTGTATATTAAACCATCAGGGGAACACACTCTCCTCACTTATACTGTTCACCAGGTGACATGTCCCGTGTGTAATAAACAATCAGGGGAACACACTCTCCTCACTTATACTGTTCATTTGGTTACATGTCCCGTGTATATTAAACCATCAGGGGAACACACTCTCCTCACTTATACTGTTCACCTGGTAACATGTCCCGTGCGTGTTAAAACATCAGGGGAACACACTCTCCTCACTTATACTGTTCACCTGGTAACATGTCCCGTGCGTGTTAAAACATCAGGGGAACACACTCTCCTCACTTGTACTGTTCACCTGGTAACATGTCCTGTGTGCATTAAATCATCAGGGGAACACACTCTCCTCACTTATACAGTTCACTTGGTGAAATGTCCCGTGCGTATTAAACCATCAGGGGAACACACTCTCCTCACTTATACTGTTCAGCTGGTAACATGTCCCGTGCATATTAAACCATCAGGGGAACACGCTCTCCTCACTTAGACTGTTCATCTGGTAACATGTCCAGTGAATATTAAACCATCAGGGGAACACATTCTCCTCACTTATCCTGTTCACCTGGTGACATGTCCCGTGTGTATTAAACCATCAGGGCAACACACTCTCCTCACTTATACTGTTCACCTGGTAACATGTACCTTGTATATTAAACCATCAGGGGAAAACATAATCCTCACTTATACTGTTCACCTGGTAACATGTCCCGTGCGTGTTAATCAATCAGGGGAACACACTCTCCTCACTTTTCCTGTTCTTCTGGTAAAATGTCCCGTGT
Organism: Heterodontus francisci; assembly: GCF_036365525.1. Lineage (NCBI taxonomy): Eukaryota > Metazoa > Chordata > Chondrichthyes > Heterodontiformes > Heterodontidae > Heterodontus > Heterodontus francisci. The sequence goes on from NW_027140871.1 coordinate 44,426, forward strand.
ATATTAAACCATCAGGGGAACACAATCTCCTCACTTACACTGTTCACCTGGTAACATGTCCTGTGTATATTAAACCATCAGGGCAACACACTCTCCTCACTTATCCTGTTGATCTGGTAACAAGTCCCGTGTGTATTAAACCATCAGGGGAACACACTCTCCTCACTTATACTGTTCACCTGGTAACATGTCCCGTGTGTATTAAACCATCAGGGGAACACTCTCTCCTCACTTATACTGTTCACCTGGTAACATGTCCCGTGTGTATTAAACAATCAGGGGAACACACTCTCTTCACTTATACTGTTCAGCTGGTAACATGTCCCGTGTGTATTAAACAATCAGGCAACACACTCTCCTCACTTATACTGTTCACCTGGTAACATGTCCCGTGTGTATTAAACAATCAGGTGAACACACTCTCTTCACTTATACTGTTCACCTGGTAACATGTCCCGTGTATATTAAACCATCAGGGGAGCACAATCTCCTCACTTATACTGTTCATCTGGTAACATGTCCCGTGTGTATTAAACCATCAGGGGAACACACTCTCCTCACTTATACTGTTCACCTGGTAACATGTCCTGTGTATATTAAACCATCAGGGGAACACACTCTCCTCACTTAGAGTGCTCACCTGGTGACATGTCCCGTGTTTATTAAACAATAAGGGGAACACACTCTCCTCACTTATAGAGTTCACCTGGTATCATGTCCCGTGTGTATTAAACAATCAGGGGAACCCACTCTCCTCACTTATTCTGTTCAAATGGTGACATGTCCCGTGTGCATTAAACAGTCAGGGGAACACACTCTCCTCACTTATTCTGTTCACCTGGTGACATGTCCCGTGTGCATTAAAAAATCAGGGGAACACACTCTCCTCACTTATTCTGTTCACCTGGTGACATGTCCCGTGTGCATTAAAAAATCAGGGGAACACACTCTCCTCACTTAGAGTGTTCACCTGGTGACATGTCCCGTGTTTATTAAACAATAAGGGGAACACACTCTCCTCACCTATAGAGTTCACCTGGTAACATGTCCCGTGTGTATAGAACAATCAGGGGAACACACTCTCTTCACTTATACTGTTCACCTGGTGACATGTCCCGTGAATATTAAACCATCAGGGGAACACACTCTCCTCACTTCTACTGTTCACCTGGTAACATGTCCCGTGAGTATTAAACCATCAGGGGAACACACTCTCCTCACTTATACTGTTCACCTGGTGACATGTCCCGTGTGTATTAAACAATCAGGGGAACACACTCTCCTCACTTATACTGTTCAACTGGTGACATGTCCCGTGTGTATTAAACAATCAGGGGAACACACTCTCCTCACTTATACTGTTCACCTGGTGACATGTCCCGTGTGTATTAAACAATCAGGGGAACACACTCTCCTCACTTATACTGTTCACCTGGTGACATGTCCCGTGAATATTAAACCATCAGGGGAACACACTCTCCTCACTTATACTGTTCAACTGGTGACATGTCCCGTGTGTATTAAACAATCAGGGGAACACACTCTCCTCACTTATACTGTTCACCTGGTGACATGTCCCGTGTGTATTAAACAATCAGGGGAACACACTCTCCTCACTTATACTGTTCAACTGGTGACATGTCCCGTGTGTATTAAACAATCAGGGGAACACACTCTCCTCACTTATACTGTTCACCTGGTGACATGTCCCGTGTGTATTAAACAATCAGGGGAACACAATCTCCTCACTTATACTGTTCACCTGGTGACATGTCCCGTGTGTATTAAACAATCAGGGGAACACAATCTCCTCACTTATACTGTTCACCTGGTGACATGTCCCGTGTGTATTAAACAATCAGGGGATCACACACTCCTCACTTATACTGTTCACCTGGTAACATGTCCCGTTTGTATAAAAAAATCAGGGGAACACACTCTCCTCACTTATACTGTTCACCTGGTGACATGTTCCGCGTATATTAAACAATCAGGGGATCACACACTCCTCACTTATACTGTTCACCTGGTAACATGTCCCGTTTGTATAAAAAAATCAGGGGAACACACTCTCCTCACTTATTCTGTTCACCTGGTAACATGTCCCGTGTGTATTAAACAATCAGGCAACACACTCTCGTCACTTATACTGTTCACCTGGTAACATGTCCCGTGTGTATTAAACCATCAGGGGAACACACTCTCCTCACTTATACTGATCACCTGGTGACATGTCCCGTGTGTATTAAACCATCAGGGGAACACACTCTCCTCACTTATACTGATCACCTGGTGACATGTCCCGTGTGTATTAAACAATCAGGGGAACACACTCTCTTCACTTATACTGTTCACCTGGTAACATGTCCCGTGTGTATTAAACAATCAGGCAACACACTCTCCTCACTTATACTGTTCACCTGGTAACATGTCCCGTGTGTATTAAACAATCAGGGGAACACACTCTCTTCACTTATACTGTTCACCTGGTAACATGTCCCGTGTGTATTAAACAATCAGGCAACACACTCTCCTCACTTATACTGTTCACCTGGTAACATGTCCCGTGTGTATTAAACCATCAGGGGAACACACTCTCCTCACTTATACTGTTCACCTGGTAACATGTCCCGTGTGTATTAAACCATCAGGGGAACACTCTCTCCTCACTTATACTGTTCACCTGGTAACATGTCCCGTGTGTATTAAACAATCAGGGGAACACACTCTCTTCACTTATACTGTTCACCTGGTAACATGTCCCGTGTGTATTAAACAATCAGGGGAACACACTCTCTTCACTTATACTGTTCACCTGGTAACATGTCCCGTGTATATTAAACAATCAGGGGAACACAATCTCCTCACTTATACTGTTCATCTGGTAACATGTCCCGTGTATTTTAAACCATCAGGGGAACACACTCTCCTCACTTATACTGTTCACCTGGAAATATGTCCTGTGTATATTAAACCATCAGGGGAACACACTCTCCTCACTTATACTGTTCAGCTGGTAACATGTCCCGTGTGTATTAAACAGTCAGGCAACACACTCTCCTCACTTATACTGTTCACCTGGTAACATGTCCCGTGTGTATTAAACAATCAGGTGAACACACTCTCTTCACTTATACTGTTCACCTGGTAACATGTCCCGTGTATATTAAACCATCAGGGGAGCACAATCTCCTCACTTATACTGTTCATCTGGTAACATGTCCCGTGTGTATTAAACCATCAGGGGAACACACTCTCCTCACTTATACTGTTCACCTGGTAACATGTCCTGTGTATATTAAACCATCAGGGGAACACACCCTCCTCACTTAGAGTGTTCACCTGGTGACATGTCCCGTGTTTATTAAACAATAAGGGGAACACACTCTCCTCACTTATAGAGTTCACCTGGTATCATGTCCCGTGTGTATTAAACAATCAGGGGAACCCACTCTCCTCACTTATTCTGTTCAACTGGTGACATGTCCCGTGTGCATTAAACAGTCAGGGGAACACACTCTCCTCACTTATTCTGTTCACCTGGTGACATGTCCCGTGTGCATTAAAAAATCAGGGGAACACACTCTCCTCACTTATTCTGTTCACCTGGTGACATGTCCCGTGTGCATTAAAAAATCAGGGGAACACACTCTCCTCACTTAGAGTGTTCACCTGGTGACATGTCCCGTGTTTATTAAACAATAAGGGGAACACACTCTCCTCACCTATAGAGTTCACCTGGTAACATGTCCCGTGTGTATTGAACAATCAGGGGAACACACTCTCTTCACTTATAGTGTTCACCTGGTGACATGTCCCGTGAATATTAAACCATCAGGGGAACACACTCTCCTCACTTCTACTGTTCACCTGGTAACATGTCCCGTGAGTATTAAACCATCAGGGGAACACACTCTCCTCACTTATACTGTTCAACTGGTGACATGTCCCGTGTGTATTAAACAATCAAGGGAACACACTCTCCTCACTTATACTGTTCACCTGGTGACATGTCCCGTGTGTATTAAACAATCAGGGGAACACACTCTCCTCACTTATACTGTTCAACTGGTGACATGTCCCGTGTGTATTAAACAATCAGGGGAACACACTCTCCTCACTTATACTGTTCACCTGGTGACATGTCCCGTGTGTATTAAACAATCAGGGGAACACACTCTCCTCACTTATACTGTTCACCTGGTGACATGTCCCGTGTGTATTAAACAATCAGGGGAACACAATCTCCTCACTTATACTGTTCACCTGGTGACATGTCCCGTGTGTATTAAACAATCAGGGGATCACACAATCCTCACTTATACTGTTCACCTGGTAACATGTCCCGTTTGTATAAAAAAATCAGGGGAACACACTCTCCTCACTTATACTGTTCACCTGGTGACATGTCCCGCGTATATTAAACAATCAGGGGATCACACACTCCTCACTTATACTGTTCACCTGGTAACATGTCCCGTTTGTATAAAAAAATCAGGGGAACACACTCTCCTCACTTATTCTGTTCACCTGGTAACATGTCCCGTGTGTATTAAACCATCAGGGGAACACACTCTCCTCACTTATACTGATCACCTGGTGACATGTCCCGTGTGTATTAAACAATCAGGGGAACACACTCTCTTCACTTATACTGTTCACCTGGTAACATGTCCCGTGTGTATTAAACAATCAGGCAACACACTCTCCTCACTTATACTGTTCACCTGGTAACATGTCCCGTGTGTATTAAACAATCAGGGGAACACACTCTCTTCACTTATACTGTTCACCTGGTAACATGTCCCGTGTGTATTAAACAATCAGGCAACACACTCTCCTCACTTATACTGTTCACCTGGTAACATGTCCCGTGTGTATTAAACCATCAGGGGAACACACTCTCCTCACTTATACTGTTCACCTGGTAACATGTCCCGTGTGTATTAAAGCATCAGGGGAACACTCTCTCCTCACTTATACTGTTCACCTGGTAACATGTCCCGTGTGTATTAAACAATCAGGGGAACACACTCTCTTCACTTATACTGTTCACCTGGTAACATGTCCCGTGTGTATTAAACAATCAGGGGAACACACTCTCTTCACTTATACTGTTCACCTGGTAACATGTCCCGTGTATATTAAACAATCAGGGGAACACAATCTCCTCACTTATAATGTTCATCTGGTAACATGTCCCGTGTATTTTAAACCATCAGGGGAACACCCTCTCCTCACTTATACTGTTCACCTGGAAATATGTCCTGTGTATATTAAACCATCAGGGGAACACACTCTCCTCACTTATACTGTTCACCTGGTGACATGTCCCGTGTTTATTAAACAATAAGGGGAACACACTCTCCTCACTTATAGAGTTCACCTGGTAACATGTCCCGTGTGTATTAAACAATCAGGGGAACACACTCTCCTCACTTATACTGTTCACCTGGTGACATGTCACGTGTGTATAAAACAATCTGGGGAACACACTCTCCTCACTTATACTGTTCAACTGGTGACATGTCCCGTGTGTATTAAACAATCAGGGGAACACACTCTCCTCACTTATACTGTTCACCTGGTGACATGTCCCGTGTGTATTAAACAATCAGGGGAACACACTCTCCTCACTTATACTGTTCACCTGGTGACATGTCACGTGTGTATAAAACAATCTGGGGAACACAATCTCCTCACTTATAAAGTTCACCTGGTGACATGTCCCGTGTGTATTAAACAATCAGGGGATCACACACTCCTCACTTATACTGTTCACCTGGTAACATGTCCCGTTTGTATAAAAAAATCAGGGGAACACACTCTCCTCACTTATACTGTTCACCTGGTGACATGTCCCGCGTATATTAAACAATCAGGGGATCACACACTCCTCACTTATACTGTTCACCTGGTAACATGTCCCGTTTGTATAAAAAAATCAGGGGAACACACTCTCCTCACTTATTCTGTTCACCTGGTAACATGTCCCGTGTGTATTAAACCATCAGGGGAACACACTCTCCTCACTTATACTGATCACCTGGTGACATGTCCCGTGTGTATTAAACAATCAGGGGAACACACTCTCTTCACTTATACTGTTCACCTGGTAACATGTCCCGTGTGTATTAAACAATCAGGCAACACACTCTCCTCACTTATACTGTTCACCTGGTAACATGTCCCGTGTGTATTAAACAATCAGGGGAACACACTCTCTTCACTTATACTGTTCACCTGGTAACATGTCCCGTGTGTATTAAACAATCAGGCAACACACTCTCCTCACTTATACTGTTCACCTGGTAACATGTCCCGTGTGTATTAAACCATCAGGGGAACACACTCTCCTCACTTATACTGTTCACCTGGTAACATGTCCCGTGTGTATTAAACCATCAGGGGAACACTCTCTCCTCACTTTTACTGTTCACCTGGTAACATGTCCCGTGTGTATTAAACAATCAGGGGAACACACTCTCTTCACTTATACTGTTCACCTGGTAACATGTCCCGTTTGTATAAAAAAATCAGGGGAACACACTCTCCTCACTTATTCTGTTCACCTGGTAACATGTCCCGTGTGTATTAAACAATCAGGCAACACACTCTCGTCACTTATACTGTTCACCTGGTAACATGTCCCGTGTGTATTAAACCATCAGGGGAACACACTCTCCTCACTTATACTGATCACCTGGTGACATGTCCCGTGTGTATTAAACCATCAGGGGAACACACTCTCCTCACTTATACTGATCACCTGGTGACATGTCCCGTGTGTATTAAACAATCAGGGGAACACACTCTCTTCACTTATACTGTTCACCTGGTAACATGTCCCGTGTGTATTAAACAATCAGGCAACACACTCTCCTCACTTATACTGTTCACCTGGTAACATGTCCCGTGTGTATTAAACAATCAGGGGAACACACTCTCTTCACTTATACTGTTCACCTGGTAACATGTCCCGTGTGTATTAAACAATCAGGCAACACACTCTCCTCACTTATACTGTTCACCTGGTAACATGTCCCGTGTGTATTAAACCATCAGGGGAACACACTCTCCTCACTTATACTGTTCACCTGGTAACATGTCCCGTGTGTATTAAACCATCAGGGGAACACTCTCTCCTCACTTATACTGTTCACCTGGTAACATGTCCCGTGTGTATTAAACAATCAGGGGAACACACTCTCTTCACTTATACTGTTCACCTGGTAACATGTCCCGTGTGTATTAAACAATCAGGGGAACACACTCTCTTCACTTATACTGTTCACCTGGTAACATGTCCCGTGTATATTAAACAATCAGGGGAACACAATCTCCTCACTTATACTGTTCATCTGGTAACATGTCCCGTGTATTTTAAACCATCAGGGGAACACACTCTCCTCACTTATACTGTTCACCTGGAAATATGTCCTGTGTATATTAAACCATCAGGGGAACACACTCTCCTCACTTATACTGTTCAGCTGGTAACATGTCCCGTGTGTATTAAACAGTCAGGCAACACACTCTCCTCACTTATACTGTTCACCTGGTAACATGTCCCGTGTGTATTAAACAATCAGGTGAACACACTCTCTTCACTTATACTGTTCACCTGGTAACATGTCCCGTGTATATTAAACCATCAGGGGAGCACAATCTCCTCACTTATACTGTTCATCTGGTAACATGTCCCGTGTGTATTAAACCATCAGGGGAACACACTCTCCTCACTTATACTGTTCACCTGGTAACATGTCCTGTGTATATTAAACCATCAGGGGAACACACCCTCCTCACTTAGAGTGTTCACCTGGTGACATGTCCCGTGTTTATTAAACAATAAGGGGAACACACTCTCCTCACTTATAGAGTTCACCTGGTATCATGTCCCGTGTGTATTAAACAATCAGGGGAACCCACTCTCCTCACTTATTCTGTTCAACTGGTGACATGTCCCGTGTGCATTAAACAGTCAGGGGAACACACTCTCCTCACTTATTCTGTTCACCTGGTGACATGTCCCGTGTGCATTAAAAAATCAGGGGAACACACTCTCCTCACTTATTCTGTTCACCTGGTGACATGTCCCGTGTGCATTAAAAAATCAGGGGAACACACTCTCCTCACTTAGAGTGTTCACCTGGTGACATGTCCCGTGTTTATTAAACAATAAGGGGAACACACTCTCCTCACCTATAGAGTTCACCTGGTAACATGTCCCGTGTGTATTGAACAATCAGGGGAACACACTCTCTTCACTTATAGTGTTCACCTGGTGACATGTCCCGTGAATATTAAACCATCAGGGGAACACACTCTCCTCACTTCTACTGTTCACCTGGTAACATGTCCCGTGAGTATTAAACCATCAGGGGAACACACTCTCCTCACTTATACTGTTCAACTGGTGACATGTCCCGTGTGTATTAAACAATCAAGGGAACACACTCTCCTCACTTATACTGTTCACCTGGTGACATGTCCCGTGTGTATTAAACAATCAGGGGAACACACTCTCCTCACTTATACTGTTCAACTGGTGACATGTCCCGTGTGTATTAAACAATCAGGGGAACACACTCTCCTCACTTATACTGTTCACCTGGTGACATGTCCCGTGTGTATTAAACAATCAGGGGAACACACTCTCCTCACTTATACTGTTCACCTGGTGACATGTCCCGTGTGTATTAAACAATCAGGGGAACACAATCTCCTCACTTATACTGTTCACCTGGTGACATGTCCCGTGTGTATTAAACAATCAGGGGATCACACAATCCTCACTTATACTGTTCACCTGGTAACATGTCCCGTTTGTATAAAAAAATCAGGGGAACACACTCTCCTCACTTATACTGTTCACCTGGTGACATGTCCCGCGTATATTAAACAATCAGGGGATCACACACTCCTCACTTATACTGTTCACCTGGTAACATGTCCCGTTTGTATAAAAAAATCAGGGGAACACACTCTCCTCACTTATTCTGTTCACCTGGTAACATGTCCCGTGTGTATTAAACCATCAGGGGAACACACTCTCCTCACTTATACTGATCACCTGGTGACATGTCCCGTGTGTATTAAACAATCAGGGGAACACACTCTCTTCACTTATACTGTTCACCTGGTAACATGTCCCGTGTGTATTAAACAATCAGGCAACACACTCTCCTCACTTATACTGTTCACCTGGTAACATGTCCCGTGTGTATTAAACAATCAGGGGAACACACTCTCTTCACTTATACTGTTCACCTGGTAACATGTCCCGTGTGTATTAAACAATCAGGCAACACACTCTCCTCACTTATACTGTTCACCTGGTAACATGTCCCGTGTGTATTAAACCATCAGGGGAACACACTCTCCTCACTTATACTGTTCACCTGGTAACATGTCCCGTGTGTATTAAAGCATCAGGGGAACACTCTCTCCTCACTTATACTGTTCACCTGGTAACATGTCCCGTGTGTATTAAACAATCAGGGGAACACACTCTCTTCACTTATACTGTTCACCTGGTAACATGTCCCGTGTGTATTAAACAATCAGGGGAACACACTCTCTTCACTTATACTGTTCACCTGGTAACATGTCCCGTGTATATTAAACAATCAGGGGAACACAATCTCCTCACTTATAATGTTCATCTGGTAACATGTCCCGTGTATTTTAAACCATCAGGGGAACACACTCTCCTCACTTATACTGTTCACCTGGAAATATGTCCTGTGTATATTAAACCATCAGGGGAACACACTCTCCTCACTTATACTGTTCACCTGGTGACATGTCCCGTGTTTATTAAACAATAAGGGGAACACACTCTCCTCACTTATAGAGTTCACCTGGTAACATGTCCCGTGTGTATTAAACAATCAGGGGAACACACTCTCCTCACTTATACTGTTCACCTGGTGACATGTCACGTGTGTATAAAACAATCTGGGGAACACACTCTCCTCACTTATACTGTTCAACTGGTGACATGTCCCGTGTGTATTAAACAATCAGGGGAACACACTCTCCTCACTTATACTGTTCACCTGGTGACATGTCCCGTGTGTATTAAACAATCAGGGGAACACACTCTCCTCACTTATACTGTTCACCTGGTGACATGTCACGTGTGTATAAAACAATCTGGGGAACACAATCTCCTCACTTATAAAGTTCACCTGGTGACATGTCCCGTGTGTATTAAACAATCAGGGGATCACACACTCCTCACTTATACTGTTCACCTGGTAACATGTCCCGTTTGTATAAAAAAATCAGGGGAACACACTCTCCTCACTTATACTGTTCACCTGGTGACATGTCCCGCGTATATTAAACAATCAGGGGATCACACACTCCTCACTTATACTGTTCACCTGGTAACATGTCCCGTTTGTATAAAAAAATCAGGGGAACACACTCTCCTCACTTATTCTGTTCACCTGGTAACATGTCCCGTGTGTATTAAACCATCAGGGGAACACACTCTCCTCACTTATACTGATCACCTGGTGACATGTCCCGTGTGTATTAAACAATCAGGGGAACACACTCTCTTCACTTATACTGTTCACCTGGTAACATGTCCCGTGTGTATTAAACAATCAGGCAACACACTCTCCTCACTTATACTGTTCACCTGGTAACATGTCCCGTGTGTATTAAACAATCAGGGGAACACACTCTCTTCACTTATACTGTTCACCTGGTAACATGTCCCGTGTGTATTAAACAATCAGGCAACACACTCTCCTCACTTATACTGTTCACCTGGTAACATGTCCCGTGTGTATTAAACCATCAGGGGAACACACTCTCCTCACTTATACTGTTCACCTGGTAACATGTCCCGTGTGTATTAAACCATCAGGGGAACACTCTCTCCTCACTTTTACTGTTCACCTGGTAACATGTCCCGTGTGTATTAAACAATCAGGGGAACACACTCTCTTCACTTATACTGTTCACCTGGTAACATGTCCCGTGTGTATTAAACAATCAGGGGAACACACTCTCTTCACTTATACTGTTCACCTGGTAACATGTCCCGTGTATATTAAACCATCAGGGGAACACACTCTCCTCACTTATAGAGTTCACCTGGTAACATGTCCCGTGTGTATTAAACAATCAGGGGAACACACTCTCCTCACTTATACTGTTCACCTGGTGACATGTCCCATGTGTATTAAACAATCAGGGGAACACACTCTCCTCACTTATACTGTTCACCTGGTGACATGTCCCGCGTATATTAAACAATCAGGGGATCACACACTCCTCACTTATACTGTTCACCTGGTGACATGTCCCATGTGTATTAAACAATCAGGGGAACACACTCTCCTCACTTATACTGTTCACCTGCTAACTTGTCCCGTGTGTATTAAACCATCAGGGGAACACACTCTCCTCACTTATACTGTTCACCTGGTGACATGTCCCATGTGTATTAAACAATCAGGGGAACACACTCTCCTCACTTATACTGTTCACCTGCTAACTTGTCCCGTGTGTATTAAACCATCAGGGGAACACACTCTCCTCACTTATACTGTTCACCTGGTGACATGTCCCATGTGTATTAAACAATCAGGGGAACACACTCTCCTCACTTATTCTGTTCACCTGGTAACATGTCCCGTGTGTATTAAACCATCAGGGGAACACACTCTCCTCACTTATACTGATCACCTGGTGACATGTCCCGTGTGTATTAAACAATCAGGGGAACACACTCTCTTCACTTATACTGTTCACCTGGTAACATGACCCGTGTGTATTAAACAATCAGGCAACACACTCTCCTCACTTATACTGTTCACCTGGTAACATGTCCCGTGTGTATTAAACAATCAGGGGAACACACTCTCTTCACTTATACTGTTCACCTGGTAACATGTCCCGTGTGTATTAAACAATCAGGCAACACACTCTCCTCACTTATACTCTTCACCTGGTAACATGTCCCGTGTGTATTAAACCATCAGGGGAACACACTCTCCTCACTTATACTGTTCACCTGGTAACATGTCCCGTGTGTATTAAACCATCAGGGGAACACTCTCTCCTCACTTATACTGTTCACCTGGTAACATGTCCCGTGTGTATTAAACAATCAGGGGAACACACTCTCTTCACTTATACTGTTCACCTGCTAACTTGTCCCGTGTGTATTAAACAATCAGGGGAACACACTCTCCTCACTTATACTGTTCACCTGGTAACATGTCCCGTGTGTATTAAACCATCAGGGGAACACACTCTCCTCACTTATACTGTTCACCTGGTAACATGTCCCGTGTGTATTAAACCATCAGGGGAACACACTCTCCTCACTTATACTGTTCACCTGGTGACATGTCCCATGTGTATTAAACAATCAGGGGAACACACTCTCCTCACTTATACTGTTCACCTGCTAACTTGTCCCGTGTGCATTAAACAATCAGGGGAACACGCTCACTTCACTTATACTGTTCACCTGGTGACATGTCCCGTGTGTATTAAACAATCAGGGGAACACACTCTCCTCACTTATACTGTTCACCTGCTAACTTGTCCCGTGTGTATTAAACAATCAGGGGAACACACTCTCTTCACTTATACTGTTCACCTGGTGACATGTCCCGTGTGCATTAAACAATCAGGGGAACACACTATCCTCACTTATACTGTTCACCTGGTAACATGTCCCGTGTATATTAAAACATCAGGGGAGCACACTCTCCTCACTTATACTGTTCACCTGGTAACATATCCCGTGTGTATAAAACAATCAGCGGAACACACTCTCCTGACTTATAGAGTTCACCTGGTGACGTGACCCGTGTGCATTAAACAATCAGGGGAACACACTCTCCTCACTTATACTGTTCACCTGGTGACATGTCCCGTGCGTATTAAACAATCAGGGGAACACACTCTCCTCACTTATACTGTTCACCTGGTAACATGTCCCGTGTGTATTAAACCATCAGGGGAACACACTCTCCTCACTTATACTGTTCACCTGGTAACATGTCCCGTGTGTATTAAACCATCAGGGGAACACACTCTCCTCACTTATACTGTTCACCTGGTGACATGTCCCATGTGTATTAAACAATCAGGGGAACACACTCTCCTCACTTATACTGTTCACCTGCTAACTTGTCCCGTGTGCATTAAACAATCAGGGGAACACGCTCACTTCACTTATACTGTTCACCTGGTGACATGTCCCGTGTGTATTAAACAATCAGGGGAACACACTCTCCTCACTTATACTGTTCACCTGCTAACTTGGCCCGTGTGTATTAAACAATCAGGGGAACACGCTCACTTCACTTATACTGTTCACCTGGTAACATGTCCCGTGTGTATTAAACCATCAGGGGAATACACTCTCCTCACTTATACTGTTCACCAGGTAACATGTCCCGTGTATATTAAACCATCAGGGGAACACACTCTCCTCACTTATACTGTTCACCTGGTGACATGTCCCGTGTGCATTAAACAATCAGGGGAACACACTATCCGCACTTATACTGTTCACCTGGTAACATGTCCCGTGTATATTAAAACATCAGGGGAGCACACTCTCCTCACTTATACTGTTCACCTGGTAACATATCCCGTGTGTATAAAACAATCAGCGGAACACACTCTCCTGACTTATAGAGTTCACCTGGTGACGTGACCCGTGTGCATTAAACAATCAGGGGAACACACTCTCCTCACTTATACTGTTCACCTGGTGACATGTCCCGTGCGTATTAAACAATCAGGGGAACACACTCTCCTCACTTATACTGTTCACCTGGTAACATGTCCCGTGTATATTAAAACATCAGGGGAGCACAATCTCCTCACTTATACTGTTCACCTGGTGACATGTCCCGTGTGTATTAAACAATCAGGGGATCACACACTCCTCACTTATACAGTTCACCTGGTAACATGTCCCGTTTGTATAAAAAAATCAGGGGAACACACTCTCCTCACTTATTCTGTTCACCTGGTAACATGTCCCGTGTGTATTAAACCATCATGGGAACTCACTCTCCTCACTTATACTGTTCACCTGGTGACATGTCCCGTGTGTATAAAACAATCAGGGGAACACACTCTCCTCACTATTCTGTTCACCTGGTAACATGTCCCGTGTGTATTAAACAATCAGGGGAACACACTCTCCTCACTTATACTGTTCACCTGGTAACATGTCCCGTGTGCATTAAACCATCAGGGGAACACACTCTCCTCACTGATACTGTTCACCTGGGAACATGTCCCGTGCGCATTAAACAATCAGGGGAACACACTCTCCTCACTGATACTGTTCACCTGGTAACATGTCCCGTGTGCATTAAACAATCAGGGGAACACACTCTCCTGACTTATACTGTTCACCTGGTAACATGTCCCGTGTGCATTAAAAAATCAGGGGAACACACTCTCTTCACTTATACATTTCACCTAGTGACATGTCCTGTGTATATTAAACCATCAGGGGAACACACTCTCCTCACTTATACTCTTCACCAGGTAACATGTCCTGTGAATATTAAACCATCAGGGGAACACACTCTCCTCACTTATACTGTTCACCTGGTGACATGTCCCGTGTATTTTAAACCATCAGGGGAACACACTCTGCTCACTTATACTGTTCACCTGGTGTCATGTCCCGCGTATATTAAACCATCATGGGAACACACTCTCCTCACTTACAATGTTCACCTGGTGACATGTCCCATGTATATTAAACCATCAGTGGAACACCCTCTCCTCACTTATACTGTTCACCTGGTAACATGTCCCGTGCAAGTTAAACCATCATGGGAACTCACTCTCCTCACTTATAGATTTCACCTGGTAACATATCCCGTGTGCATTAAACAATCAGGGGAACACACTCTCCTCACTTATTCTGTTCTCCTGGTGACATGTCCCGTGTGTATTATACAATCAGGGGAACACACTCTCCTCACTTATACTGTTCATCTGGTAACATGTCCCGTGCGTATTAAACAATCAGGGGAAAACACTCTCCTCACTTATATCGTTGACCTGGTAACATGTCCCGTGTATATTAAACAATTAGGGGAACACACTCTCCTCACTTATACTGTTCACCTGGTAACATGTCCCGTGTGTATTAAACAATCAGGGGAACACACTCTCCTCACTTATACTGTTCACCTGGTAACATGTCCCGTGTGTATTAAACAATCAGGGGAACACACTCGCCTCACTTATACTGTTCACCTGGTAACATGTCCCGTGTGTATTAAACAATCAGGGGAACACACTCTCCTCACTTCTACTGTTCACCTGGTAACATGTCTCGTGTGCATGAAAAAATCAGGGGAACACTCTCTCCTCACTTATACTGTTCACCTGGTGACGTGTCCCGTGTATATTAAACAATCAGGGGAACACAATCTCCTCACTTATACTGTTCATCTGGTAACATGTCCCGTGCGTATTAAACTATCAGGGGAACACACTCTCCTCACTTATACTTGTCACCTGGTAACATGTCCCGTGTGCATTAAACAATCAGGGGAACACACTCTCCTCACTTATACTTGTCACCTGGTAACATGTCCCGTGTGCATTAAACAATCAGGGGAACACACTCTCCTCACTTATACTGTTCACCTGGAAACATGTCCCGTGTGTATTAAACAATCAGGGGAACACACTCTCCTCACTTATACTGTTCATCTGGTAACATGTCCCTTGTGCATTAAACAATCAGGGGCAAACACTCTCCTCACTATACTGTTCACCGGGTAACATGTCCTGTGTATATTAAACCATCAGGGGAACACACTCTCCTCACTTATACTGGTCACCTGGTAACATGTCCCGTGCGTATTAAACAATCAGGGGAATACACTCTCCTCACTTACACTGTTCACCTGGTAACATGTCCCGTGTATATTAAATAATCAGGGGAACACACTCTCCTCACTTATACTGTTCATCTGGTAACATGTCCCGTGCGTATTAAACCATCAGGGGAACACACTCTCCTCACTTATACTGTTCACCTGGTGACATGCCCTGTGTATATTAAACAATCAGTGGAACACAACCTCCTCACTTACACTGTTCACCTGGTAACATGTCCCGTGTATATTAAATAATCAGGGGAACACACTCTCCTCACTTATACTGTTCACCTGGTGACATGTCCCGTGTGCATTAAACAATCAGGGGAAAACACTCTCCTCACTTCTACTGTTCACCTGGTAACATGTCCCGTGCGTATTAAACAATCAGGGGAACACACTCTCCTCACTTATACTGTTCACCTGGTGACGTGTCCCGTGTGCATTAAACAATCAGGGGAAAACACTCTCCTCACTTATACTGTTCACCTGGTAACATGTCCCGTGTATATTAAACCATCAGGGGAAAACACTCTCCTCACTTATACTGTTCACCTGGTGACATGTCCCGTGCGTATTAAACAATCAGGGGAACACACTCTCCTCTCTTATACTGTTCTTCTGGTAACATGTCCCGTGTGCATTAAACAATCAGGGGAACACACTCTCCTCACTTATACTGTTCACCTGGTGACGTGTCCCGTGTATATTAAACAATCAGGGGAACACACTCTCCTCTCTTATACTGTTCATCTGGTAACATGTCCCGTGCGTATTAAACTATCAGGGGAACACACTCTCCTCACTTATACTTGTCACCTGGTAACATGTCCCGTGTGCATTAAACAATCAGGGGAACACACTCTCCTCACTTATACTGTTCATCTGGTAACATGTCCCGTGCGTATTAAACAATCAGGGGAACACACTCTCCTCACTTATACTGTTCATCTGGTAACATGTCCCGTGCGGATTAAACTATCAGGGGAACACACTCTCCACAATTATACTGTTCACCTGGTGACGTGTCCCGTTTGCATTAAACAATCAGGGGAACACACTCTCCTCACTTATACTGTTCACCTGGTAACATGTCCCGTGTATATTAAACCATCAGGGGAACACACTCTCCTCACTTATACTTGTCACCTGGTAACATGTCCCGTGTGCATTAAACAATCAGGGGAACACACTCTCCTCACTTATACTGTTCATCTGGTAACATGTCCCGTGCGTATTAAACAATCAGGGGAACACACTCTCCTCACTTATACTGTTCATCTGGTAACATGTCCCGTGCGGATTAAACTATCAGGGGAACACACTCTCCACAATTATACTGTTCACCTGGTGACGTGTCCCGTTTGCATTAAACAATCAGGGGAACACACTCTCCTCACTTATACTGTTCACCTGGTGACGTGTCCCGTGTGTATTAAACAATCAGGGGAACACACTCTCCTCAAATATACTTTTCACCTGGTAACATGTCCCGTGTGCATTAAACAATCAGGGGAAAACACTCTCCTCACTTATACTGTTCACCTTGTGACATGTCCCGTGTGCATTAAACCATCGCGGGAAAACACTCTCCTCACTATTCTGTTCACCTGGTAACATGTCCCGTGTGAATTTAACAATCAGGGGAACACACTCTCCTCACTTATACTGTTCACCTGGTAACATGTCCTGTGTATATTAAACCATCAGGGGAACACACTCTCCTCACTTATACTGGTCACCTGGTAACATGTCCCGTGCGTATTAAACAATCAGGGGAATACACTCTCCTCACTTACACTGTTCACCTGGTAACATGTCCCGTGTATATTAAATAATCAGGGGAACACACTCTCCTCACTTATACTGTTCATCTGGTAACATGTCCCGTGCGTATTAAACCATCAGGGGAACACACTCTCCTCACTTATACTGTTCACCTGGTGACATGTCCTGTGTATATTAAACAATCAGTGGAACACAACCTGCTCACTTACACTGTTCACCTGGTAACATGTCCCGTGTATGTTAAATAATCAGGGGAACACACTCTCCTCACTTATACTGTTCACCTGGTGACATGTCCCGTGTGCATTAAACAATCACGGGAAAACACTCTCCTCACTTCTACTGTTCACCTGGTAACATGTCCCGTGTGTATTAAACAATCAGGGCAACACACTCTCCTCACTTATACTGTTCACCTGGTGACGTGTCCCGTGTGCATTAAACAATCAGGGGAAAACACTCTCCTCACTTATACTGTTCACATGGTAACATGTCCCGTGTATATTAAACCATCAGGGGAACACAATCTCCTCACTTATACTGTTCACCTGGTAACATGTCCCGTGTGTATTAAATAATCAGGGGAACACACTCTCCTCACATATACTGTTCACCTGGTAACATGTCTTGTGTATATTAAACTATCAGGGGAACTCACTCTCCTCACTTATACTGTTCACCTGGTAACATGACCCGTGCATATTAAGCCATCTGGGGAACACACTCTCTTCAATTATACTTTTCACCTAGTGACATGTCCTGTGCATATTAAACCATCAGTGGAACACACTCTCCTCACTTATACCCTTCACCAGGTAACATGTCCTGTGAATATTAAACCATCAGGGGAACACACTCTCCTCACTTATACTGTTCACCTGGTGACATGTCCCGTCTATATTAAACCATCATGGGAACACACTATCCTCACTTATACTGTTCACCTTATGACATGTCCCACGTATATTAAACCATCAGTGGAACACCCTCTCCTCACTTATACTGTTCACCAGGGAACATGTCCCGTCTAAGTTAAACCATCATGGGAACTCAGTCTCCTCACTTATAGATTTCACCTGGTAACATGTCCCGTGTGTATTAAACAATCAGGGGAACACAGTCTCCTCACTGATACTGTTCACCTGGTGACGTGTTCCGTGTGTATTAAACAATCAGGGGAACACACTCTCCTCACTCATACTATTCACCTTGTAACATGACCCGTGCGTATTAAACAATCAGCGGAACACACTCTCCTCACTTATACTGTTCACCTGGTGACGTGTCCCGTGTGCATTAAACAATCAGGGGAAAACACTCTCCTCACTTATACTGTTCACCTGGTAACATGTCCTGTGTAAATTCAACCATTAGGGGAACACACTCTCCTTACTTATACTGTTCAACTGGTGACATGTCCTGTGTATATTAAACCATCAGGGGAACACACTCTCCTCAATTATACTGTTCACCAGGTGACATGTCCCGCGTATATTAAAACATCAGAGGAACACACTCTCCTCACTTATACTGTTCACCTGGTGACATGTCCCGCGTATATTAAAACATCAGTGGAACTCACTCTCCTCACTTATAGATTTCACCTGGTAACATATCCCGTGAGTATTAAACAATCAGGGGAACACACTCTCCTCACTTATACTGTTCACCTGGGAACATGTCCCGTGTATATTAAACAATCAGGGGAACACACTCTCCTCACTTAGACAGTTCACCTGGTAACAAATCCTGTGTATATTAAACCATCAGGGGAACACACTCTCCTCACTTATACTGTTCACCTTGTAACATGTCCTGTGTATATTAAAACATCAGGGGAACACACTCTCCTCACTTATACTGTTCACCTGGTAACATGTCCCATGAATATTAAACCATCAGGGGAACACACTCTCCTCACTTACACTGTTCACCTGGTAACAGGTCCCGTGTATATTAAACCATCAGGGGAACACAGTCTCCTCACTTATACTGTTCACCTGGGAACATGTCCCGTGTATATTAAACAATCAGGGGAATATACTCTCCTCACTTATACTGTTCACCTGGTAACATGTCCCATGAATATTAAACCATCAGGGGAACACACTCTCCTCACTTACACTGTTCAACTGGTAACATGTCCCGTGTATATTGAACCATCAGGGGAACACAGTCTCCTCACTTATACTGTTCACCTGGTGACATGTCCTGTGTGTATTAAACAATCTGGGGAACACACTCTCTTTACTTATAGAGTTCACCTGATGACATGTCCCGTGTGCATTAAACAATCAGGGGAACACACTCTCCTCTTTTATACTGTTCACCTGGTAACATGTCCCATGTATATTAAACCATCAGGGGAACACACTCTCCTCACTTACACTGATCACTTGGTAACATGTCCCGTGTATATTATACAATCAGGGGAACAAACACTCCTCACTTACACTGTTCACCTGGTAACATGTCCCGTGTGTATTAAACCATCAGGGGAACACTCTCTCTTCACTTATCGATTTCACCTGATGACATGTCCCGTGTGCATTAAACAATCAGGGGAACACACTCTCCTCTCTTATACTGTTCACCTGGTAACATGTCCCATGTATATTAAACCATCAGGGCAACACACTCTCCTCACTTACACTGTTCACTTTGTAACATGTCCCGTGTGTATTAAACCATCAGGGGAACACACTCTCCTCACTTACACTGTTCACCTGGTAACATGGCCCGTGTGTATTAAACCATCAGTGGAACACACTCTCCTCACTTATACTGTTCACCTGGTGACATGTCCTGTGTGTATTAAACAATGAGGGGAACACACTCTCCTCACTTATACTGTTCACCTGGTAACATGTCCAGTGTGTATGAAACCATCAGGGGAACACACTCTCCTCACTTATACTGTTCACCTGGTAACATGTCCCGTGTGTATTAAACCATCAGGGGATCACACTCTCCTCACTAATACTGTTCACCTGGTAACATGTCCAGTGTGTATTAAACCATCAGGGGAACACACTCTCCTCACTTATACTGTTCACCTGGTAACATGTCCCGTGTGTATTAAACCATCAGGGGAACACACTCTCCTCACTTATACTGTTCACCTGGTAACATGCCCTGTGTATATTAAACAATCTGGGGAACACTCTCTCCTCACTTAGAGAGTTCATCTGGTAACATGTCCCGTGCGTATTAAACTATCAGGGGAACACACTCTCCTCTCTTATACTGTTCACCTGGTGACGTGTCCCGTGTATATTAAACAATCAGGGGAACACACTCTCCTCTCTTATACTGTTCATCTGGTAACATGTCCCGTGCGTATTAAACTATCAGGGGAACACACTCTCCTCACTTATACTGTTCATCTGGTAACATGTCCCGTGCGTATTAAACAATCAGGGGAACACACTCTCCTCACTTATACTGTTCACCTGGTAACATGTCCCGTGCGGATTAAACTATCAGGGGAACACACTCTCCACAATTATACTGTTCACCTGGTGACGTGTCCCGTTTGCATTAAACAATCAGGGGAACACACTCTCCTCACTTATACTGTTCACCTGGTGACGTGTCCCGTGTGTATTAAACAATCAGGGGAACACACTCTCCTCAAATATACTTTTCACCTGGTAACATGTCCCGTGTGCATTAAACAATCAGGGGAAAACACTCTCCTCACTATACTGTTCACCTGGTAACATGTCCTGTGTATATTAAACCATCAGGGGAACACACTCTCCTCACTTATACTGGTCACCTGGTAACATGTCCCGTGCGTATTAAACAATCAGGGGAATACACTCTCCTCACTTACACTGTTCACCTGGTAACATGTCCCGTGTATATTAAATAATCAGGGGAACACACTCTCCTCACTTATACTGTTCATCTGGTAACATGTCCCGTGCGTATTAAACCATCAGGGGAACACACTCTCCTCACTTATACTGTTCACCTGGTGACATGTCCTGTGTATATGGAACAATCAGTGGAACACACTCTCCTCACTTATACTGTTCACCTGGTGACATGTCCCGTGTATATTAAACCATCAGGGGAACACACTCTCCTCACTTATACTGTTCACCTGGTGACATGTCCCGTGTATATTAAACCATCAGGGGAACACACTCTCCTCACTTATACTGTTCACCTGGTGACATGTCCCGTGTGCATTAAACAATCAGGGGAAAACACTCTCCTCACTTCTACTGTTCACCTGGTAACATGTCCCGTGTGTATTAAACAATCAGGGCAACACACTCTCCTCACTTATACTGTTCACCTGGTGACGTGTCCCGTGTGCATTAAACAATCAGGGGAAAACACTCTCCTCACTTATACTGTTCACATGGTAACATGTCCCGTGTATATTAAACCATCAGGGGAACACAATCTCCTCACTTATACTGTTCATCTGGTAACATGTCCCGTGCGTATTAAACAATCAGGGGAAAACACTCTCCTCACATATACTGTTCACCTGGTAACATGTCTTGTGTATATTAAACTATCAGGGGAACTCACTCTCCTCACTTATACTGTTCACCTGGTAACATGACCCGTGCATATTAAGCCATCTGGGGAACACACTCTCTTCAATTATACTTTTCACCTAGTGACATGTCCTGTGCATATTAAACCATCAGTGGAACACACTCTCCTCACTTATACTCTTCACCAGGTAACATGTCCTGTGAATATTAAACCATCAGGGGAACACACTCTCCTCACTTATACTGTTCACCTGGTGACATGTCCCGTCTATATTAAACCATCATGGGAACACACTATCCTCACTTATACTGTTCACCTTATGACATGTCCCACGTATATTAAACCATCAGTGAAACACCCTCTCCTCACTTATACTGTTCACCAGGGAACATGTCCCGTCTAAGTTAAACCATCATGGGAACTCAGTCTCCTCACTTATAGATTTCACCTGGTAACATGTCCCGTGTGTATTAAACAATCAGGGGAACACAGTCTCCTCACTGATACTGTTCACCTGGTGACGTGTTCCGTGTGTATTAAACAATCAGGGGAACACACTCTCCTCACTCATACTATTCACCTTGTAACATGTCCCATGTGTATTAAACAATCAGGGGAACACACTCTCCTCACTTATACTCTTCACCTGGTAACATGACCCGTGCGTATTAAACAATCAGCGGAACACACTCTCCTCACTTATACTGTTCACCTGGTGACGTGTCCCGTGTGCATTAAACAATCAGGGGAAAACACTCTCCTCACTTATACTGTTCACCTGGTAACATGTCCTGTGTAAATTCAACCATTAGGGGAACACACTCTCCTTACTTATACTGTTCAACTGGTGACATGTCCTGTGTATATTAAACCATCAGGGGAACACACTCTCCTCAATTATACTGTTCACCAGGTGACATGTCCCGCGTATATTAAAACATCAGAGGAACACACTCTCCTCACTTATACTGTTCACCTGGTGACATGTCCCGCGTATATTAAAACATCAGTGGAACTCACTCTCCTCACTTATAGATTTCACCTGGTAACATATCCCGTGAGTATTAAACAATCAGGGGAACACACTCTCCTCACTTATACTGTTCACCTGGGAACATGTCCCGTGTATATTAAACAATCAGGGGAACATACTCTCCTCACTTAGACAGTTCACCTGGTAACAAGTCCTGTGTATATTAAACCATCAGGGGAACACACTCTCCTCACTTATACTGTTCACCTTGTAACATGTCCTGTGTATATTAAAACATCAGGGGAACACACTCTCCTCACTTATACTTTTCACCTGGTAACATGTCCCATGAATATTAAACCATCAGGGGAACACACTCTCCTCACTTACACTGTTCACCTGGTAACAGGTCCCGTGTATATTAAACCATCAGGGGAACACAGTCTCCTCACTTATACTGTTCACCTGGGAACATGTCCCGTGTATATTAAACAATCAGGGGAATATACTCTCCTCACTTATACTGTTCACCTGGTAACATGTCCCATGAATATTAAACCATCAGGGGAACACACTCTCCTCACTTACACTGTTCACCTGGTAACATGTCCCGTGTATATTGAACCATCAGGGGAACACAGTCTCCTCACTTATACTGTTCACCTGGTGACATGTCCTGTGTGTATTAAACAATCTGGGGAACACACACTCTTCACTTATAGAGTTCACCTGATGACATGTCCCGTGTGCATTAAACAATCAGGGGAACACACTCTCCTCTTTTATACTGTTCACCTGGTAACATGTCCCATGTATATTAAACCATCAGGGGAACACACTCTCCTCACTTACACTGATCACTTGGTAACATGTCCCGTGTATATTATACAATCAGGGGAACAAACTCTCCTCACTTACACTGTTCACCTGGTAACATGTCCCGTGTGTATTAAACCATCAGGGGAACACTCTCTCTTCACTTATCGAGTTCACCTGATGACATGTCCCGTGTGCATTAAACAATCAGGGGAACACACTCTCCTCTCTTATACTGTTCACCTGGTAACATGTCCCATGTATATTAAACCATCAGGGCAACACACTCTCCTCACTTACACTGTTCACTTTGTAACATGTCCCGTGTGTATTAAACCATCAGGGGAACACACTCTCCTCACTTACACTGTTCACCTGGTAACATGGCCTGTGTGTATTAAACAATCAGGGGAACACACTCTCCTCACTTATACTGTTCACCTCGTAACATGGCCCGTGTGTATTAAACCATCAGTGGAACACACTCTCCTCACTTATACTGTTCACCTGGTGACATGTCCTGTGTGTATTAAACAATGAGGGGAACACACTCTCCTCACTTATACTGTTCACCTGGTAACATGTCCAGTGTGTATGAAACCATCAGGGGAACACACTCTCCTCACTTATACTGTTCACCTGGTAACATGTCCCGTGTGTATTAAACCATCAGGGGAACACACTCTCCTCACTAATACTGTTCACCTGGTAACATGTCCAGTGTGTATTAAACCATCAGGGGAACACACTCTCCTCACTTATACTGTTCACCTGGTAACATGTCCCGTGTGTATTAAACCATCAGGGGAACACACTCTCCTCACTTATACTGTTCACCTGGTAACATGTCCTGTGTATATTAAACAATCTGGGGAACACTCTCTCCTCACTTAGAGAGTTCACCAGGTAACATGTCCTGTGAATATTAAACAATCAGGGGAACACACTCTCCTCACTTATACTGTTCACCTGCGAACATGTCCCGTGTGTATTAAACCATCAGGGGAACACACTCTCCTCACTTATACTGTTCACCTGGTAACATGTCCCGTGTGTATTAAACCATCAGGGGAACACACTCTCCTCACTTATACTGTTCACCTGGTAACATGTCCTGTGTATATTAAACAATCTGGGGAACACACTCTCCTCACTTAGAGAGTTCACCAGGTAACATGTTAAACCATCAGGGGAACACACTCTCCTCACTTATACTGTTCACCTGGCAACATGTCCCGTGAGTATTAAACAATCAGGGGAACACACTCTCCTCACTTAAACTGTTCACCTGGTGACATGTCCCGTGTGTATTAAACAATCAGGGGAACACACTCTCCGCACTTATACTGTTCACCTGGTGACATGTCCCGTGTATATTAAACCATCAGGGGAACACACTCTCCTCACTTATACTGTTCACCAGGAGACATGTCCCGTGCGTGTTAAACCATCAGGGGAACACACTCTCCTCACTTATACTGTTCACCTGGTAACATGTCCCGTGAATATTAAACCATCAGGGGAAAGCACTCTCCTCACTTATACTGTTCACCTGGTAACATGTCCCGTGTGCATTAAACCATCAGTGGAACACTCTCTCCTCACTTATACTGTTCACCTGGTAACATGTCCTGTGTGCATTAAATCATCAGGGGAACACACTCTCCTCACTTATACAGTTCACTTGGTGAAATGTCCCGTGCGTATTAAACCATCAGGGGAACACACTCTCCTCACCTCTTCTGTTCAGCTGGTAACATGTCCCGTGCATATTAAACCATCAGGGGAACACGCTCTCCTCACTTAGACTGTTCATCTGGTAACATGTCCAGTGAATATTAAACCATTAGGGGAACACATTCTCCTCACTTATCCTGTTCACCTGGTGACATGTCCCGTGTGTATTAAACAATCAGGGGCATTCACTCCCCTCACTTATACTGTTCACCTGGTAACATGCCCCGTGCGTGTCAAACCATCAGGGGAACACACTCTCCTCACTTATACTGTTCACTTGGTTACATGTCCCGTGTGTATTAAACAATCAGGGGAACACACTCTCCTCACTTATACTGTTCACCTGTTGACATGTCCTGTGTGTATTAAACCATCAGGGGAACACAATCTCCTCACTTATGCAGTTCACTTGGTTACATGTCCCGTGGGTATTAAACAATCAGGGGAACACACTCTCCTCACTTATACTGTTCACCTGGTAACATGACCCGTGCGTATTAAACAATCAGGGGAACACACTCTCCTCACTTATACTGTTCACCTGTTGACATGTCCTGTTTGTTTTAAACCATCAGGGGATCTCACTCTCCTCACTTATACTGTTCTCCTGGTAACATGTCCTGTGTGTATTAAACAATCAGGGGAACACTCTCTCTTCACTTATACTGTTCACCTGGTAATATGTCCCATGTATATTAAACCATCAGGGGAACACACTCTCCTCACTTATACTGTTCACCTGGTAACATGTCCCGTGTGTATTAAACAATCAGGGGAACACACTCTCCTCACTTATACTGTTCACCTGGTAACATGTCCCATGTATATTAAACCATCAGGGGAACACACTCTCCTCACTTATACTGTTCACCTGGTAACATGTCCCGTGTGTATAAAACAATCAGGGGAACACACTCTCTTCACTTATGCTGTTCACCTGGTAACATGTCCCGCGTATATTAAACCATCAGGGGAACACTCTCTCCTCACTTCTACTCTTCACCTGGTGACACATCCCGTCAGTATGAAACAATCATTGGATCACACTCTCCTCACTTATACTGTTCACCTGGTAACATGTCCCGGGTGTATTAAAGCATCAGGGGAACACAGTCTCCTCACTTATACTGTTCACCTGGTAACATGTCCCGTGAGTATTAAACAATCAGGGGAACACACTCTCCTCACTTATACTGTTCACCTGGTAACATGTCCTGTGTATATTAAACCATCAGGGGAACACATTCTCCTCACTTATACTGTTCACCTGCTAACATGTCCCGTGTATATTAAACCATCAGGGGAATAAAGTCTCCTCACTTATACTGTTCACCTGGTAACATGTCCCGTGTGTATTAAACCATCAGGGGAACACAGTCTCCTCACTTATACTGTTCACCTGGTAACATGACCCGTGCGTATTAAACAATCAGGGGAACACACGCTCCTCACTTATACTGTTCACCTGGTAACATGTCCCGTGTGTATTAAACAGTCAGGGGAACACACTCTCCTCACTTATACAGTTCACCTGTTGACATGTCCTGTTTGATTTAAACCATCAGGGGATCTCACTCTCCTCACTTATACTGTTCTCCTGGTAACATGTCCTGTGTGTATTAAACAATCAGGGGAACACACTCTCCTCACTTACACTGTTGACCTGGTAACATGTCCCGTGTGTATTAAACAATCAGGGGAACACAATCTCCTCACTTATACTGTTCACCTGGTAACATGTCCCATGTATATTAAACCATCAGGGGAACACACTCTCCTCACTTATACTGCTCACCTGGTAACATGTCCCGTGTGTATTAAACAATCAGGGGAACACACTCTCCTCACTTATACTGTTCACCTGGTTACACGTCCCATGTATATTAAACCATCAGGGGAACACACTCTCCTCACTTACACTGTTCACCTGGTAACATGGCCTGTGTGTATTAAACAATCAGGGGAACACACTCTCCTCACTTATACTGTTCACCTCGTAACATGGCCCGTGTGTATTAAACCATCAGGGGAACACACTCGCCTCACTTATACTGTTCACCTGGTGACATGTCCTGTGTGTATTAAACAATGAGGGGAACACACTCTCCTCACTTATACTGTTCACCTGGCAACATGTCCAGTGTGTATTAAACCATCAGGGGAACACACTCTCCTCACTTATACTGTTCACCTGGTAACATGTCCCGTGTGTATTAAACCATAAGGGGAACACACTCTCCTCACTTATACTGTTCACCTGGTAACATGTCCAGTGTGTATTAAAACATCAGGGGAACACACTCTCCTCACTTATACTGTTCACCTGGTAACATGTCCCGTGTATATTAAACCATCAGGGGAACACACTCTCCTCACTTATACTGTTCACCTGGTAACATGTCCCGTGTATATTAAACCATCAGGGGAAGACACTCTCCTCACTTATACTGTTAACCTGGTGACATGTCCCGTGAATATTAAACCATAAGGGGAACACACTCTCCTCACTTATACTGTTCACCTGGTGACATGTCCCGTGAATATTAAACCATCAGGGGAACACAGTCTCCTCACTTATACTGTTCACCTGGTAACATGTCCCATGTGTATTAAACAATCAGGGGAACACACTCTCCTCACTTATACTGTTCACCTGGTAACATGTCCCGTGTGTATTAAACCATAAGGGGAACACACTCTCCTCACTTATACTGTTCACCTGGTAACATGTCCAGTGTGTATTAAAACATCAGGGGAACACACTCTCCTCACTTATACTGTTCACCTGGTAACATGTCCCGTGTATATTAAACCATCAGGGGAACACACTCTCCTCACTTATACTGTTCACCTGGTAACATGTCCCGTGTATATTAAACCATCAGGGGAAGACACTCTCCTCACTTATACTGTTAACCTGGTGACATGTCCCGTGAATATTAAACCATAAGGGGAACACACTCTCCTCACTTATACTGTTCACCTGGTGACATGTCCCGTGTTTATTAAACAATAAGGGGAACATACTCTCCTCACTTATACTGTTCATCTGGTAACATGTCCCATGTATATTAAACCGTCAGGGGAACACACTCTCCTCACTTATACTGTTCACCTGGTAACATGTCCCGTGTATATTAAACAATCAGGGGAACACACTCTCTTCACTTATACTTTTCATCTGTTATCATGTCCCGTGTATACTAAACCATCAGGGGAACACAATTTCCTCACTTATACTGTTCATCTGGTAACATCTCCCGTGTATATTAAACCATCAGGGGAATACAGTCTCCTCACTTATACTGTTCACCTGGTAACATGTCCCGTGTATATTAAACCATCAGGGGAACCCACTCTCCTCACTTATACTGTTCACCTGGTAACATGTCCCGTGTTTATTAAACAATAAGGGGAACACACTCTCCTCACTTTTCCTGTTCACCTGGTGACATGTCCCATGTATATTAAACCATCAGGGGAACACAGTCTCCTCACTTATACTGTTCACCTGGTAACATGTCCCGTGTGTATTAAACAATCAGGGGAACACACTCTCTTCACTTATACTGTTCAGCTGGTGACATGTCCCGTGTGTCTTAAACAATCAGGCAACACACTCTCCTCACTTATACTGTTCACCTGGTAACATGTCCCGTGTGTATTAAACCATCAGGGGAACACAGTCTCCTCACTTATACTGTTCACCTGGAAACATGTCCCGTGTGTATTAAACCATCAGGGGAACACTCTCTCCTCACTTATACTGTTCATCTGGTAACATGTCCCGTGTATATTAAACCGTCAGGGGAACACACTCTCCTCACTTATACTGTTCACCTGGTAACATGTCCTGTGTATATTAAACCATCAGGGGAACACACTCTCCTCACTTATACTGTTCACCTGGTGACATGTCCCGTGTATATTAAACCATCAGGGGAACACACTCTCCTCACTTATACTGTTCACCTGGTGACATGTCCCGTGTATATTAAACCATCAGGGGAACACACTCTCCTCACTTATACTGTTCACCTGGTAACATGTCCTGTGTATATTAAACCATCAGGGGAACACACTCTCCTCACTTATACTGTTCACCTGGTGACATGTCCCGTGTTTATTAAACAATAAGGGGAACACACTCTCCTCACTTATAGAGTTCACCTGGTAACATGTCCCGTGTGTATTAAACAATCAGAGGAACCCACTCTCCTCACTAATTCTGTTCAACTGGTGACATGTCCCGTGTGCATTAAACAATCAGGGGAACACACTCTCCTCACTTATTCTGTTCACCGATTAACATGTCCCATGTATATTAAACAATCAGGGAAACACACTCTTCTCACTTATACTGTTCACCTGGTGACATGTCCCGTGTGTATTAAACAATCAGGGAAACACACTCTCCTCACTTATACTGTTCACCTGGTAACATGTCCTGTGTATATTAAACCATCAGGGGAACACACTCTCCTCACTTATACTGTTCATCTGGTAACATGTCCCGTGTATATTAAACCGTCAGGGGAACACACTCTCCTCACTTATACTGTTCACCTGGTAACATGTCCTGTGTATATTAAACCATCAGGGGAACACACTCTCCTCACTTATACTGTTCACCTGGTGACATGTCCCGTGTTTATTAAACAATAAGGGGAACACACTCTCCTCACTTATACTGTTCATCTGGTAACATGTCCCGTGTATATTAAACCGTCAGGGGAACACACTCTCCTCACTTATACTGTTCACCTGGTAACATGTCCTGTGTATATTAAACCATCAGGGGAACACACTCTCCTCACTTATACTGTTCACCTGGTGACATGTCCCGTGTTTATTAAACAATAAGGGGAACACACTCTCCTCACTTATAGAGTTCACCTGGTAACATGTCCCGTGTGTATTAAACAATCAGAGGAACCCACTCTCCTCACTAATTCTGTTCAACTGGTGACATGTCCCGTGTGCATTAAACAATCAGGGGAACACACTCTCCTCACTTATACTGTTCACCTGGTGACATGTCCCCTGTTTATTAAACAATAAGGGGAACACACTCTCCTCACTTATAGAGTTCACCTGGTAACATGTCCCGTGTGTATTAAACAATCAGAGGAACCCACTCTCCTCACTAATTCTGTTCAACTGGTGACATGTCCCGTGTGCATTAAACAATCAGAGGAACCCACTCTCCTCACTAATTCTGTTCAACTGGTGACATGTCCCGTGTGCATTAAACAATCAGGGGAACACACTCTCCTCACTTATACTGTTCACCGATTAACATGTCCCATGTATATTAAACAATCAGGGAAACACACTCTTCTCACTTATACTGTTCACCTGGTGACATGTCCCGTGTGTATTAATCTATCAGGGAAACACACTCTCCTCACTTATACTGTTCACCTGGTAACATGTCCCGTGTGTATGAAACAATCAGGGGAACACACTATCCTCACTTATACTGATCACCTGGTAACATGTCCCGTGTGTATAAAACAATCAGGGGAACACACTCTCCTCACTTATACTGTTCACCTGGTAACATGTCCCGTGTGTATTAAACAATCAGGGAAACACACTGTCCTCACTTATACTGTTCACCTGGTAACATGTCCCGTGTATATTAAACCATCAGGGGAACACATAATCCTCACTTATACCGTTCACCTGCTAACATGTCCCGTGTATATTAAACCATCAGGGGAAAGCATTCTCCTCACTTATACTGTTCACCTGGTAACATGTCCCGTGTATATTAAACAATCAGGGGAACACACTCTCTTCACTTATACTTTTCATCTGTTATCATGTCCCGTGTATACTAAACCATCAGGGGAACACAATTTCCTCACTTATACTGTTCATCTGGTAACATCTCCCGTGTATATTAAACCATCAGGGGAATACAGTCTCCTCACTTATACTGTTCACCTGGTAACATGTCCCGTGTATATTAAACCATCAGGGGAACCCACTCTCCTCACTTATACTGTTCACCTGGTAACATGTCCCGTGTATATTAAACCATCAGGGGAACACATAATCCTCACTTATACCGTTCACCAGCTAACATGTCCCGTGTATATTAAACCATCAGGGGAAAGCACTCTCCTCACTTATACTGTTCACCTGGTAACATGTCCCGTGTATATTAAACCATCTGGGGAACACACTCTCCTCACTTATACTGATCACCTGGTGACATGTCCCGTGTGTATTAAACCATCAGGGAAACACACTCTCCTCACTTATACTGTTTACGTGGTAACATGTCCCTTGCGTGTTAATCAATCAGGGGAACACACTCTCATCACTTATACTGTTCACCTGGTAACATGTCCCGTGCGTGTTAAACCATCAGGGGAACACACTCTCCTCACTTATACTGTTCACCTGGTGACATGTCCCGTGCGTACTAAACAGTCAGGGTAACAATCTCTCCTCACTTATACTGTTCACCTGGCAACATGTCCCGTGTATACTAAACGATCAGGGGAACACACTCTCCTAATTTATATTGTTCACCTGGAAACATGTCCCGTGTATATTAAACCATCAGGGGAAAGCACTCTCCTCACTTATACTGTTCACCTGGTAACATGTCCCGTGTGTATTAAACAATCAAGGGAACACACTCTCCTCACTTATACTGTTCAGCTGGTAACATGTCCTGTGCGTATTAAACAATCAGGGGAACACACTCTCCTCACTTATACTGTTCACCTGTTGACATGTCCTGTTTGTTTTAAACCATCAGGGGATCACACTCTCCTCACTTATACTGTTCTCCTGGTAACATGTCCTGTGTGTATTAAACAATCAGGGAAACACTCTCTCTTCACTTATACTGTTCACCTGGTAACATGTCCCATGTATATTAAACCATCAGGGGAACACACTCTCCTCACTTATACTGTTCACCTGGTAACATGTCCCGTGTGTATTAAACAATCAGGGGAACACACTCTCCTCACTTATACTGTTCACCTGGTAACATGTCCCATGTATATTAAACCATCAGGGGAACACACTCTCCTCACTTATACTGTTCACCTGGTAACATGTCCCGTGTGTATAAAACAATCAGGGGAACACACTCTCTTCACTTATGCTGTTCACCTGGTAACATGTCCCGCGTATATTAAACCATCAGGGGAACACACTCTCCTCACTTCTACTGTTTACGTGGTAACATGTCCCTTGCGTGTTAATCAATCAGGGGAACACACTCTCCTCACTTATACTGTTCACCTGGTAACATGTCCTGTGCATATTAAACCATCAGGGGAACACAGTCTCCTCACTTATACTGTTCACCTGGTAACATGTCCCGTGAGTATTAAACAATCAGGGGAACACACTCTCCTCACTGATACTGTTCACCTGGTAACATGTCCTGTGTATATTAAACCATCAGGGGAACACACTCTCCTCACTTATACTGTTCACCTGGTAACATGTCCTGTGTATATTAAACCATCAGGGGAACACATTCTCCTCACTTATACTGTTCACCTGCTAACATGTCCCGTGTATATTAAACCATCAGGGGAATACAGTCTCCTCACTTATACTGTTCACCTGGCAACATGTCCTGTGTATATTAAACCATCAGGGGAACACATTCTCCTCACTTATACTGTTCACCTGCTAACATGTCCCGTGAGTATTAAACAATCAGGGGAACACACTCTCCTCACTTATACTGTTCACCTGGTAACATGTCCCGTGTATATTAAACCATCAGGGGAACACACTCTCCTCACTTATACTGTTCACCTGGTGACATGTCCCGTGTATATTAAACCATCAGGGGAACACACTCTCCTCACTTATACTGTTCACCTGGTAACATGTCCCGTGTTTATTAAACCATCAGGGGAACACACTCTCCTCACTTATACTGTTCACCTGGTAACATGTCCCGTGTATATTAAACCATCAGGGGAACACACTCTCCTCACTTATACTGTTCACCTGGTAACATATCCCGTGTATATTAAACCATCAGGGGAATACAGTCTCCTCACTTATACTGTTCACCTGGCAACATGTCCTGTGTATATTAAACCATCAGGGGAACACATTCTCCTCACTTATACTGTTCACCTGCTAACATGTCCCGTGAGTATTAAACAATCAGGGGAACACACTCTCCTCACTTATACTGTTCACCTGGTAACATGTCCCGTGTATATTAAACCATCAGGGGAACACACTCTCCTCACTTATACTGTTGACCTGGTAACATGTCCTGTGTGTATTAAACCATCAGGGGAACACACTCTCCTCACTTATACTGTTCGCCTGGTAACGTGTCCCATGCATATTTAACAATCAGGGGAACACACTCTCCTCACTTATACTGTTTACGTGGTAACATGTCCCGTGTATATTAAACCATCAGCAGAACACACTCTCATCACTTATACTGTTCACCTGGTAACATGTCCCGTGTATATTAAACCATCAGGGGAACAAATAATCCTCACTTATACTGTTCACCTGCTAACATGTCCCGTGTATATTAAACCATCAGGGGAATACCGTCTCCTCACTTATACTGTTCACCTGGTAACATGTCCCGTGTATATTAAACCATCAGCAGAACACACTCTCCTCACTTATACTGTTCACCTGGTAACATGTCCCGTGTATATTAAACCATCAGGGGAAAGCACTCTCCTCACTTATACTGTTCACCTGGTAACATGTCCCGTGTATATTAAACCATCAGGGGAACACACTCTCCTCACTTATACTGATCACCTGGTGACATGTCCCGTGTGTATTAAACCATCAGGGAAACACACTCTCCTCACTTATACTGTTTACGTGGTAACATGTCCCTTGCGTGTTAATCAATCAGGGGAACACACTCTCATCACTTATACTGTTCACCTGGTAACATGTCCCGTGCGTGTTAAACCATCAGGGGAACACACTCTCCTCACTTATACTGTTCACCTGGTGACATGTCCCGTGCGTACTAAACAGTCATGGTAACAATCTCTCCTCACTTATACTGTTCACCTGGGAACATGTCCCGTGTATATTAAACCATCAGGGGAACACACTCTCCTCACTTATACTGTTCACCTGGTAACAAGTCCCATGTATATTAAACCATCAGGGGAACACACTCTCCTCACTTATACTGTTCACCTGGTAACAAGTCCCATGTATATTAAACCATCAGGGGAACACCCTCTCCTCACTTATACTGTTCAATTGGTGACATGTCACGTGTGTATTAAACAATCAGGGGAACACACTCTCCTCTCTTATACTGTTCACCTGGTATCATGTCCCGTGTGTATTAAACAATCAGGGGAACACACTCTCCTCACTTATACTGTTCACTTGCTTACATGTCCCGTGCGTATTAAACAATCAGGGGAACTCACTCTCTTCACTTTTACTGTTCACCTGTTGACATGTCGTGTGTTTTAAACCATCAGGGGAACACACTCTCCTCACTTATACTGTTCACCTGGTGACATGTCCCGTGAATATTAAACCATCAGGGGAACACACTCTGCTCACTTATACTGTTCAACTGGTGACATGTCCCGTGTGCATTAAACAATCAGGTGAACACACTCTCCTCACTTATACTGTTCAACTGGTGACATGTCCCGTGTATATTAAACCATCAGGGGAACACACTCTCCTCACTTCTACTGTTCACCTGGTAACATGTCCCGTGTGCATTAAACAATCAGGGGAACACACTCTCCTCACTTTTCCTGTTCACCTGGTGACATGTCCCGTGTATATTAAACCATCAGGGGAACACATTCTCCTCACTTATACTGTTCACCTGCTAACATGTCCCGTGTATATTAAACCATCGTGGGAATACAGTCTCCTCACTTATACTGTTCACCTGGTAACATGTCCCGTGTATATTAAACCATCAGGGGCACACACTATCCTCACTTATACTGTTCACCTGGTAACATGTCCCGTGCGTGTTAAACCATCAGGGGAACAAACTCTCCTCACTTATACTGTTCACCATGTGACATGTCCCGTGTGTAATAAACAATCAGGGAACACACTCTCCTCACTTATACTGTTCACCTGGTAAAATGTCCAGTGCGTGTTAAACCATCAGGGGAACACACTCTCCTCACTTATTCTGTTCACCTGGTAACATGTCCCGTGTGTATTATACAATCAGGGGAACACACTCTCTTCACTTATGCTGTTCACCTGGTAACATGTCCCGTGTATATTAAACCATCAGGGGAACACACTCTCCTCACTTATACTGTTCATCTGGTAACATGTCCCATGTGTATATTAAACCATCAGGGGAACACACTCTCCTCACTTATACTGTTCACCCGGTGACATGTCCCGTGTTTATTAAACAATCAGGGGAACACACTCTCCTCACTTATAGAGTTCACCTGGTAACATGTCCCGTGTGTATTAAACAATCAGGGGAACCCACTCTCCTCACTAATTCTGTTCAACTGGTGACATGTCCCGTGTGCATTAAACAGTCAGGGGAACTCACTCTCCTCACTTATTCTGTTCAACTGGTGACATGTCCCGTGTGCATTAAACAGTCAGGGGAACTCACTCTCCTCACTTATTCTGTTCACCTGGTAACATGTCCCGTGTGTATTAAACAATCAGGGGAACACACTCTCCTCACTTATTCTGTTCACCTGGTGACATGTCCCGTGTGCATTAAACAATCAGGGGAACACACTCTCCTCACTTATTCTGTTCACCTATTAACATGTCCCGTGTATATTAAACAATCAGGGGAACACACTCTCTTCACTTTTTCTGTTCATCTGGTAACATGTCCCGTGTGCATTAAACAATCAGGGGAACACACTCTCTTCACTTTTTCTGTTCATCTGGTAACATGTCCCGTGCTTATTAAACAATCAGGGGAACACACTCTCCTCACTTATACTGTTCACCTGGTAACATGTCCCGTGTGTATTAAACAATCAGGGGAACACACTCTCTTCACTTATACTGTTCATCTGGTAACATGTCCCGTGTATATTAAACAATCAGGGGAACACACTCTCCTCACTTCTACTGTTCACCTGGTAACATGTCCCGGGTGTATTAAAGCATCAGGGGCACACACTATCCTCACTTATACTGTTCACCTGGTAACATGTCCCGTGAGTATTAAACCATCAGGGGAATACAGTCTCCTCACTTATACTGTTCACCTGGCAACATGTCCTGTGTATATTAAAACATCAGGGGAACACATTCTCCTCACTTATACTGTTCACCTGCTAACATGTCCCGTGAGTATTAAACAATCAGGGGAACACACTCTCCTCACTTATACTGCTCACCTGGTAACATGTCCCGTGTATATTAAACCATCAGGGGAACACACTCTCCTCACTTATACTGTTGACCTGGTAACATGTCCCGTGTGTATTAAACCATCAGGGGAACACACTCTCCTCACTTATACTGTTCGCCTGGTAACGTGTCCCGTGCATATTTAACAATCAGGGGAACACACTCTCCTCACTTATACTGTTTACGTGGTAACATGTCCCGTGTATATTAAACCATCAGCAGAACACACTCTCCTCACTTATACTGTTCACCTGGTAACATGTCCCGTGTATATTAAACCATCAGGGGAACACACTCTCTTCACTTATACTGTTCACCTGGTTACATGTCCCGTGTATATTAAACCATCAGGGGAATACCGTCACCTCACTTATACTGTTCACCTGGTAACATGTCCCGTGTATATTAAACCATCAGCAGAACACACTCTCCTCACTTATACTGTTCACCTGGTAACATGTCCCGTGTATATTAAACCATCAGGGGAACACACTCTCCTCACTTATACAGATCACCTGGTGACATGTCCCGTGTGTATTAAACCATCAGGGAAACACACTCTCCTCACTTATACTGTTTACGTGGTAACATGTCCCTTGCGTGTTAATCAATCAGGGGAACACACTCTCATCACTTATACTGTTCACCTGGTAACATGTCCCGTGCGTGTTAAACCATCAGGGGAACACACTCTCCTCACTTATACTGTTCACCTGGTGACATGTCCCGTGCGTACGAAACAGTCAGGGTAACAATCTCTCCTCACTTATACTGTTCACCTGGCAACATGTCCCGTGTATACTAAACGATCAGGGGAACACACTCTCCTAATTTATATTGTTCACCTGGAAACATGTCCCGTGTATATTAAACCATCAGGGGAAAGCACTCTCCTCACTTATACTGTTCACCTGGGAACATGTCCCGTGTATATTAAACCATCAGGGGAACACCCTCTCCTCACTTATACTGTTCACCTGGTAACAAGTCCCATGTATATTAAACCATCATGGGAACACACTATCCTCACTTATTCTGTTCACCTGGTAACAAGTCCCATGTGTATTAAACAATCAGGGGAACACACTCTCCTCACTTATCCTGTTCACTTGCTTACATGTCCCGTGCGTATTAAACAATCAGGGGAACTCACTCTCTTCACTTTTACTTTTCACCTGTTGACATGTCGTGAGTTTTAAACCATCAGGGGAACACACTCTCCTCACTTATACTGTTCACCTGGTGACATGTCCCGTGAATATTAAACCATCAGGGGAACACACTCTCCTCACTTATACTGTTCACCTGGTAACATGTCCCGTGTGCATTAAACAATCAGGTGAACACACTCTCCTCACTTATACTGTTCAACTGGTGACATGTCCCGTGTGCATTAAACAATCAGGGGAACACACTCTCCTCACTTTTCCTGTTCACCTGGTGACATGTCCCGTGTATATTAAACCATCAGGGGAACACATTCTCCTCACTTATACTGTTCACCTGCTAACATGTCCCGTGTATATTAAACCATCGTGGGAATACAGTCTCCTCACTTATACTGTTCACCTGGTAACATGTCCCGTGTATATTAAACCATCAGGGGCACACACTATCCTCACTTATACTGTTCACCTGGTAACATGTCCCGTGCGTGTTAAACCATCAGGGGAACAAACTCTCCTCACTTATACTGTTCACCATGTGACATGTCCCGTGTGTAATAAACAATCAGGGAACACACTCTCCTCACTTATACTGTTCACCTGGTAACATGTCCAGTGCGTGTTAAACCATCAGGGGAACACACTCTCCTCACTTATTCTGTTCACCTGGTAACATCTCCCGTGTGTATTAAACAATCAGGGGAACACACTCTCCTCACTTATACTGTTCACCTGGTAACATGTCCCGTGTATATTAAACCATCAGGGGAACACACTCTCTTCACTTATGCTGTTCACCTGGTAACATGTGCCGTGTATATTAAACCATCAGGGGAACACACTCTCCTCACTTATACAGTTCACCTGGTAACATGTCCTGTGTATATTAAACCATCAGGGGAACACACTCTCCTCACTTATACTGTTCACCCGGTGTCATGTCCCGTGTTTATTAAACAATAAGGGGAACACACTCTCCTCACTGATACTGTTCACCTGGTAACATGTCCCGGGTGTATTAAAGCATCAGGGGCACACAATATCCTCACTTATACTGTTCACCTGGTAACATGTCCCGGGTGTATTAAAGCATCAGGGGCACACACTATCCTCACTTATACTGTTCACCTGGTAACATCTCCCGTCAGTATTAAACAATCAGGGGAACACACTCTCCTCACTTATGGAGTTCACCTGGTAACATGTCCCGTGTGTATTAAACAATCAGGGGAACCCACTCTCCTCACTTATACTGTTCACCTGGTGACATGTCCCGTGTGCATTAAACAATCAGGGGAACCCACTCTCCTCACTTATACTGTTCACCTGGTGACATGTCCCGTGTGTATTAAACAATCAGGGGAACCCACTCTCCTCACTTATACTGTTCACCTGGTGACATGTCCCGTGTGTATTAAACAATCAGGGGAACCCACTCTCCTCACTTATACTGTTCACCTGGTGACATGTCCTGTGTGCATTAAACAATCAGGGGAACACACTCTCCTCACTTATTCTGTTCACCTGGTGACATGTCCCGTGTGCATTAAACAATCAGGGGAACACACTCTCCTCACTTATTCTGTTCAACTGGTGACATGTCCCGTGTGTATTAAACAATCAGGGGAACCCACTCTCCTCACTTATACTGTTCACCTGGTGACATGTCCTGTGTGCATTAAACAATCAGGGGAACACACTCTCCTCACTTATTCTGTTCACCTGGTGACATGTCCCGTGTGCATTAAACAATCAGGGGAACACACTCTCCTCACTTATTCTGTTCACCTATTAACATGTCCCGTGTATATTAAACAATCAGGGGAACACACTCTCCTCACTTATTCTGTTCATCTGGTAACATGTCCCGTGCTTATTAAACAATCAGGGGAACACACTCTCCTCACTTATACTGTTCACCTGGTAACATGTCCCGTGTATATTAAACAATCAGGGGAACACACTCTCTTCACTTATACTGTTCATCTGGTAACATGTCCCGTGTATATTAAACAATCAGGGGAACACACTCTCCTCACTTCTACTGTTCACCTGGTAACATGTCCCGGGTGTATTAAAGCATCAGGGGCACACAATATCCTCACTTATACTGTTCACCTGGTAACATGTCCCGGGTGTATTAAAGCATCAGGGGCACACACTATCCTCACTTATACTGTTCACCTGGTAACATGTCCCGTGCGTGTTAAACCATCAGGGGAACAAACTCTCCTCACTTATACTGTTCACCTGGTGACATGTCCCGTGTGTAATAAACAATCAGGGAACGCACTCTCCTCACTTATACTGTTCACCTGGTAACATGTCCCGTGCGTGTTAAACCATCAGGGGAACACACTCTCCTCACTTATACTGTTCGCCTGGCAACATGTCCCGTGAGTATTAAACAATCAGGGGAACACACTCTCCTCAGTTATATTGTTCACCTGGTGACATGTCCCAAGTATATTAAACCATCAGGGGAACACATTCTCCTCACTTAAACTGTTCACCTGGTGACATGTCCCGTGTGCATTAAACAAACAGGGCAACACACTCTCCGCACTTATATTGTTCACCTGGTAACATGTCCTGTGTATATTGAACAATCAGGGGAACACACTCTCCTCACTTATACTGTTCACCTGGTGACATGTCCCAAGTATATTAAACCATCAGGGGAACACATTCTCCTCACTTATACTGTTCACCTGGTAACATGTCCCGTGTGCATTAAACAAACAGGGCAACACACTCTCCGCACTTATATTGTTCACCTGGTAACATGTCCTGTGTATATTGAACAATCAGGGGAACACACTCTCCTCACTTATACTGTTCACCTGGTGACATGTCCCGTGTGTATTAAACAATCAGGGGAACACACTCTCCGCACTTATACTGTTCACCTGGTAACATGTCCCGTGTATATTAAACCATCAGGGGAACACACTCTCCTCACTTAAACTGTTCACCTGGTGACATGTCCCGTGTGCATTAAACAAACAGGGCAACACACTCTCCGCACTTATATTGTTCACCTGGTAACATGTCCCGTGTATATTGAACAATCAGGGGAACACACTCTCCTCACTTATATTGTTCACCTGGTGACATGTCCCAAGTATATTAAACCATCAGGGGAACACATTCTCCTCACTTAAACTGTTCACCTGGTGACATGTCCCGTGTGTATTAAACAATCAGGGGAACACACTCTCCTCACTTATATTGTTCACCTGGTGACATGTCCCAAGTATATTAAACCATCAGGGGAACACATTCTCCTCACTTAAACTGTTCACCTGGTGACATGTCCCGTGTGCATTAAACAAACAGGGCAACACACTCTCCGCACTTATATTGTTCACCTGGTAACATGTCCTGTGTATATTGAACAATCAGGGGAACACACTCTCCTCACTTATACTGTTCACCTGGTGACATGTCCCGGGTGTATTAAACAATCAGGGGAACACACTCTCCGCACTTATACTGTTCACCTGGTGACATGTCCCGTGTATATTATACCATCAGCGGA
Source organism: Heterodontus francisci (assembly GCF_036365525.1). NCBI lineage: Eukaryota > Metazoa > Chordata > Chondrichthyes > Heterodontiformes > Heterodontidae > Heterodontus > Heterodontus francisci. The sequence continues at coordinate 86,249 of NW_027140871.1, forward strand.
ACACACTCTCCTCACTCATACTGTTCACCTGGTGACATGTCCCGTGAATATTAAACCATCAGGGGAACACACTCTCCGCACTTATACTGTTCACCTGGTAACATGTCCCGTGAATATTAAACCATCAGGGGAAAGCACTCTCCTCACTTATACTGTTCACCTGGTAACATGTCCCGTGTGCATTAAACCATCAGTGGAACACTCTCTCCTCACTTATACTGTTCACCTGGTAACATGTCCTGTGTGCATTAAGTCATCAGGGGAACACACTCTCCTCACTTATACAGTTCACTTGGTGAAATGTCCCGTTCGTATTAAACCATCAGGGGAACACACTCTCCTCACTTATACTGTTCACCTGGTAACATGTTCCGTGCATATTAAACCATCAGGGGAACACGCTCTCCTCACTTAGACTATTCATCTGGTAACATGTCCAGTGAATATTAAACCATCAGGGGAACACATTCTCCTCACTTATCCTGTTCACCTGGTGACATGTCCCGTGTGTATTAAACAATCAGGGGAACACACTCTCCTCACTTTTACTGTTCACCTGGTAACATGTCCCGTGCGTGTTAAATCATCAGAGGAACACACTCTCCTCACTTATACTGTTCACTTGGTTACATGTCCCGTGCATATTAAACCATCAGGGGAACACACTCTCCTCACTTATACTGTTCACCTGCGGAAATGTCCCATCAGTATTAAACCATCAGGGGAACACAATCACCTCACTTATACTGTTCACCTGGTAACATGTCCCGTGTGTATTAAACCATCAAGGGAACACACTCTCCTCACTTATACTGTTCACCTGGTAACATGTCCCGTGCGTATTAAACAATCAGGGGAACACACTCTCCTCACTTATATTGTTCACCTGGTAACATGTCCTGTGTATATTAAACCATCAGGGGAACACATTCTCCTCACTTATACTGTTCACCTGGTAACATGTCCCGTGTGTATTAAACAATCAAGGGAACACACTCTCCTCACTTATACTGTTCACCTGGTAACATGTACCGTGAGTATTAAACAATCAGGGGAACAGACTCTCCTCACTTATACTGTTCACCTGGTAACATGTACCGTGAGTATTAAACAATCAGGGGAACAGACTCTCCTCACTTATATTGTTCACCTGGTAACATGTACCGTGAGTATTAAACAATCAGGGGAACACACTCTCCTCACTTATATTGTTCACCTGGTAACATGTCCCGTGTATATTAAACCCTCAGGGGAATACAGTCTCCTCACTTATACTGTTCACCTGGTAACATGTCCCGTGTATATTAAACCATCAGGGGAACACACTATCCTCACTTATACTGTTCACCTGGTAACATGTCCCGTGTGTATTAAACAATCAGGGGAACAAACTCTCCTCACTTATACTGTTCACCAGGTGACATGTCCCGTGCGTGTAAAACCATCAGGGGAACACACTCTCCTCACTTATACTGTTCACCTGGCAACATGTCCCGTGAGTATTAAACAATCAGGGGAACACACTCTCCTCACTTATACTGTTCACCTGGTGACATGTCCCGTATGTATTAAACAATCAGGGGAACACACTCTCCGCACTTATACTGTTCACCTGGTGACATGTCCCGTGTATATTAAACCATCAGAGGAACACACTCTCCTCACTTATACTGTTCACCAGGTGACATGTCCCGTGCGTGTTAAACCATCAGGGGAACACACTCTCCTCACTTATACTGTTCACCTGGTAACATGTCCCGAGTGTATTAAACAATCAAGGGAACACACTCTCCTCACTTATATTGTTCACCTGGTAACATGTCCCGTGTATATTAAACCATCAGGGGAATACAGTCTCCTCACTTATACTGTTCACCTGCTAACATGTCCCGTGTATATTAAACCATCAGGGGAACACACTCTCCTCACTTATACTGTTCACCTGGTAACATGTCCCGTGAGTATTAAACAATCAGGGGAACACACTCTCCTCACTTATACTGTTCACCTGGTGACATGTCCCGTGTGTATTAAACAATCAGGGGAACACACTCTCCGCACTTATACTGTTCACCTGGTGACATGTCCCGTGTATATTAAACCATCAGAGGAGCACACTCTCCTCACTTATACTGTTCACCAGGTGACATGTCCCGTGCGTGTTAAACCATCAGGGGAACACACTCTCCTCACTTATACTGTTCACCTGGTAACATGTCCCGTGAATATTAAACCATCAGGGGAAAGCACTCTCCTCACTTATACTTTTCACCTGGTAACATGTCCCGTGTGCATTAAACCATCAGTGGAACACTCTCTCCTCACTTATACTGTTCACCTGGTAACATGTCCCGTGTGCATTAAACCATCAGGGGAACACACTCTCCTCACTTATACAGTTCACTTGGTGAAATGTCCCGTGCGTGTTAAACCATCAGGGGAAAACACTCTCCTCACTTATACTGTTCATCTGGTAACATGTCCAGTGAATATTAAACCATCAGGGGAACACATTCTCCTCACTTATCCTGTTCACCTGGTGACATGTCCCGTGTGTATTAAACAATCAGGGGAATTCACTCCCCTCACTTATACTGTTCACCTGGTAACATGTCCTGTGCATATTAAACCATCATGGGAAAACACTCTCCTCACTATTCTGTTCACCTGGTAACATGTCCCGTGCGTATTAAACAATCAGGGGAACACACTCTCCTCACATATACTGTTCACCTGGTAACATGTCCCGTGTGTATTAAACAATCAGGGGAACACCCTCTCCTCACTTATACTGTTCACCTGGTAACAAGTCCTGTCTACATTAAACCATCAGGGGAACACACTCTCCTCACTTCTCCTGTTCACCTGGTGACATGTCCCGTGTCTATTAAACAATCAGGGGAACACACTCTCCTCACATACACTGTTCACCTGGTAACATGTCCCGTGTGTATTAAACAATCAGGGGAACACCCTCTCCTCACATATACTTTTCACCTGGTGACATGTCCCAGCGTATTAAACAATCAGGGGAAAACACTCTCCTCACTATTCTGTTCACCTGGTAACATGTCCCGTGTGAATTAAACAATCAGGGGAACACTATCTCCTCACTTATACTCTTCACCAGGTAACATGTCCTGTGTATATTAAACCATCAGGGGAACACACTCTCCTCACTTATACTCTTCACCAGGTAACATGTCCTGTGTATATTAAACCTTCAGGGGAACACATTCTCCTCACTTATACTGTTCCCCTGGTGACATGTCCCGTGTATATTAAACCATCAGGGGAACACACTCTGCTCACTTATACTGTTCACCTGGTGACATGTCCCGCGTATATTAAACCATCATGGGAACATACTCTCCTCACTTATACTGTTCACCTGGTTACATGTCCCGTGCGTATTAAACCATCAGTGGAACACACTCTCCTCACTTGTACTGTTCACCTGGTAACATGTCCCGTGTGCATTAAACAATCAGGGAACACACTCTCCTCAGTTATTCTGTTCACCTGGTGACATGTCCCGTGTGTATTAAACAATCAGGGGAACACACTCTCCTCACTTATACTGTTCACCTGGTAACATGTCCCGTTTGCATTAAACCATCATGGGAAAACACTCTCCTCACTATTCTGTTCATCTAGTAACATGTCCCGTGTGTATTAAACAATCAGGGGAACACACTCTCCTCACTTATACTGTTCACCTGGTAACATGTCCCATGTATATGAAACCATCAGGGGAACACACTCTCGTCACTTCTACTGTTCACCTGGTAACATGTCCCATGTATATGAAACCATCAGGGGAACACACTCTCCTCACTTATACTGTTCACCTGGTAACATGTCCCATGTATATGAAACCATCAGGGGAACACACTCTCGTCACTTCTACTGTTCACCTGGTAACATGTCCCGTGCGTATTAAACAATCAGGGGAACACACTCTCCTCACTTATACTGTTCACCTGGTAACATGTCCTGTGTATATTAAACCATCAGGGGAACTCACTCTCATCACTTATACTGTTCACCTGGTAACATGTCCCGTGTATATTAAACCATCAGGGGAACACACTCTCCTCACTTATACTGTTCACCTGGTAACATGTCCTGTTTATATTAAGCCATCAGGGGAACTCACTCTCATCACTTATACTGTTCACCTGGTAACATGTCCCGTGTATATTAAACAATCAGGGGAACACACTCTCCTCACTTCTACTGTTCACCTGGTAACATGTCCCGTGCGTATTAAACAATCAGGGGAACACACTCTCCTCACTTACACTGTTCACCTGGTAACATGTCCCGTGTACATTAAACCATCAGGGGAACACACTCTCCTCACTTATACTGTTCACCTGGTAACATGTCCCGTGTATATGAAACCATCATGGGAACACACTCTCCTCACTTCTAATGTTCAACTGGTAACATGTCCCGTGCGTATTAAACAATCAGGGTAACACACTCTCCTCACTTATACTGTTCACCTGGTAACATGTCCCGTGTATATTAAACCATCAGGGGAACACACTCTCCTCACTTATACTGTTCACCTGGTGACAGGTCCCGTGCATATTAAACCATCAGGGGAACACACTCTCCTCACTTATACTGTTCACCTGGTAACATGTCCCGTGTACATTAAACCATCAGGGGAACACACTCTCCTCACTTATACTGTTCACCTGGTAACATGTCCCGTGTATATGAAACCATCATGGGAACACACTCTCCTCACTTATACTGTTTACCTGGTAACATGTCCCGTGCGTATTAAACAATCAGGGGAACACACTCTCTTCACTTATACTGTTCACCTGGTAACATGTCCCGTGCGTATTAAACAATCAGGGTAACACACTCTCCTCACTTATACTGTTCACCTGGTAACATGTCCTGTGTATATTAAACCATCAGGGGAACACACTCTCTTCACTTATACTGTTCACCTGGTAACATGTCCTGTGTACATGAAACCATAATGGGAACACACTCTCTTCACTTATACTGTTCACCTGGTAACATGTCCCGTGCGTATTAAACAATCAGGGTAACACACTCTCCTCACTTATACTGTTCACCTGGTAACATGTCCCGTGTATGTTAAACCATCAGGGGAATACACTCTCCTCACTTATACTGTTCACCTGGTGACATTTCCCGTGTGCATTAAACAGTCAGGGGAAAACACTCTCCTCACTTATACTCTTCATCAGGTAACGTGTCCCGTGTATATTAACCCATCAGGGGAACACACTCTCCTCACTTATACTGTTCACCTCGTAACATGTCCCGTGCATATTAAACCATCAGGGGAACACACTCTCCTCACTTATACTGTTCACCTGGTAACATGTCCCGTGTATGTTAAACCATCAGGGGAAAACACTCTCCTCACTTATACTCTTCATCAGGTAACGTGTCCCGTGTATATTAACCCATCAGGGGAACACACTCTCCTCACTTATACTGTTCACCTCGTAACATGTCCCGTGTGTATTAAATCATCAGGGCAACACTCTCTCCTCACTTATACTCTTCACCAGGTAACATGTCCTGTGTATATTAAACCTTCAGGGGAACACACTCTCCTCACTTATACTGTTCACCTCGTAACATGTCCCGTGTATATTAAACCTTCAGGGGAACACACTCTCCTCACTTATACTGTTCACCTGGTGACATTTCCCGTGTATATTAAACCATCAGGGGAAGACACTCTCCTCACTTATAATGTTCACCTGGTAATATGTTCTGTGTATATTAAACCATCAGGGGAACACACTCTCCTCTCTATTCTGTTCACCTGGTAATATGTCCCGTGTCTATTAAACAATCAGGAGAACACCCTCTCCTCACTTATACTGTTCACCTGGTAACATGTCCCGTGTATATGAAACCATTATGGGAACACACTCTCCTCACTTCTACTGTTCTTCTTTTAACATGTCCCGTGAGCATTAAACCATCAGGGGAACACAGTCTCCTCACTTATACTGTTCACCTCGTAACATGACCCGTGTATATTAAACCATCAGGGGAACACACTCTCCTCACTTATACTGTTCACATGGTGACATGTCCCACGTATATTAAACCATCAGGGGAACACACTCTCCTCACTTATAATGTTCACCTGGTAATATGTTCTGTGTATATTAAACCATCAGGGGAACACACTCTCCTCTCTATTCTGTTCACCTGGTAATATGTCCCGTGTCTATTAAACAATCAGGAGAACACCCTCTCCTCACTTATACTGTTCACCTGGTAACATGTCCCGTGTATATGAAACCATTATGGGAACACACTCTCCTCACTTCTACTGTTCTTCTTTTAACATGTCCCGTGAGCATTAAACCATCAGGGGAACACAGTCTCCTCACTTATACTGTTCACCTGGTGACATGTCCCGTGCGTATTAAACAATCAGGGGAACACACTCTGCTCACTTACACTGTTCACCTGGTAACATGTCGCGTGTATAATAAACCATCAGGGGAACACACTCTCCTCACTTATACTGTTCACCTGGTAACATGTCCCGTGTATGTTAAACCATCAGGGGAACACACTCTCCTCACTTATACTGTTCACCTGGTAACATGTCCCGTGTATGTTAAACCATCAGGGGAACACACTCTCCACACTTATACTGTTCACCTGGTAACATGTCCCGTGTATGTTAAACCATCAGGGGAACACTCTCTCCTCACTTATACTGTTCACCTGGTGACATGTCCCGAGTGTATTAAACAATCAGGGGAACACACTGTCCTCACTTCGGCCTTCACCTGGTAACATGTCCCGTGTATATTAAATCATCAGGGTAACTCACTCTCCTCACTTATACTGTTCACCTGGTAACATGTCCCGTGTATATTAAACAATCAGGGGGACACACTCTCCTCACTTATACTGTTCACCTGGTGACATGTCCCGTGCGTATTAAACAATCAGGGGAACACACTCTCCTCACTTATACTGTTTACCTGGTAACATGTCCTGTGTATATTAAAACATCAGGGGAACACACTCTCCTCACTTATACTGTTCACCTGGTAACATGTCCTGTGTATATTGAATCATCAGGAGAACATACTCTCCTCACTTATACTGTTCACCTGGTAACATGTCCCGTGTGTATTAAACCATCGGGGGAACACATTCTCCTCACGTATGCTGTTCACCTGGTTACATCTCCTGTGTATATTAAACAATCAGGGGAACACACTCTCCTCACTTGCACTGTTCACCTGGTGACATGTCCCGTGTATATTAAACCATCAGGGGAACATACTCTCCTCACTTATACTGTTCACCAGGTAACATGTCCCGTGTGTATTAAATAATCAGGGGAACACACTCTCCTCACTTGTTCTATTCACGTGGTAACATGTCCCGTGTACATTAAACAATCAGGGGAACACCCTCTCCACACTTATACTGTTCACCTGGAGACATGTCCAGTATATATTAAACCATCAGGGGAACACACTCTCCTCACTTATACTGTTCATCTGGTAACGTGTCCCGTGCGTATTACACCATCAGGGGAACACACTCTCCTCACTTACACTGTTCATCTGGTAACATGTCCCGTGTCTATTTAACCATCAGGGGAACACACTCTCCTCACTTATACAGTTCATCTGGTAACATGTCCTGTGTGCATTAAACCACCAGGAGAACACACTCTCCTCACTTATACTGTTCACCTGGTGACATGTCCCGTGCGGATTAAACCATCAGGGGAACACACTCTCCTCACTTATACTGTTCACTTGGTAACATGTCCCGTGCGTTTTAAACCATCAGGGGAACACACTCTCCTCACTTATACTGTTCACCTGGTGACATGTCCCGTGTATATTTAACAATCAGGGGAACACACTCTCCTCACTTATACTGTTCACTTGGGAACATGTCCTGTGTATATTCAACCATCAGGGGAACACACTCTCCTCACTTATACTGTTTACATGGTAACATGTCCTGTGTGTATTAAACCATCAGGGGAACACACTCTCCTCACTTCTACTGTTCACCTGGTAACATTTCCCGTGTGTATTAAACAATCAGTGGAACAAACTCTGCTCACTTATACTGTTCACCTGGTAACATGTCCTGTATAGATTAAACCATCAGGGGAACACACTCTCCTCACTTATAGATTTCACCTGGTAACATGTCCTGTGTGCATTAAACCATCAGGGGAACACTGTCTCCTCACTTGTACTGGTCACCTGGTGACATGTCCTGTGTATATTAAACAATCAGGGGAACACACTCTCCTCACATATACTGTTCACCTGGTGACATGTCCCGTGCGTATTAAACCTTCAGGGGAACACACTCTCCTCACTTACACTGTTCACCTGGTGACATGTCCCGTATGTATTAAACCATCAGGGGAACTCACTCCCCTCACTTATGCTGTTCACCTGGCAACATGTCCCGTGTATATTAAACCACCAGGGGAACACACTCTCCTCACTTATACTGCTCATCTGGTAACATGTCCCGTGTATATTAAACCATCAAGGGAACACACTCTCCTCACTTATACTGTTCACCTGGCAACATGTCCCGTGTGTATTAAACAATCAGGGGAACACACTCTCCTCACTTATACTGCTCATCTGATAACATGTCCCGTGTATATTAAACCATCAGGGGAACAGAATCTGCTCAGTTATACAGTTCATCTGGTAACATGTCCTGTGTATATTAAACCATCAGGGGAACACACTGTCCGGACTTATACTTTTCACCTGGTAACATGTCCCGTGTATATTAAACCATCAGGGGAACACACTCTCCTCACTTATACTGTTCACCTGGAAACATGTCCTGTGTATATTAAACCATCAGGGGAACACACTCTCCTCACTTATACTGTTCACCTGGAAACATGTCCTGTGTATATTAAACCATCAGCGGAACACACTCTCCTCACTTATACTGTTCACCTGGAAACATGTCCTGTGTATATTAAACCATCAGGGGAACACACTCTCCTCACTTACACTGTTCACCTGGTAACATGTCCTGTGTATATTAAACCATCAGGGGAACACACTCTCCTCACTTATACTGTTCACCTGGAAACATGTCCTGTGTATATTAAACCATCAGGGGAACACACTCTCCTCACTTATACTGAACATGTGGTAACATGCCCTGTGTATATTAAACCATCAGGGGAACACACTCTCCTCACTTAAACTGTTCACCTGGTAACATGCCCTGTGTATATTAAACCATCAGGGGAACACACTCTCCTCACTTATACTGTTCACCTGGTAACATGTCCTGTGTATATTAAACCATCAGGAGAACACACTCTCCTCACTTATACTTTTCACCTGGTAACATGTCCTGTTTATATTAAACAATCAGGGGAACACACTCTCCTCACTTATACTGTTCACCGAGTGACATGTCCTGTGTGTATTAAACCATCAGGGGAACACAATCTGCTCACTTATACTGTTCACGTGGTAACATGTCCCGTGTGTATTAAACCATCAGGGGAACACAATCTGCTCACTTATACTGTTCACGTGGTAACATGTCCCGTCTATATTAAACCATCAGGGGAAAACATTCTCCTCACTTATACTGTTCACCTGGTGACATGTCCCGTCTATATTAAACCATCAGGGGAAAACATTCTCCTCACTTGTACTGTTCAACTGGTGACATGTCCCGTGTATATTAAACCATCAGGCAAAACATTCTCCTCAATTATACTGTTCACCTGGTGACATGTCCCGTGTATATTAAACCATGAGGGGAACAGACTCTCCAATCGTATGCTGTTCACCTGGTGACATGTCCCCTGTGTATTCAACCATCAGGGGAACACACTCTCCTCACTTATACTGTTCACCTGGTGACGTGTCCCGTGTATATTAAACCATGAGGGGAACAGACTCTCCAATCGTATGCTGTTCACCTGGTGACATGTCCCCTGTGTATTCAACCATCAGGGGAACACACTCTCCTCACTTATACTGTTCACTTGGGAACATGTCCTGTGTATATTAAACCATCAGGGGAACACACTCTCCTCACTTATACTGTTTACCTGGTAACATGTCCTGTGTGTATTAAACCATCAGGGGAACACACTCTCCTCACTTCTACTGTTCACCTGGTAACATTTCCCGTGTGTATTAAACAATCAGTGGAACAAACTCTGCTCACTTATACTGCTCACCTGGTAACATGTCCTGTATAGATTAAACCATCAGGGGAACACACTCTCCTCACTTATAGAGTTCACCTGGTAACATGTCCCGTGTGTATTAAACCATCAGGGGAACACACTCTGCTCACTTATACTGTTCACCTGGTAACATGTCCTGTGTATATTAAACCATCAGCGGAACACAGTCTCCTCACTTATCCTGTTCACCTGGTAACATGTCCTGTGTGCATTAAACCATCAGGGGAACACTGTCTCCTCACTTGTACTGTTCACCTGGTGACATGTCCTGTGTATATTAAACAATCAGGGGAACACACTCTCCTCTCTTATACTGTTCACCTGGTGACATGTCCCGTGCGTATTAAACCTTCAGGGGAACACACTCTCCTCACTTACGCTGTTCACCTGGTGACATGTCCCGCATGTATTAAACCATCAGGGGAACTCACTCCCCTCACTTATGCTGTTCACCTGGTAACATGTCCCGTGTATATTAAACCACCAGGGGAACACACTCTCCTCACTTATACTGCTCATCTGGTAACATGTCCTGTGTATATTAAACCACCAGGGGAACACACTCTCCTCACTTATACTGCTCATCTGGTCACATGTCCCGTGTATATTAAACCATCAGGGGAACAGAATCTGCTCAGTTATAGAGTTCACCTGCTAACATGTCCCATGTATATTAAACCATCAGGGGAACACACTCTGCTCACTTATACAGTTCATCTGGTAACATGTCCTGTGTATATTAAACCATCAGGGGAACACACTCTCCTCACATATACTGTTTACCTGGTAACATGTCCTGTGTATATTAAACCATCAGGGGAACACACTCTCCTCACTTATACTGATCACCTGGCAACATGTCCTGTGTATATTAAACCATCAGGGGAACACACTCTCCTCACTTATACTGTTCACCTGGTAACATGTCCTGTGTATATTAAACCATCAGGGGAACACACTCTCCTCACTTAAACTGTTCACCTGGTGACATGTCCCGTGTGCATTAAACCATGAGGGGAACAGACTCTCCTCTCGTATGCTGTTCACCTGGTGACATGTCCCCTGTGTATTAAACAATCAGGGGAACACACTCTCCTCACTTATACTGTTCACTTGGGAACATGTCCTGTGTATATTAAACCATCAGGGGAACACACTCTCCTCACTTATACTGTTCACTTGGGAACATGTCCTGTGTATATTAAACCATCAGGGGAACACACTCTCCTCACTTCTACTGTTCACCTGGTAACATTTCCCGTGTGTATTAAACAATCAGTGGAACAAACTCTGCTCACTTATACTGCTCACCTGGTAACATGTCCTGTATAGATTAAACCATCAGGGGAACATACTCTCCTCACTTATAGAGTTCACCTGGTAACATGTCCCGTGTGTATTAAACCATCAGGGGAACACACTCTGCTCACTTATACTGTTCACCTGGTAACATGTCCTGTGTATATTAAACCATCAGCGGAACACAGTCTCCTCACTTATCCTGTTCACCTGGTAACATGTCCTGTGTGCATTAAACCATCAGGGGAACACTGTCTCCTCACTTGTACTGTTCACCTGGTGACATGTCCTGTGTATATTAAACAATCAGGGGAACAAACTCTCCTCACATATACTGTTCACCTGGTGACATGTCCCGTGCGTATTAAACCATCAGGGAAACTCACTCCCCTCACTTATGCTGTTCACCTGGTGACATGTCCCGTGTATATTAAACCATCAGGGGAACACACTCTCCTCAATTATACTGCTCATCTGGTAACATGTCCTGTGTATATTAAACCACCAGGGGAACACACTCTCCTCACTTATACTGCTCATCTGGTAACATGTCCCGTGTATATTAAACCATCAGGGGAACAGAATCTGCTCAGTTATAGAGTTCACCTGCTAACATGTCCCATGTATATTAAACCATCAGGGGAACACACTCTGCTCACTTATACAGTTCATCTGGTAACATGTCCTGTGTATATTAAACCATCAGGGGAACACACTCTCCTCACATATAGTGTTTACCTGGTAACATGTCCCGTGTATATTAAACCATCAGGGGAACACACTCTCCTCACTTATACTGATCACCTGGCAACATGTCCTGTGTATATTAAACCATCAGGGGAACACACTCTCCTCACTTATACTGTTCACCTGGTAACATGTCCTGTGTATATTAAACCATCAGGGGAACACACTCTCCTCACTTAAACTGTTCACCTGGTAACATGTCCTGTGTATATTAAACAATCAGGGGAACACACTCTCCTCACTTAAACTGTTCACCTGGTGACATGTCCCGTGTGCATTATACCAACAGGGGAACACACTCTCCTCACTTATACTGTTCACCTGGTAACATGTCCTGTGTATATTAAACAATCAGGGGAACACACTCTCCTCACTTATACTGATCACCTGGTAACATGCCCTGTGTATATTAAACGATCAGGGGAACACACTCTCCTCACTTAAACTGTTCACCTGGTAACATGTCCTGTGTATATTAAACCATCAGGGGAACACACTCTCCTCACTTAAACTGTTCACCTGGTAACATGTCCTGTGTATATTAAACCATCAGGGGAACACACTCTCCTCACTTAAACTGTTCACCTGGTAACATGTCCTGTGTATATTAAACCATCAGGGGAACACACTCTGCTCACTTATACTGTTCACCTGGTAACATGTCCTGTGTATATTAAACCATCAGGGGAACACACTCTCCTCACTTATACTGATCACCTGGTAACATGCCCTGTGTATATTAAACCATCAGGGGAACACACTCTCCTCACTTAAACAGTTCACCTGGTAACATGTCCTGTGTATATTAAACAATCAGGGGAACACACTCTCCTCACTTATACTGTTCACCTGGTGACATGTCCCGTGTGCAAAAAACCAACAGGGGAACACACTCTCCTCACTTATACTGTTCACCTGGTGACATGTCCCGTGTGCATTAAACCAACAGGGGAACAGACTCTCCTCACTTATACTGTTCACCTGGTAACATGTCCTGTGTATATTAAACAATCAGGAGAACACACTCTCCTCACTTATACTGTTCACCTGGTAACATGTCCTGTTTATATTAAACCATCAGGGGAACACACTCTCCTCACTTATACTGATCACCTGGTAACATGCCCTGTGTATATTAAACCATCAGGGGAACACACTCTCCTCACTTAAACTGTTCACCTGGTAACATGTCCTGTGTATATTAAACAATCAGGGGAACACACTCTCCTCACTTATACTGTTCACCTGTTGACATGTCCCGTGTGCATTAAACCAACAGGGGAACACACTCTCCTCACTTATACTGTTCACCTGGTGACATGTCCCGTGTGCATTAAACCAACAGGGGAACAGACTCTCCTCACTTATACTGTTCACCTGGTAACATGTCCTGTGTATATTAAACAATCAGGAGAACACACTCTCCTCACTTATACTGTTCACCTGGTAACATGTCCTGTGTATATTAAACAATCAGGAGAACACACTCTCCTCACTTATACTGTTCACCTGGTAGCATGTCCTGTGTATATTAAACAATCATGAGAACACACTCTCCTCACTTATACTGTTCACCTGGTAACATGTCCTGTTTATATTAAACCATCAGGGGAACACACTCTCCTCACTTACACTGTTCACCTGGTGACATGTCCCGTGTGTATTAAACCATCAGGGGAACACAATCTGCTCACTTATACTGTTCACGTGGTAACATGTCCCGTGTATATTAAACCATCAGGGGAACACACTCTCCTCAATTACACTGTTCACCAGGTGACATGTCCCGTGTGTATTAAACCATCAGGGGAACACAATCTGCTCACTTATACTGTTCACGTGGTAACATGTCCCGTGTATATTAAACCACCAGGGGAACACACTCTCCTCACTTATACTGTTCACCTGGTAACATGTCCCGTCTCTTTTAAACCATCAGGGGAATACATTCTCCTCACTTATACTGTTCACCTGGTGACATGTCCCGTCTATATTAAACCATCAGGGGAAAACATTCTCCTCACTTGTACGGTTCAACTGGTGACATGTCCCGTGTATATTAAACCATCAGGGGAAAACATTCTCCTCAATTATACTGTTCACCTGGTGACATGTCCCAAGTGTATTAAACCATCAGGGGAACACACTCTCCTCACTTATACTGTTCACCTGGTGACGTGTCCCGTGTATATTAAACCATGAGGGGAACAGACTCTCCTATCGTATGCTGTTCACCTGGTGACATGTCCCCTGTGTTTTCAACCATCAGGGGAACACACTCTCCTCACTTATACTGTTCACTTGGGAACATGTCCTGTGTATATTCAACCATCAGGGGAACACACTCTCCTCACTTATACTGTTTACCTGGTAACATGTCCTGTGTGTATTAAACCATCAGGGGAACACACTCTCCTCACTTCTACTGTTCACCTGGTAACATTTCCCGTGTGTATTAAACAATCAGTGGAACAAACTCTGCTCACTTATACTGTTCACCTGGTAATATGTCCTGTACAGATTAAACCATCAGGGGAACACACCCTCCTCACTTATAGAGTTCACCTGGTAACATGTCCCGTGTGTATTAAACCATCAGGGGAACACACTCTGCTCACTTATACTGTTCACCTGGTAACATGTCCTGTGTATATTAAACCATCAGGGGAACACAGTCTCCTCAATTATACTGCTCATCTGGTAACATGTCCTGTGTATATTAAACCACCAGGGGAACACACTCTCCTCACTTATACTGCTCATCTGGTAACATGTCCCGTGTATATTAAACCATCAGGGGAACAGAATCTGCTCAGTTATAGAGTTCACCTGCTAACATGTCCCATGTATATTAAACCATCAGGGGAACACACTCTGCTCACTTATACAGTTCATCTGGTAACATGTCCTGTGTATATTAAACCATCAGGGGAACACACTCTCCTCACATATAGTGTTTACCTGGTAACATGTCCTGTGTATATTAAACCATCAGGGGAACACACTCTCCTCACTTATACTGATCACCTGGCAACATGTCCTGTGTATATTAAACCATCAGGGGAACACACTCTCCTCACTTATACTGTTCACCTGGTAACATGTCCTGTGTATATTAAACCATCAGGGGAACACACTCTCCTCACTTAAACTGTTCACCTGGTAACATGTCCTGTGTATATTAAACAATCAGGGGAACACACTCTCCTCACTTAAACTGTTCACCTGGTGACATGTCCCGTGTGCATTATACCAACAGGGGAACACACTCTCCTCACTTATACTGTTCACCTGGTAACATGTCCTGTGTATATTAAACAATCAGGGGAACACACTCTCCTCACTTATACTGATCACCTGGTAACATGCCCTGTGTATATTAAACGATCAGGGGAACACACTCTCCTCACTTAAACTGTTCACCTGGTAACATGTCCTGTGTATATTAAACCATCAGGGGAACACACTCTCCTCACTTAAACTGTTCACCTGGTAACATGTCCTGTGTATATTAAACCATCAGGGGAACACACTCTCCTCACTTAAACTGTTCACCTGGTAACATGTCCTGTGTATATTAAACCATCAGGGGAACACACTCTGCTCACTTATACTGTTCACCTGGTAACATGTCCTGTGTATATTAAACCATCAGGGGAACACACTCTCCTCACTTATACTGATCACCTGGTAACATGCCCTGTGTATATTAAACCATCAGGGGAACACACTCTCCTCACTTAAACAGTTCACCTGGTAACATGTCCTGTGTATATTAAACAATCAGGGGAACACACTCTCCTCACTTATACTGTTCACCTGGTGACATGTCCCGTGTGCATTAAACCAACAGGGGAACACACTCTCCTCACTTATACTGTTCACCTGGTGACATGTCCCGTGTGCATTAAACCAACAGGGGAACAGACTCTCCTCACTTATACTGTTCACCTGGTAACATGTCCTGTGTATATTAAACAATCAGGAGAACACACTCTCCTCACTTATACTGTTCACCTGGTAACATGTCCGGTGTATATTAAACAATCAGGAGAACACACTCTCCTCACTTATACTGTTCACCTGGTAACATGTCCTGTTTATATTAAACCATCAGGGGAACACACTCTCCTCACTTATACTGATCACCTGGTAACATGCCCTGTGTATATTAAACCATCAGGGGAAAACACTCTCCTCACTTAAACTGTTCACCTGGTAACATGTCCTGTGTATATTAAACCATCAGGGGAACACACTCTCCTCACTTAAACTGTTCACCTGGTAACATGTCCTGTGTATATTAAACCATCAGGGGAACACACTCTCCTCACTTATACTGTTCACCTGTTGACATGTCCCGTGTGCATTAAACCAACAGGGGAACACACTCTCCTCACTTATACTGTTCACCTGGTGACATGTCCCGTGTGCATTAAACCAACAGGGGAACAGACTCTCCTCACTTATACTGTTCACCTGGTAACATGTCCTGTGTATATTAAACAATCAGGAGAACACACTCTCCTCACTTATACTGTTCACCTGGTAACATGTCCTGTTTATATTAAACAATCAGGAGAACACACTCTCCTCACTTATACTGTTCACCTGGTAGCATGTCCTGTGTATATTAAACAATCATGAGAACACACTCTCCTCACTTATACTGTTCACCTGGTAACATGTCCTGTTTATATTAAACCATCAGGGGAACACACTCTCCTCACTTACACTGTTCACCTGGTGACATGTCCCGTGTGTATTAAACCATCAGGGGAACACAATCTGCTCACTTATACTGTTCACGTGGTAACATGTCCCGTGTATATTAAACCATCAGGGGAACACACTCTCCTCAATTACACTGTTCACCTGGTGACATGTCCCGTGTGTATTAAACCATCAGGGGAACACAATCTGCTCACTTATACTGTTCACGTGGTAACATGTCCCGTGTATATTAAACCACCAGGGGAACACACTCTCCTCACTTATACTGTTCACCTGGTAACATGTCCCGTCTCTCTTAAACCATCAGGGGAAAACATTCTCCTCACTTATACTGTTCACCTGGTGACATGTCCCGTCTATATTAAACCATCAGGGGAAAACATTCTCCTCACTTGTACGGTTCAACTGGTGACATGTCCCGTGTATATTAAACCATCAGGGGAAAACATTCTCCTCAATTATACTGTTCACCTGGTGACATGTCCCAAGTGTATTAAACCATCAGGGGAACACACTCTCCTCACTTATACTGTTCACCTGGTGACGTGTCCCGTGTATATTAAACCATGAGGGGAACAGACTCTCCTATCGTATGCTGTTCACCTGGTGACATGTCCCCTGTGTTTTCAACCATCAGGGGAACACACTCTCCTCACTTATACTGTTCACTTGGGAACATGTCCTGTGTATATTCAACCATCAGGGGAACACACTCTCCTCACTTATACTGTTCACCTGTTGACATGTCCCGTGTGCATTAAACCAACAGGGGAACACACTCTCCTCACTTATACTGTTCACCTGGTGACATGTCCCGTGTGCATTAAACCAACAGGGGAACAGACTCTCCTCACTTATACTGTTCACCTGGTAACATGTCCTGTGTATATTAAACAATCAGGAGAACACACTCTCCTCACTTATACTGTTCACCTGGTAACATGTCCTGTTTATATTAAACAATCAGGAGAACACACTCTCCTCACTTATACTGTTCACCTGGTAGCATGTCCTGTGTATATTAAACAATCATGAGAACACACTCTCCTCACTTATACTGTTCACCTGGTAACATGTCCTGTTTATATTAAACCATCAGGGGAACACACTCTCCTCACTTACACTGTTCACCTGGTGACATGTCCCGTGTGTATTAAACCATCAGGGGAACACAATCTGCTCACTTATACTGTTCACGTGGTAACATGTCCCGTGTATATTAAACCATCAGGGGAACACACTCTCCTCAATTACACTGTTCACCTGGTGACATGTCCCGTGTGTATTAAACCATCAGGGGAACACAATCTGCTCACTTATACTGTTCACGTGGTAACATGTCCCGTGTATATTAAACCACCAGGGGAACACACTCTCCTCACTTATACTGTTCACCTGGTAACATGTCCCGTCTCTTTTAAACCATCAGGGGAAAACATTCTCCTCACTTATACTGTTCACCTGGTGACATGTCCCGTCTATATTAAACCATCAGGGGAAAACATTCTCCTCACTTGTACGGTTCAACTGGTGACATGTCCCGTGTATATTAAACCATCAGGGGAAAACATTCTCCTCAATTATACTGTTCACCTGGTGACATGTCCCAAGTGTATTAAACCATCAGGGGAACACACTCTCCTCACTTATACTGTTCACCTGGTGACGTGTCCCGTGTATATTAAACCATGAGGGGAACAGACTCTCCTATCGTATGCTGTTCACCTGGTGACATGTCCCCTGTGTTTTCAACCATCAGGGGAACACACTCTCCTCACTTATACTGTTCACTTGGGAACATGTCCTGTGTATATTCAACCATCAGGGGAACACACTCTCCTCACTTATACTGTTTACCTGGTAACATGTCCTGTGTGTATTAAACCATCAGGGGAACACACTCTCCTCACTTCTACTGTTCACCTGGTAACATTTCCCGTGTGTATTAAACAATCAGTGGAACAAACTCTGCTCACTTATACTGTTCACCTGGTAATATGTCCTGTACAGATTAAACCATCAGGGGAACACACCCTCCTCACTTATAGAGTTCACCTGGTAACATGTCCCGTGTGTATTAAACCATCAGGGGAACACACTCTGCTCACTTATACTGTTCACCTGGTAACATGTCCTGTGTATATTAAACCATCAGGGGAACACAGTCTCCTCACTTATACTGTTCACCTGGTAACATGTCCTGTGTGCATTAAACCATCAGGGGAACACAGTCTCCTCACTTGTACTGTTCACCTGGTGACATGTCCCGTGTGTATTAAACAATCAGGGAAACACAGTCTGCTCACTTATGCAGTTCATCTGGTAACATGTCCTGTGTATATTAAACAATCTGGGGAACACACTCTCCTCACATATACTGTTCACCTGGTGACATGTCCCGTGCGTATTAAACCATCAGGGGAACACACTCTCCTCACTTACACTGTTCACCTGGTGACATGTCCCGTATGTATTAAAGCATCAGGGGAACTCACTCTCCTCACTTACACTGTTCACCTGGTGACATGTCCCGTATGTATTAAACCATCAGGGGAACACCCTCTCCTCACTTATACTGCTCATCTGGTAACATGTCCCGTTCGTATTAAACCATCAGGGGAACACATTCCCCTCACTTCTACTGCTCATCTGGTAACATGTCCTGTGTATATTAAACCATCAGGGGAACACACTCTCCTCACTTATACTGTTCACCTGGTAACATGGCCTGTGTGTATTAAACCATCAGGGGAACACACTCTCCTCACTTATACTGTTCACCTGGTAACATTTCCCGTGTATATTAAAACACCAGGGGAACACACTCTCCTCACTTATACTGTTCACCAGGTAACATGTCCTGTCTATATTAAACCATCAGGGGAAAACATTCTCCTCACTTAGACTGTTCACCTGGTGACATGTCCTGTTTATATTAAACAATCAGGGGAACACACTCTCCTCACTTATACTGTTCACCGAGTGACATGTCCTGTGTATATTAAACCATCAGGGGAACACACTCTCCTCACTTACACTGTTAACCTGGTGACATGTCCCGTGTGTATTAAACCATCAGGGGAACACAATCTGCTCACTGATACTGTTCAGGTGGTAACATGTCCCGTGTATATTAAAACACCAGCGGAACACACTCTCCTCACTTATACTGTTCAACAGGTAACAAGTCCCGTCTATATTAAACCATCAGGGGAAAACATTCTCCTCAATTATACTGTTCACCTGGTGACATGTCCCAAGTGTATTAAACTATCAGGGGAACACACTCTCATCACTTATGCTGTTCACCTGGTAACATGTCCCGTGTATATTAAACCACCAGGGGAACACACTCTCCTCACTTATACTGTTCACCTGGTAACATGTCCCGTTCGTATTAAACCATCAGGGGAACACAATCTGCTCACTTATACTGTTCACCTGGTAACATGTCCTGTTTATATTAAACAATCAGGGGAACACACTCTCCTCACTTATAATGTTCACCGAGTGACATGTCCTGTGTATATTAAACCATCAGGGGAACACACTCTCCTCACTTATACTGTTCACCTGGTGACATGTCCCGAGTGTATTAAACCATCAGGGGAACACAATCTGCTCACTTATACTGTTCACGTGGTAACATGTCCCGTGTATATTAAAACACCAGGGGAAAACATTCTCCTCACTTATACTGTTCACCTGGTGACATGTCCCGTCTATTTTAAACCATCAGGGGAAAACATTCTCCTCACTTATACTGTTCAACTGGTGACATGTCCCGTGTATATTAAACCATGAGGGGAACAGACTCTCCTCTCGTATACTGTTCACCTGGTAACATGTCCCCTGTGTATTAAACAATCAGGGGAACACACTCTCCTCACTTATACTGTTCACTTGGGAACATGTCCTGTGTATATTAAACCATCAGGGGAACACACTCTCCTCACTTATACTGTTTACCTGGTAACATTTCCTGTGTGTATTAAACCATCAGGGGAAAACACTCTCCTCACTTCTACTGTTCACCTGGTAACATTTCCCGTGTGTATTAAACAATCAGTGGAACAAACTCTGCTCACTTATACTGTTCACCTGGTAACATGTCCCGTGTATATTAAACCATCAGGGGAACACACTCTCCTCACTTATAGAGTTCACCTGGTAACATGTCCCGTGTGTATTAAACCATCAGGGGAACACAGTCTCCTCACTTACACTGTTCACCTGGTAACATGTCCTGTGTGCATTAAACCATCAGGGGAACACTGTCTCCTCACTTGTACTGTTCACCTGGTGACATGTCCCGTGTATATTAAACAATCAGCGGAACACACTCTCCTCACATATACTGTTCACCTGGTAACATGGCCCGAGTATATTGAACCAACAGGGGAACACACTCTGCTCACTTATACTGTTCACCTGGTAACATGTCCTGTATAGAATAAACCATCAGGGGAACACACCCTCCTCACTTATACTGTTCACCTGGTAACATGTCCCGTGTGTATTAAACAATCAGGGGAACAAACTCTGCTCACTTATACTGTTCACCTGGTAACATGTCCTGTATAGAATAAACCATCAGGGGAACACACCCTCCTCACTTATCGAGTTCACCTGGTAACATGTCCCGTGTGTATTAAACCATCAGGGGAACACACTCTGCTCACTTATACTGTTCACCTGGTAACATGTCCTGTGTACATTAAACCATCAGGGGAACACACTCTCCTCACTTATACTGTGCACCTGGTAACATGTCCCGTGCGCATTAAACCATCAGGGGAACACAGTCTACTAACTTATACTGTTCCCCTGGTAACATGTCCCGTGAATATTAAACCATCAGGGGAACACACCCTCCTCACTTATCGAGTTCACCTGGTAAAATGTCCCGTGTGTATTAAACCATCAGGGGAACACACTCTGCTCACTTATAATGTTCACCTGTTAACATGTCCTGTGTACATTAAACCATCAGGGTAACACACTCTCCTCACTTATGCTGTTCACCTGGTAACATGTCCTGTGTATATTAAACAATCAGGGGAACACACTCTCCTCACTTATACTGTTCACCTGGTAACATGTCCTGTGTGCATTAAACCATCAGGGGAACACAATCTGCTCACTTATACTGTTCACCTGGTGACATGTCCCGTGTATATTAAAACACCAGGGGAACACACCATCCTCACTTATACTGTTCACCAGGTAACATGTCCTGTCTATATTAAACCATCAGGGGAACACACTCTCCTCACTTATACTGTTCATCTGGTACCATGTCCCATGCATATTAAACCATCAGGTGAAAACATTCTCCTCACTTATACTGTTCACCTGGTGACATGTCCTGTTTATATTAAACAATCAGGGGAACACACTCTCCTCACTTATACTGTTCACCGAGTGACATGTCCTATGTATATTAAACCATCAGGGGAACACACTCTCCTCACTTACACTGTTCACCTGGTGACATGTCCCGTGTGTATTAAACCATCAGGGGAACACAATCTGCTCACTGATACTGTTCACGTGGTAACATGTCCCGTGTATATTAAAACACCAGCGGAACAAACTCTCCTCACTTATACTGTTCACCAGGTAACATGTCCCGTCTATATTAAACCATCAGGGGAAAACATTCTCCTCAATTATACTGTTCACCTGGTGACATGTCCCAAGTGTATTAAACCATCAGGGGAACACACTCTCCTCACTTATGCTGTTCACCTGGTAACATGTCCCGTGTATATTAAACCACCAGGGGAACACACTCTCCTCACTTATACTGCTCATCTGGTAATATGTCCCGTGTGTATTAAACAATCAGGGGAACACACTCTCCTCACTTATACTGTTCACCTGGTAACATGTCCCGTTCGTATTAAACCATCAGGGGAACACAATCTGCTCACTTATACTGTTCACCTGGTAACATGTCCTGTTTATATTAAACAATCAGGGGAACACACTCTCCTCACTTATACTGTTCACCGAGTGACATGTCCTGTGTATATTAAACCATCAGGGGAACACAATCTGCTCACTTATACTGTTCACGTGGTAACATGTCCCGTGTATATTAAAACACCAGGGGAACACACTCTCCTCACTTATACTGTTCACCAGGTAACATGTCCTGTCTATATTAAACCATCAGAGGAAAACATTCTCCTCACTTATACTGTTCACCTGGTGACATGTCCCGTCTATATTAAACCATCAGGGGAAAACATTCTCCTCACTTGTACTGTTCAACTGGTGACATGTCCCGTGTATATTAAACCATCAGGGGAAAACATTCTCCTCAATTATACTGTTCACCTGGTGACATGTCCCAAGTGTATTAAACTATCAGGGGAACACACTCTCATCACTTATGCTGTTCACCTGGTAACATGTCCCGTGTATATTAAACCACCAGGGGAACACACTCTCCTCACTTATACTGTTCACCTGGTAACATGTCCCGTTCGTATTAAACCATCAGGGGAACACAATCTGCTCACTTATACTGTTCACGTGGTAACATGTCCCGTGTATATTAAAACACCAGGGGATCACACTCTCCTCACTTATACTGTTCACCAGGTAACATGTCCTGTCTATATTAAACCATCAGGGGAAAACATTCTCCTCACTTATACTGTTCACCTGGTGACATGTCCCGTCTATATTAAACCATCAGGGGAAAACATTCTCCTCACTTATACTGTTCACCTGGTGACATGTCCCGTGTGTATTAAACCATCAGGGGAACACACTCTCCTCACTTATACTGTTCATCTGGTAACTTGTCCCGTGTATATTAAACCATCAGGGGAAAACATTCTCCTCAATTATACTGTTCACCTGGTGACATGTCCCAAGTGTATTAAACCATCAGGGGAACACACTCTCCTCACTTATACTGTTCACCTGGTGACGTGTCCCGTGTATATTAAACCATGAGGGGAACAGACTCTCCTCTCGTATGCTGTTCACCTGGTGACATGTCCCCTGTGTATTAAACAATCAGGGGAACACACTCTCCTCACTTATACTGTTCACTTGGGAACATGTCCTGTGTATATTAAACCATCAGGGGAACACACTCTCCTCACCTATACTGTTTACCTGGTAACATTTCCTGTGTGTATTAAACCATCAGGGGAACACACTCTCCTCACTTCTACTGTTCACCTGGTAACATGTCCTGTATAGATTAAACCATCGGGGGAACACACTCTCCTCACTTATAGAGTTCACCTGGTAACATGTCCCGTGTGTATTAAACCATCAGGGGAACACACTCTGCTCACTTATACTGTTCACCTGGTAACATGTCCTGTGTATATTAAACCATCAGCGGAACACAGTCTCCTCACTTATACTGTTCACCTGGTAACATGTCCTGTGTGCATTAAACCATCAGGGGAACACTGTCTCCTCACTTGTACTGTTCACCTGGTGACATGTCCCGTGTATATTAAACAATCAGGGGAACACACTCTCCTCACATATACTGTTCACCTGGTGAGATGTCCCTTGCGTATTAAACCTTCAGGGGAACACACTCTCCTCACTTACACTGTTCACCTGGTGACATGTCCCGTATGTATTAAACCATCAGGGGAACTCACTCCCCTCACTTATGCTGTTCACCTGGTAACATGTCCCATGCATATTAAACCATCAGGGGAACACACTCTCCTCACTTATACTGTTCACCTGGTAACATGTCCCGTGTGTATTAAACCATCAGGGGAACACACTCTCCTCACTTATACTGTTCACCAGGTAACATTTCCCGTGTGTATTAAACAATCAGGGGAACAAACTCTGCTCACTTACACTGTTCACCTGGTAACATGTCCCGAGTATATTGAACCATCAGGGGAACACACTCTGCTCACTTATACTGTTCACCTGGTAACATGTCCTGTATAGATTAAACCATCAGGGGAACACACCCTCCTCACTTATGGAGGTCACCTGGTAACATGTCCCGTGTGTATTAAACCATCAGGGGAACACACTCTGCTCACTTATGCTGTTCACCTGGTAACATGTCCTGTGTACATTAAACCATCAGGGGAACACAGTCTCCTCACTTATGCTGTTCACCTGGTAACATGTCCTGTGTGCATTAAACCATCAGGGGAACACACTCGCCTCACTTATACTGTTCACGTGGTGACATGTCCCGTGCGTATTAAACAATCAGGGGAACACTCTCTCCTCACTTCTACTCTAGAGCTGGTAACATGTCCCGTGTATATTAAACCATCAGGGGAACACAATCTGCTCACTTATACTGTTCACCTGGTAACATGTCCCGTGTATATTAAAACACCAGGGGAACACACGCTCCTCACTTATACTGTTCACCAGGTAACATGTCCCGTCTATATTAAACCATCAGGGGAAAACATTCTCCTCACTTATACTGTTCAACTGGTGACATGTCCCCTGTATATTAAACCATCAGGGGAAAACATTCTCCTCAATTATACTGTTCACCTGGTGACATGTCCCCTGTGTATTAAACAATCAGGGGAAGACACTCTCCTCACTTATACTGTTCACTTGGGAACATCTCCTGTGTATATTATACCATCAGGGGAACACACTCTCCTCACTTATACTGTTTACCTGGTAACATTTCCTGTGTGTATTAAACCATCAGGGGAACACACCCTCCTCACTTATAGAGTTCACCTGGTAACATGTCCCGTGTGTATTAAACCATCAGGGGAACACACTCTCCTCACTTATCCTGTTCACGTGGTAACATGTCCCGTGTATAAACTAAACAGTCAGGAGAACACAGTCTCCTCACTTACACTGTTCACCTGGTGACATGTCCCGTGTGTATTAAACCATCAGGGGAACACACTCTCCTCACTTATACTGTTCACCTGGTAACATGTCCTGTGTGCATTAAACAATCAGGGGAACACACTCTCCTCACTTATACTGTTCACCTGATGACATGTCCCGTGCGTTTTAAACAATCAGGGGAACTCACTCTCCTCACTTATACTGTTCACCTGGTGACATGTCCCGTGTGCATTAAACAATCAGGGGAACACACTCTCCTCACTTATACTGTTCACATGGTAACATGTCCCGTGTATATTAAACAATCAGGAGAACACAGTCTCCTCACTTACACTGTTCACCTGGTGACATCTCCCGTGTGTATTAAACCATCAGGGGAACACACTCTCCTCACTTATGGAGTTCACATGGTAACATGTCCCGTGTGTATTAAACCATCAGGGGAACACACTCTGCTCACTTATACTGTTCACCTGGTAACATGTCCTGAGTGTCGTAAACAATCAGGGGAACACACTCTGCTCACTTATACTGTTCACCTGCTAACATGTCCTGTGTGCATTAAACCATCAGGGGAAAACAGTCTCCTCACTTAGACTGTTCACCTGGTAACATGTCCTGTGTGCATTAAACCATCATGGGAACACAGTCTCCTCACTTGTACTGTTCACCTGGTAACATGTCACGTGTATATTAACCATCAGGGGAACACACTCTCCTCACTTATACTGTTCACCTGGTGACATGTCCCGTGTATATTAAACCATCAGGGGATCACACTCTCCTCACTTATACTGTTCACCTGGTAACATGTCCCGTCCGTATTAAACCATCAGGGGAACACACTCTCCTCAATTACACTGTTCACCTGGTGACTTGTCCCGTGTGTATTAAACCATCAGGGGAACACACTGTCCTCACTTACACTGTTCATCTGCTAACATGTCCCGTGTGTATTAAACCATCAGGGGAACACACTGTCCTCACTTACACTGTTCACCTGGTGACTTGTCCCGTGCGTATTACACCATCAGGGGAACACATTCACCTCACTTATACTGTTCACCTGGTAACATGTCCTGTGTGTATTAAACCATCAGGGGAACACAGTCTCCTCACTTATACTGTTCACCATGTAACATGTCCCGTGCATATTAAACAATCAGGGGAGCATACTCTCCTCACTTCTACTCTAGAGCTGGTAACATGTCCAGTGTATATTAAACAATCAAGGGAACACACTCTCCTCACTACTACTCTAGAGCTGGTAACATGTCCCGTGTATATTAAACCATCAGGGGAACAGAATCTGCTCAGTTATAGAGTTCACCTGGTAAAATGTCCTGTGTATATTAAACAATCAGGTGAACACACTCTCCTCACTTATACTGTTCACCTGGAAACATGTCCCGTGCGTATAAAACCAACAGGGGAACACACTCCCCTCACTTACACTGTTCACCTGGTGACATGTCCCGTGTGTATTAAAGCATCAGGGGAACACACTCTCCTCACTTATACTGTTCACCTGGTAACATGTCCCGTCGATATTAAACCACCAGGGGAACACACTCTCCTCACTTATACTGTTCACCTGGTAACATGTCCCGTTCGTATTAAACCATCAGGGGAACACATTCCCCTCACATATACTGTTCACCTGGTAACATGTACCGTGCGTATTACACCATCAGGGGAACACACTCTCCTCACTTATACTGTTCACCAGGTAACATGTCCCGTGTATATTAAACAATCAGGAGAACACACTCTCCTCACTTATACTGTTCACCTGGTAACATGTCCTGTGTGTATTAAACCATCAGGGGAACACACTCTCCTCACTTATACTGTTCATCTGGTAACATGTCCTGTGTATATTAAACAATCAGGGGAACACACTCTCCTCACTTATACTGTTCATCTGGTAACATGTACTGTATAGATTAAACCATCAGGGGAACACACCCTCCTCACTTATAGAGTTCACCTGGTAACATGTCCCGTGTGTATTAAACCATCAGGGGAACACACTCTGCTCACTTATACTGTTCACCCGGTAACATGTCCCGTGCGTATTAAACCATCAGTGGAAAACACTCTCCTCACTATTCTGTTCACCTGGTAACATGTCCCGTGTGTATTAAAGTGAGGAGAATGTGTTCCCCTGATGGTTTCATATACACGGGACATGTTACCAGGTGAACAGTATAAGTGAGGAGAGCGTGTTCCCCTGTTTGTTTAATAAACACGGGGCATGTCACCAGGTGAACAGTATAAGTGAGGAGAGTGTTTTCCCATGATGGTTTAATATACACAGGACATGTTACCAGATGAACAGTATAAGAGAGGAGAGTGTGTTCCCCTTATGGTTTAATATACACGGCACACGTTACCAGATGAACAGTATAAGTGAGGAGAGTGTGTTCCCCTGATTTTTTAATGCACACGGGACATGTCACCAGGTGAACAGTATAAGTGAGGAGAGTGAGTTCCCCTGATTGTTTAAAACGCACGGGACATGTCATCAGGTGAACAGTATAAGTGAGGAGAGTGTGTTCCCCTGATTGTTTAATGCACACAGGACATGTTACCAGGTGAACAGTATAAGTGAGGAGAGTGTGTTCCCCTGATGGTTTAATATACATGGGACATGTTACCAGGTGAACAGTAGAAGTGGGGAGAGTGTGTTCCCCTGATGGTTTAATATACATGGGACATGTTACCAGGTGAACAGTAGAAGTGGGGAGAGTGTGTTCCCCTGATGGTTTCATATACACGGGACATGTTACCAGGTGAACAGTAGAAGTGAGGAGAGTGTGTTCCCCTGATGGTTTAATATACATGGGACATGTTACCAGGTGAACAGTAGAAGTGGGGAGAGTGTGTTCCCCTGATGGTTTAATATACCTTGGACATGTTACCAGGTGAACAGTATAAGTGAGGAGAGTGTGTTGCCCTGATGGTTTAATATACACGGGACATGTTACCAGGTGAACAGAACAGTGAGGAGAGTGTTTTCCCCTGATGGTTTAATGCGCACGGGACATGTTACCAGGTGAAAAGTATAAGTGAGGAGAGTGTGTTCCCCTGATTGTTTAATGCACACGGGACACGTCACCAGGTGAACAGTATAAGTGAGGAGAATCTGTTCCCCTGATTGTTTAATACGCACGGGACATGTTACCAGGTGAACAGTATAAGTGAGGAGAGTGTGTTCCCCTGATGGTTTAATATACACGGGACATGTCACCAGGTGAACAGTCGAGGTGAGGAGAGTGTGTTCCCCTGATGGTTTAATATACACGGGACATGTTACCAGGTGAACAGTATAAGTGAGGAGAGTGTGTTGCCCTGATGGTTTAATATACACGGGACATGTTACCAGGTGAACAGAACAGTGAGGAGAGTGTTTTCCCCTGATGGTTTAATGCGCACGGGACATGTTACCAGGTGAACAGTATAAGTGAGGAGAGTGTGTTCCCCTGATTGTTTAATGCACACGGGACACGTCACCAGGTGAACAGTATAAGTGAGGAGAGAGTGTTCCACTGATGGTTTGATATACGTGGGACATGTCACCAGGTGAACAGTATAAGTGAGGAGAGTGTGTTCCCCTGATGGTTTAATATTCACAGGACATGGTACCTGGTGAAGAGTAGAAGTGAGGGGAGTGTGTTCCTCTGATGGTTTAATATACACAGGACATGTTACTTGGTGAAAAGTATAAGTGAGGAGAGTGTGTTCCCCAGATGGCTTAATATGCACGGGACATGTTACCAGGTGAAAAGTATAAGTGAGGAGAGTGTGTTCCCCTGATTGTTCAATGCACACGGGACATGTTACCAGGTGAGCAGTATAAGTGAGGAGAGTGTGTTCCCCTGATGGTTTTATGCGCACGGGACATGTCACCAGGTGAAGAGTATAAGTGAGGAGAGTGTGTTCCCCTGATTGTTTAATACGCACGGGACATGTTTCCAGATGAACAGTATAAGTGAGGAGAGTGTGTTCCCCTGATTGTTTAATGCACACGGGACATGTTACCAGGTGAACTCTATAAGTGAGGAGAGTGTGTTCCCCTGATGGTTTAACTCACACGGGACATGTTACCAGGTGAACAGTATAAGTGAGGAGAGAGTGTTCCACTGATGGTTTAATATACACGGGACATGTCACCAGGTGAAAAGTATAAGTGAGGAGAGTGTGTTCCCCTGATGGTTTAATATTCACAGGACATGTTACCTGGTGAAGATTATAAGTGAGGAGATTGTGTTCCCCTGATGGTTTAATATACACAGGACATGTCACCAGGTGAACAGTAGAAGTGAGGAGAGTGTGTTCCCCTGATTGTTTAATATACACAGGACATGTTACCAGGTGAACAGTATAAGTGAGGAGAGTGTGTTCCCCTGATTGTTTAATACACACGGGACATGTCACCAGGTGAACAGTATAAGTGAGGAGAGTGTCTTCCCCTGATGGTTTAATATACACGGGACATGTTACCAGGTGAACAGTAGAAGTGAGGAGAGTGTGTTCCCCTGATGGTTTAATATACACGGGACATGTTACCAGGTGAACAGTATAAGTGAGGAGAGTCTGTTGCCCTGATGGTTTAATATACACGGGAAATGTTACCAGGTGAACAGAACAGTGAGGAGAGTGTTTTCCCCTGATGCTTTAATGCGCACGGGACATGTTACCAGGTGAACAGTATAAGTGAGGAGAGTGTGTTCCCCTGATTGTTTAATGCAAACGGGACATGTTACCAGGTGAACAGTATAAGTGAGGAGAGTGTGTTCCCGTGATTGTTTTATACACACGGGACATGTTACCAGGTGAACAGTATAAGTGAGGAGAGTGTGTTCCCCTGATTGTTTAATACATACGGGACATGTCACCAGGTGAACAGAATAAGTGAGGAGAGTGTGTTCCCCTGAATGTTTAATTCACACGGGACATGATACCTGGTGAACAGAATAGTGAGGAGAGTGTTTTCCCATGATGGTTTAAAGCCCACGGGACATGTTACCAGGTGAACAGGAGAAATGAGGAGAGTGTGTTCCCCTGATTGTTTAATACACACGGGACATGTCACCAGGTGAACAGAATAAGTGAGGAGAGTGTGTTCCCCTGATTTTTTAATGCTCACGGGACTTGTTACCAGGTGAACAGGAGAAATGAGGAGAGTGTGTTCCCCTGATTGTTTAATATACACGGGACATGTCACCAGGTGAACAGAATAAGTGAGGAGAGTGTGTTCCCCTGATTTTTTAATGCTCACGGGACTTGTTACCAAGTGAACAGTATAAGTGAGGAGAGTGTGTTCCCCTGATTGTTTAATACACACGGGACATGTCACCAGGTGAACAGTATAAGTGAGGAGAGTGTGTTCCCCTGATTGTTTAATACACACGGGACATGTCACCAGGTGAACAGAATAAGTGAGGAGAGTGTGTTCCCCTGATTGTTTAATACACACGGGACATGTCACCAGGTGAACAGAATAAGTGAGGAGAGTGTGTTCCCCTGATTTTTTAATGCTCACGGGACTTGTTACCAAGTGAACAGTATAAGTGAGGAGAGTGTGTTCCCCTGATTGTTTAATACACACGGGACATGTCACCAGGTGAACAGTATAAGTGAGGAGAGTGTGTTCCCCTGATGGTTTAATACACACGGGACATGTTACCAGGTGAACAGAATAAGTGAGGAGAGTGTGTTCCCCTGATTGTTTAATATACACGGGACATGTTACCAGGTGAAATCTATAAGTGAGGAGAGTGAGTTCCCCTGATGGTTTAACTTACACGGGACATGTTACCAGGTGAACACTATAAGTGAGGAGAGTGTGTTCCCGTGATTGTTTAATATACACTGGACATGTTACCAGGTGAAATCTATAAGTGAGGAGAGTGAGTTCCCATGATGGTTTAACTTACACGGGACATGTTACCAGGTGAACAGTATAAGTGAGGAGAGTGTGTTCCCGTGATTGTTTTATACACACGGGACATGTTACCAGGTGAACAGTATAAGTGAGGAGAGTGTGTTCCCCTGATGGTTTAATACACACGGGACATGTTACCAGGTGAACAGTATAAGTGAGGAGAGTGTGTTCCCCTGATGGTTTAATACACACGGGACATGTTACCAGGTGAACAGTATAAGTGAGGAGAGTGTGTTCCCCTGATTGTTTAATACACACGGGACATGTCACCAGGTGAAATGTATAAGTGAGGAGAGTGTGTTCCCCTGATTGTTTAATACACACGGGACATGTTACCAGGTGAACAGTATAAGTGAGGAGATTGTGTTCCCCTGATTGTTTAATACACACAGGACATGTTACCAGGTGAACAGTATAAGTGAGGAGAGTGTGTTCCCCTGATTGTTTAATACACACGGGACATGTTACCAGGTGAACAGTATAAGTGAGGAGAGTGTGTTCCCCTGATTGTTTAATACACACAGGACATGTTACCAGGTGAACAGAATAAGTGAGGAGAGTGTGTTCACCTGATCGTTTAACTTACACAGGACATGTTACCACTTGAACAGTATAAGTGAGCATAGTGTGTTCCCCTGATCGTTTAATATACACGGGACATGTCACCAGGTGAACAGTATCAGTGAGGAGAGTGTGTTCCCCTGATGGTTTAATATTCACAGGACATGTTACCTGGTGAAGAGTATAAGTGAGGAGAGTGTGTTCACCTGATGGTTTAACTTACACGGGACATGTTACCAGGTGAACAGTATAAGTGAGCAGAGTGTGTTCCCCTGATGGTTTAATATTCACAGGACATGTTACCTGGTGAAGAGTATAAGTGAGGTGAGTGTGTTCCCCTGATGGTTTAATATACACGGGACATGTCACCAGGTGAACAGTATCAGTGAGGAGAGTGTGTTCCCCTGATGGTTTAATATTCACAGGACATGTTACCTGGTGAAGAGTATAAGTGAGGTGAGTGTGTTCCCCTGATGGTTTAATATACACAGGACATGTCACTAGGTGAAGATTATAAGTGAGGAGAGTGTGTTCCCCTGATGGTTTAATATACACGAGACATGTTACCAGGTGAACAGTATAAGTGAGGTGAGTGTGTTCCCCTGATGGTTTAATATACACAGGACATGTCACTAGGTGAAAATTATAAGTGAGGAGAGTGTGTTCCCCAGATGGCTTAATATGCACGGGACATGTTACCAGGTGAACAGTATAAGTGAGGAGAGTGAGTTCCCCTGATGGTTTAATATACACGAGACATGTTACCAGGTGAACAGTATATGTGAGGAGAGTGTGTTGCCCTGATGATTTAATATACACGGGACATGTTACCAGGTGAAGAGCAGAAGTGAGGAGAGTGTGTTCCCCTGATTGTTTAATAAACTCGGGACATTTCACCAGGTGAACTGTATAATTGAGGAGAGTGTGTTCCCCTGATGGTTTAATATACTCAGGACATGTTACCAGGTGAACAGTATAAGTGAGGAGAGTGTGTTCCCCTGATTGTTTAATTCACACGGGACATTTTACCAGGTGAACAGAATAGTGAGGAGAGTGTTTTCCCATGATGGTTTAATGCACACGGGACATGTTACCAGGTGAACAGTAGAAGTGAGGAGAGTGTGTTCCCCAGATGGTTTAATATACACAGGACATGTCACCAGGTGAACAGTATAAGTGAGGAGAGTGTGTTCCCCTGATGGTTTAATATACACAGGTCATGTTGCCAGTTGACCTGTATAAGTGAGGAGATTGTCTTCCCCTGATGGTTTAATATACACGGGACACGTTACCTGATGAAGAGTATAAGTGAGGAGAGTGTGTTCCCCTGATTTTGTAATGCACACGGGATATGTCACCAGGTGAACAGTAGAAGTGAGGAGAGTGTATTCCCCTGATGGTTTTATGCGCACGGGACATGTTACCAGGTGAACAGTATAAGTGAGGAGAGTGTGTTCCCCTGATTTTGTAATGCACACGGGATATGTCACCAGGTGAACAGTAGAAGTGAGGAGAGTGTATTCCCCTGATGGTTTTATGCGCACGGGACATGTTACCAGGTGAAGAGTATAAGTGAGGAGAGTGTGTTCCCCTGATGGTTTAACATACACGGGACATTTTTCCAGGTGAACAGTATAAGTGAGGAGAGTGTGATCCCCTGATGGTTTAATATACACAGGTCATGTTGCCAGTTGAACTGTATAAGTGAGGAGATTGTGTTCCCCTGATGGTTTAATATACATGGGACACGTTACCTGATGAAGAGTATAAGTGAGGAGAGAGTATTCCCCTGATGGTTTTATGCGCACGGGACATGTCACCAGGTGAACAGTAGAAGTGAGGAGAGTGTATTCCCATGATGGTTTTATGCGCACGGGACATGTTACCAGGTGAACAGTATAAGTGAGGAGATTGTGTCCCCCTGATGGTTTAATACACACAGGACATGTTACCAGGTGAACAGTATAAGTGAGGAGAGTGTGTTCCCCTGATGGTTTAATATACATGGGACATGTCACCAGGTGAACATTAGAAGTGAGGAGAGTGTGTTCCCCTGATGGTTTAATATACACGGGACATGTTACCAGGTGAACAGTATAAGTGAGGAGAGTGTGTTGCCCTGATGGTTTAATATACACGGGACATGTTACAAGGTGAACAGAACAGTGAGGAGAGTGTATTCCCCTGATGGTTTAATGCGCACGGGACATGTTACCAGGTGAAAAGTATAAGTGAGGAGACTGTGTTCCCCTGATTGTTTAATGCACACGGGACACGTCACCAGGTGAACAGTATAAGTGAGGAGAGTCTGTTCCCCTGATTGTTTAATACGCACGGGACATGTTACCAGGTGAACAGTATAAGTGAGGAGAGAGTGTTCCACTGATGGTTTAATATTCACAGGACATGGTACCTGGTGAAGAGTAGAAGTGAGGAGAGTGTGTTCCCCTAATGGTTTAATATTCACAGGACATGGTACCTGGTGAAGAGTAGAAGTGAGGGGAGTGTGTTCCCCTGATGGTTTAATATACACGGGACATGTTACTTGGTGAAAAGTATAAGTGAGGAGAGTGTGTTCCCCAGATGGCTTAATATCCACGGGACATGTTACCAGGTGAAAAGTATAAGTGAGGAGAGTGTGTTCCCCTGATTGTTTAATACACACAGGACATGTTACCAGGTGAACAGTATAAGTGAGGAGAGTGTTTTCCCCTGATGGTTTAATATACACAGGACATGTCACCAGGTGAACAGTAGAAGTGAGGAGAGTGTGTTCCCCTGATTGTTTAATACACACAGGACATGTTACCAGGTGAACAGTATAAGTGAGGAGAGTGTTTTCCCCTGATGGTTTAATATACACAGGACATGTCACCAGGTGAACAGTATAAGTGAGGAGAGTGTGTTCCCCTGATGGTTTAATATACACAGGCCATGTCACCAGGTGAACTGTATAAGTGAGGAGAGTGTGTTCCCCTGATTGTTTAATATACACAGAACATGTTGCCAGTTGAACAGTATAAGTGAGGAGAGTGTTTTCCCCTGATGGTTTAATATACACAGGACATGTCACCAGGTGAACAGTATAAGTGAGGAGAGTGTGTTCCCCTGATGGTTTAATATACACAGGCCATGTCACCAGGTGAACTGTATAAGTGAGGAGAGTGTGCTCCCCTGATGGTTTAATATACACGGGACATGTTAACAAGGTGAACAGTAGAAGTGAGGAGAGTGTGTTCCCCTGATGGTTTAATATACACGGGAAATGTTACCAGGTGAACAGAACAGTGAGGAGAGTGTTTTCCCCTGATGCTTTAATGCGCACGGGACATGTTAACAGGTGAAAAGTATAAGTGAGGAGAGTGTGTTCCCCTGATTGTTTAATACGCACGGGACATGTTACCAGGTGAACATTATAAGTGAGGAGAGTGTGTTCCCCTGATTGTTTAATGCAAACGGGACATGTTACCAGGTGAACAGTATAAGTGAGGAGAGTGTGTTCCCCTGATTGTTTAGTACACACGGGACATGTTACCAGGTGAACAGTTTAAGTGAGAGAGTCTGTTCCCCTGATTGTTTAGTACACACGGGACACGTCACCAGGTGAAGAGTATAAGTGAGGAGAGTGTGTTCCCCTGATTGTTTAGTACACACGGGACATGTTACCAGGTGAACAGTATAAGTGAGGAGAGTCTGTTCCCCTGATTGTTTAATACGCACGGGACATGTCACCAGGTGAACAGAATAAGTGAGGAGAGCGTGTTCCCCTGATTGTTTAATACACACGGGACATGTTACCAGGTGAACAGAATAAGTGAGGAGAGCGTGTTCCCCTGATTGTTTAATGCACACGGGACATGTTACCAGGTGAAATGTATAAGTGAGGAGAGGGTGTTCCACTGATGGTTTAATATACGCGGGACAGGTCACCAGATGAACAGTATAAGTGAGGAGAGTGTGTTCCCCTGATCGTTTAATATACACGGGACATGTCACCAGGTGAACAGTATAAGTGAGGAGAGTGTGTTCCCCTGATGGTTTAATATACACAGGACATGTTACCAGGTGAACAGTATAAGTGAGGAGAGGGTGTTCCACTGATGGTTTAATATACGCGGGACAGGTCACCAGATGAACAGTATAAGTGAGGAGAGTGTGTTCCCCTGATCGTTTAATATACACGGGACATGTCACCAGGTGAACAGTATAAGTGAGGAGAGTGTGTTCCCCTGATGGTTTAATATTCACAGGACATGTTACCTGGTGAAGAGTATAAGTGAGGAGAGTGTGTTCCCCTGATGGTTTTATGCGCACGGGACATGTCACCAGGTGAAGAGTATAAGTGAGGAGAGTGTGTTCCCCTGATGATTTAACATACACGGGACATTTTACCAGGTAAACAGTATAAGTGAGGAGATTGTGCTCCCCTGATGGTTTAATATACACGGGACATGTCACCAGGTGAACAGCAGAAGTGAGGAGAGTGTGTTCCCCTGATGGTTTAATACACACAGGACATGTTACCAGGTGAACAGTATAAGTGAGGAGATTGTGCTCCCCTGATGGTTTAATATACACGGGACATGTCACCAGGTGAACAGTAGAAGTGAGGAGAGTGTGTTCCCCTGATTGTTTAATACACACGGGACATGTTACCAGGTGAACAGTATAAGTGAGGAGAGTGTGTTCCCCTGATTGTTTAATATACACAGGACATGTTGCCAGTTGAACAGTATAAGTGAGGAGAGTGTGTTCCCCTGATGGTTTAATATACACGGGACATGTTATCAGGTGAACAGTATATGTGAGGAGAGTGTGTTGCACTGATGGTTTAATATACACGGGACATGTCACCAGGTGAACAGAAGAAGTGAGGAGAGTGTGTTCCCCTGATGGTTTAATATACACGGGAAATGTTACCAGGTGAACAGTATAAGTGAGGAGAGTGTGTTGCCCTGATGGTTTAATATACACGGGACATGTTACCAGGTGAACAGAACAGTGAGGAGAGTGTGTTCCCCTGATGGTTTAATATACACAGGACATGATACCAGGTGAACAGTATAAGTGAGGAGAGTGTGCTCCCCTGAATGTTTAATACACAAGGGACATGTTACCAGGTGAACAGTATAAGTGAGGAGAGTGTGTTCCCCTGATGGTTTAATACACACGGCACATGTCACCAGGTGAACAGCATAAGTGAGGAGAGTGGGTTCCACTGATCGTTTAATGCACACGGGACATGTTACCAGGTGAAATCTATAAGTGAGGAGAGGGTGTTCCACTGATGGTTTAATATACACGGGACATGTCACCAGGTGAACAGTATAAGTGAGCAGAGTGTGTTCCCCTGATGGTTTAATATTCAAAGGACATGTTACCTGGTGAAGAGTATAAGTGAGGAGAGTGTGTTCCCCTGATGGTTTAATATAAACAGGTCATGTCACTAGGTGAAAAGTATAAGTGAAGAGAGTGTGTTCCCCAGATGGCTTAATATTCACGGGACAAGTAACCAGGTGAACAGTATAAGTGAGGAGAGTGAGTTCCCCTGATGGTTTAATATACACGAGACATGTTACCAGGTGAACAGTATATGTGAGGAGAGTGTGTTCCCCTGATTGTTTAATATACACAGGACATGTTACCAGGTGAACAGAATAGTGAGGAGAGTGTTTTCCCCTGATTGTTTAACGCGCACGGGACATGTTACCAGGTGAACAGTATAAGTGAGGAGAGTGTGTTCCCCTGATGGTTTAATACACACGGGACATGTTACCAGGTGAACAGTATAAGTGAGGAGAGTGTGTTCCCCTGATTGTTTAATACACACGGGACATGTCACCAGGTGAAATGTATAAGTGAGGAGAGTGTGTTCCCCTGATTGTTTAATACACACGGGACATGTTACCAGGTGAACAGTATAAGTGAGGAGATTGTGTTCCCCTGATTGTTTAATACACACAGGACATGTTACCAGGTGAACAGTATAAGTGAGGAGAGTGTGTTCCCCTGATTGTTTAATACACACGGGACATGTTACCAGGTGAACAGTATAAGTGAGGAGAGTGTGTTCCCCTGATTGTTTAATACACACAGGACATGTTACCAGGTGAACAGAATAAGTGAGGAGAGTGTGTTCACCTGATCGTTTAACTTACACAGGACATGTTACCACTTGAACAGTATAAGTGAGCATAGTGTGTTCCCCTGATCGTTTAATATACACGGGACATGTCACCAGGTGAACAGTATCAGTGAGGAGAGTGTGTTCCCCTGATGGTTTAATATTCACAGGACATGTTACCTGGTGAAGAGTATAAGTGAGGAGAGTGTGTTCACCTGATGGTTTAACTTACACGGGACATGTTACCAGGTGAACAGTATAAGTGAGCAGAGTGTGTTCCCCTGATGGTTTAATATTCACAGGACATGTTACCTGGTGAAGAGTATAAGTGAGGTGAGTGTGTTCCCCTGATGGTTTAATATACACGGGACATGTCACCAGGTGAACAGTATCAGTGAGGAGAGTGTGTTCCCCTGATGGTTTAATATTCACAGGACATGTTACCTGGTGAAGAGTATAAGTGAGGTGAGTGTGTTCCCCTGATGGTTTAATATACACAGGACATGTCACTAGGTGAAGATTATAAGTGAGGAGAGTGTGTTCCCCTGATGGTTTAATATACACGAGACATGTTACCAGGTGAACAGTATAAGTGAGGTGAGTGTGTTCCCCTGATGGTTTAATATACACAGGACATGTCACTAGGTGAAAATTATAAGTGAGGAGAGTGTGTTCCCCAGATGGCTTAATATGCACGGGACATGTTACCAGGTGAACAGTATAAGTGAGGAGAGTGAGTTCCCCTGATGGTTTAATATACACGAGACATGTTACCAGGTGAACAGTATATGTGAGGAGAGTGTGTTGCCCTGATGATTTAATATACACGGGACATGTTACCAGGTGAAGAGCAGAAGTGAGGAGAGTGTGTTCCCCTGATTGTTTAATAAACTCGGGACATTTCACCAGGTGAACTGTATAATTGAGGAGAGTGTGTTCCCCTGATGGTTTAATATACTCAGGACATGTTACCAGGTGAACAGTATAAGTGAGGAGAGTGTGTTCCCCTGATTGTTTAATTCACACGGGACATTTTACCAGGTGAACAGAATAGTGAGGAGAGTGTTTTCCCATGATGGTTTAATGCACACGGGACATGTTACCAGGTGAACAGTAGAAGTGAGGAGAGTGTGTTCCCCAGATGGTTTAATATACACAGGACATGTCACCAGGTGAACAGTATAAGTGAGGAGAGTGTGTTCCCCTGATGGTTTAATATACACAGGTCATGTTGCCAGTTGACCTGTATAAGTGAGGAGATTGTCTTCCCCTGATGGTTTAATATACACGGGACACGTTACCTGATGAAGAGTATAAGTGAGGAGAGTGTGTTCCCCTGATTTTGTAATGCACACGGGATATGTCACCAGGTGAACAGTAGAAGTGAGGAGAGTGTATTCCCCTGATGGTTTTATGCGCACGGGACATGTTACCAGGT
Source organism: Heterodontus francisci (assembly GCF_036365525.1). Classification (NCBI taxonomy): domain Eukaryota; kingdom Metazoa; phylum Chordata; class Chondrichthyes; order Heterodontiformes; family Heterodontidae; genus Heterodontus; species Heterodontus francisci. The sequence continues at coordinate 126,204 of NW_027140871.1, forward strand.
GAACAGTATAAGTGAGGAGAGTGTGTTCCCCTGATTTTGTAATGCACACGGGATATGTCACCAGGTGAACAGTAGAAGTGAGGAGAGTGTATTCCCCTGATGGTTTTATGCGCACGGGACATGTTACCAGGTGAAGAGTATAAGTGAGGAGAGTGTGTTCCCCTGATGGTTTAACATACACGGGACATTTTTCCAGGTGAACAGTATAAGTGAGGAGAGTGTGATCCCCTGATGGTTTAATATACACAGGTCATGTTGCCAGTTGAACTGTATAAGTGAGGAGATTGTGTTCCCCTGATGGTTTAATATACATGGGACACGTTACCTGATGAAGAGTATAAGTGAGGAGAGAGTATTCCCCTGATGGTTTTATGCGCACGGGACATGTCACCAGGTGAACAGTAGAAGTGAGGAGAGTGTATTCCCATGATGGTTTTATGCGCACGGGACATGTTACCAGGTGAACAGTATAAGTGAGGAGATTGTGTCCCCCTGATGGTTTAATACACACAGGACATGTTACCAGGTGAACAGTATAAGTGAGGAGAGTGTGTTCCCCTGATGGTTTAATATACATGGGACATGTCACCAGGTGAACATTAGAAGTGAGGAGAGTGTGTTCCCCTGATGGTTTAATATACACGGGACATGTTACCAGGTGAACAGTATAAGTGAGGAGAGTGTGTTGCCCTGATGGTTTAATATACACGGGACATGTTACAAGGTGAACAGAACAGTGAGGAGAGTGTATTCCCCTGATGGTTTAATGCGCACGGGACATGTTACCAGGTGAAAAGTATAAGTGAGGAGACTGTGTTCCCCTGATTGTTTAATGCACACGGGACACGTCACCAGGTGAACAGTATAAGTGAGGAGAGTCTGTTCCCCTGATTGTTTAATACGCACGGGACATGTTACCAGGTGAACAGTATAAGTGAGGAGAGAGTGTTCCACTGATGGTTTAATATTCACAGGACATGGTACCTGGTGAAGAGTAGAAGTGAGGAGAGTGTGTTCCCCTAATGGTTTAATATTCACAGGACATGGTACCTGGTGAAGAGTAGAAGTGAGGGGAGTGTGTTCCCCTGATGGTTTAATATACACGGGACATGTTACTTGGTGAAAAGTATAAGTGAGGAGAGTGTGTTCCCCAGATGGCTTAATATCCACGGGACATGTTACCAGGTGAAAAGTATAAGTGAGGAGAGTGTGTTCCCCTGATTGTTTAATACACACAGGACATGTTACCAGGTGAACAGTATAAGTGAGGAGAGTGTTTTCCCCTGATGGTTTAATATACACAGGACATGTCACCAGGTGAACAGTAGAAGTGAGGAGAGTGTGTTCCCCTGATTGTTTAATACACACAGGACATGTTACCAGGTGAACAGTATAAGTGAGGAGAGTGTTTTCCCCTGATGGTTTAATATACACAGGACATGTCACCAGGTGAACAGTATAAGTGAGGAGAGTGTGTTCCCCTGATGGTTTAATATACACAGGCCATGTCACCAGGTGAACTGTATAAGTGAGGAGAGTGTGTTCCCCTGATTGTTTAATATACACAGAACATGTTGCCAGTTGAACAGTATAAGTGAGGAGAGTGTTTTCCCCTGATGGTTTAATATACACAGGACATGTCACCAGGTGAACAGTATAAGTGAGGAGAGTGTGTTCCCCTGATGGTTTAATATACACAGGCCATGTCACCAGGTGAACTGTATAAGTGAGGAGAGTGTGCTCCCCTGATGGTTTAATATACACGGGACATGTTAACAAGGTGAACAGTAGAAGTGAGGAGAGTGTGTTCCCCTGATGGTTTAATATACACGGGAAATGTTACCAGGTGAACAGAACAGTGAGGAGAGTGTTTTCCCCTGATGCTTTAATGCGCACGGGACATGTTAACAGGTGAAAAGTATAAGTGAGGAGAGTGTGTTCCCCTGATTGTTTAATACGCACGGGACATGTTACCAGGTGAACATTATAAGTGAGGAGAGTGTGTTCCCCTGATTGTTTAATGCAAACGGGACATGTTACCAGGTGAACAGTATAAGTGAGGAGAGTGTGTTCCCCTGATTGTTTAGTACACACGGGACATGTTACCAGGTGAACAGTTTAAGTGAGAGAGTCTGTTCCCCTGATTGTTTAGTACACACGGGACACGTCACCAGGTGAAGAGTATAAGTGAGGAGAGTGTGTTCCCCTGATTGTTTAGTACACACGGGACATGTTACCAGGTGAACAGTAGAAGTGAGGAGAGTCTGTTCCCCTGATTGTTTAATACGCACGGGACATGTCACCAGGTGAACAGAATAAGTGAGGAGAGCGTGTTCCCCTGATTGTTTAATACACACGGGACATGTTACCAGGTGAACAGAATAAGTGAGGAGAGCGTGTTCCCCTGATTGTTTAATGCACACGGGACATGTTACCAGGTGAAATGTATAAGTGAGGAGAGGGTGTTCCACTGATGGTTTAATATACGCGGGACAGGTCACCAGATGAACAGTATAAGTGAGGAGAGTGTGTTCCCCTGATCGTTTAATATACACGGGACATGTCACCAGGTGAACAGTATAAGTGAGGAGAGTGTGTTCCCCTGATGGTTTAATATACACAGGACATGTTACCAGGTGAACAGTATAAGTGAGGAGAGGGTGTTCCACTGATGGTTTAATATACGCGGGACAGGTCACCAGATGAACAGTATAAGTGAGGAGAGTGTGTTCCCCTGATCGTTTAATATACACGGGACATGTCACCAGGTGAACAGTATAAGTGAGGAGAGTGTGTTCCCCTGATGGTTTAATATTCACAGGACATGTTACCTGGTGAAGAGTATAAGTGAGGAGAGTGTGTTCCCCTGATGGTTTTATGCGCACGGGACATGTCACCAGGTGAAGAGTATAAGTGAGGAGAGTGTGTTCCCCTGATGATTTAACATACACGGGACATTTTACCAGGTAAACAGTATAAGTGAGGAGATTGTGCTCCCCTGATGGTTTAATATACACGGGACATGTCACCAGGTGAACAGCAGAAGTGAGGAGAGTGTGTTCCCCTGATGGTTTAATACACACAGGACATGTTACCAGGTGAACAGTATAAGTGAGGAGATTGTGCTCCCCTGATGGTTTAATATACACGGGACATGTCACCAGGTGAACAGTAGAAGTGAGGAGAGTGTGTTCCCCTGATTGTTTAATACACACGGGACATGTTACCAGGTGAACAGTATAAGTGAGGAGAGTGTGTTCCCCTGATTGTTTAATATACACAGGACATGTTGCCAGTTGAACAGTATAAGTGAGGAGAGTGTGTTCCCCTGATGGTTTAATATACACGGGACATGTTATCAGGTGAACAGTATATGTGAGGAGAGTGTGTTGCACTGATGGTTTAATATACACGGGACATGTCACCAGGTGAACAGAAGAAGTGAGGAGAGTGTGTTCCCCTGATGGTTTAATATACACGGGAAATGTTACCAGGTGAACAGTATAAGTGAGGAGAGTGTGTTGCCCTGATGGTTTAATATACACGGGACATGTTACCAGGTGAACAGAACAGTGAGGAGAGTGTGTTCCCCTGATGGTTTAATATACACAGGACATGATACCAGGTGAACAGTATAAGTGAGGAGAGTGTGCTCCCCTGAATGTTTAATACACAAGGGACATGTTACCAGGTGAACAGTATAAGTGAGGAGAGTGTGTTCCCCTGATGGTTTAATACACACGGCACATGTCACCAGGTGAACAGCATAAGTGAGGAGAGTGGGTTCCACTGATCGTTTAATGCACACGGGACATGTTACCAGGTGAAATCTATAAGTGAGGAGAGGGTGTTCCACTGATGGTTTAATATACACGGGACATGTCACCAGGTGAACAGTATAAGTGAGCAGAGTGTGTTCCCCTGATGGTTTAATATTCAAAGGACATGTTACCTGGTGAAGAGTATAAGTGAGGAGAGTGTGTTCCCCTGATGGTTTAATATAAACAGGTCATGTCACTAGGTGAAAAGTATAAGTGAAGAGAGTGTGTTCCCCAGATGGCTTAATATTCACGGGACAAGTAACCAGGTGAACAGTATAAGTGAGGAGAGTGAGTTCCCCTGATGGTTTAATATACACGAGACATGTTACCAGGTGAACAGTATATGTGAGGAGAGTGTGTTCCCCTGATTGTTTAATATACACAGGACATGTTACCAGGTGAACAGAATAGTGAGGAGAGTGTTTTCCCCTGATTGTTTAACGCGCACGGGACATGTTACCAGGTGAACAGTATAAGTGAGGAGAGTGTGTTCCCCTGATGGTTTAATATGCACAGGACATGTTACCAGGTGAAGAGTAGAAGTGAGGAGAGTGTGTTCCCCTAATGGTTTAATATACACGGGTCACATCACCAAAAGAACAGTATAAGAGAGGAGAGTGTGTTCCCCTGATTGTTTAATACGCACGGGACATGTTACCAGGTGAACAGCATAAGTGAGGAGAGTGTGTTCCCCTAATGGTTTAATATGCACGGGTCACATCACCAAAAGAACAGTATAAGAGAGGAGAGTGTGTTCCCCTGATTGTTTAATACGCACGGGACATGTTACCTGGTGAACAGTAGAAGTGAGGGGAGTGTGTTCCAGTGATGGTTTCATATACATGGGACATGTTACCAGGTGAACAGTATAAGTGAAGAGAGTGTGTTCCCCTGATGGTTTAATATACACGGGACATGTTACCAGGTGAACAGTATAAGTGAAGAGAGTGTGTTCCCCTGATGGTTTAATATACACGGGACATGTTACCAGGTGAACAGTATAAGTGAGGAGAGTGTGTTCCCCTGATGGTTTAATATACACAGGACATGTTACCAGGTGAAGAGTAGAAGTGAGGGGAGTGTGTTCCCCTGATGGTTTCATATACATGGGACATGTTACCAGGTGAACAGTATAAGTGAAGAGAGTGTGTTCCCCTGATGGTTTAATATACACAGGACATGTTACCAGGTGAACAGTATAAGTGAGGAGAGTGTGTTCCCCTGATGGTTTAATACACACGGGACATGTTACCAGGTGAACAGTATTAGTGAGGAGACTGTGTTCCCCTGATTGTTTGATACACACGGGACATGGTACCAGGTGAACAGAATAGTGAGTAGAGTGTTTTCCCCTGATGGTTTAATATACACGAGACATGTTACCAGGTGAACAGTATAAGTGAGGAGAGTGTGTTCAGCTGATTGTTTAATACACACGGGACATGTTACCAGGTGAACAGTATAATTGAGGAGACTTTGTTCCCTGATTGTTTAATACACACGGACATGTTACCAGGTGAACAGTGGAAGTGAGGAGAGTGTGTTCCCCTGATTGTTTAATGCGCACGGGACATGTTACCAGGTGAACAGTATAAGTGAGGAGAGTGTGTTCCCCTGATTGTTTAATACGCACGGGACATGTTACCAGGTGTACAGTATAAGTGAGGAGAGTGTGTTCCCCTGATTGTTTAATACACACGGGACATGTCACCAGGTGAACAGTATAAGTGAGGAGAGTGTGTTCCCCTGATTGTTTAATACGCACGGGACATGTTACCAGCTGTACAGTATAAGTGAGGAGAGTGTGTTCCCCTGATTATTTAATACACACGGGACATGTCACCAGGTGAACAGTATAAGTGAGGAGAGTGTGTTCCCCTGATTTTTTAATACACACGGGACATGTCACCAGGTGTACAATATAAGTGAGGAGAGTGTGTCCTGCTGATGGTTTAATATACACAGGACATGTCACTAGGTGAAAAGTATAAGTGAGGAGAGTGTGTTCCCCAGATGGCTTAATATACATGAAACATGTTACCAGGTGAACAGTATATGTGAGGAGAGTGTGTTGCCCTGATGATTTAATATACACGGGAGATGTTACCAGGTGAAGAGCAGAAGTGAGGAGAGTGTGTTCCCCTGATTGTTTAATAAACTCGGGACATGTCACCAGGTGAACAATATAAGTGAGGAGATTGTGTTCCCCTGACGGTTTAATATACACGGGACACGTTACCTGATGAAGAGTATAAGTGAGGAGAGTGTGTTCCCCTGATTGTTTAATGCACACGGGATATGTCACCAGGTGAACACTATAAGTGAGGAGAGTGTGTTCCCTGATTGTTTAAAAAGCACGGGGCATGTCACCAGGTGAACAGTATAACTGAGGAGAGTGTGTGCCCCTGATGGTTTAATACACACGGGACATGTCACCAGGTGAACAGTATAAGTGAGGAGAGTGTGTTCCCTGATTGTTTAAAACGCACGGGACATGTTACCAGATGAACAGTATAAGTGAGGAGAGTGTGTTCCCCTGATTTTGTAATGCACACGGGACATGTTACCAGGTGAACAGTAGAAGTGAGGAGAGTGTGTTCCCCTGATGTTTTCTTATACATGGGACATATTACCAGGTGAACAGTATAAGTGAGGAGTTTTGTTCCCCTGATTGTTTAATACACACGGGACATGTCACCAGGTGAACAGAATAAGTGAGGAGAGTGTTTTCCCCTGATTGTGTAATGCGCACGGGACATGTTACCAGGTGAACTCTATAAGTGAGGAGAGTGAGTTCCCATGATGGTTTAACTCACACGGGACATGTTACCAGGTGAACAGTATAAGTGAGGAGAGTGTGTTCCCCTGATTGCTTAATGCGCACGGGACATGTTACCAGCTGTACAGTATAAGTGAGGAGAGTGTGTTCCCCTGATTATTTAATACACACGGGACATGTCACCAGGTGAACAGTATAAGTGAGGAGAGTGTGTTCCCCTGATTATTTAATGCACACGGGACATGTCACCAGGTGAACAGTATAAGTGAGGAGAGTGTGTTCCCCTGATTGTTTAATACACACGGGACATGTCACCAGGTGTACAGTATAAGTGAGGAGAGTGTGTTCCCCTGATTGTTTAATACACACGGGACATGTCACCAGGTGAACAGTATAAGTGAGCAGAGTGTGTTCCCCTGATGGTTCTAAATACACGGGACATGTCAGCAGGTGAACAGTATAAGTGAGGAGAGTGTTTTCCCCTGATGGTTTAATATTCACAGGACATGTTACCTGGTGAAGAGTATAAGTGAGGAGAGTGTGTCCTGCTGATGGTTTAATATACACAGGACATGTCACTAGGTGAAAAGTATAAGTGAGGAGTGTGTGTTCCCCAGATGGCTTAATATGCACGGGACATGTTACCAGGTGAACAGTAGAAGTGAGGAGAGTGAGTTCCCCTGATGGTTTAATATACATGAAACATGTTACCAGGTGAACAGTATATGTGAGGAGAGTGTGTTGCCCTGATGATTTAATATACACGGGAGATGTTACCAGGTGAACAGTATAAGTGAGGAGAGTGTGTTCCCCTGATTGTTTAATATACACGGGACATGTTACCAGGTGATCAGTATAAGTGAGGAGAGTGTGATCCCCTGATGGTTTATTACACACGGGACATGTGACCAGGTGAAAAGTATAAGTGAGGAGAGTGTGTGCCCCTGATGGTTTAACATACACAGGATATGTTACCAGGTAAACAGTATAAGTGAGGAGAGTGTTTTCCCATTATGGTTTAATGCACATGGGACATGTTACCAGATGAACAGTATACGTGAGGAGAGTGTGTTGCCCTGATTGTTTAATATACACGGGACATGTTACCAGGTGAAAAGTATAAGTGAGGAGAGTGTGTTCCCCTGATGGTTTAATATACACAGGACATGTTACCAGGTGAACTGTATAAGTGAGTAGATTGTGTTCCCCTGATTGTTTAATACACACGGGACATGTTACCAGGTGAACAGAATAAGTGAGGAGAGTGTTTTCCCCTGATTGTTTAATGCGCACGGGACATGTCACCAGGTGAACAGTATAAGTGAGGAGAGTGTGTTCCCCTGATGGTTTAATACACACGGGACATGTCACCAGGTGAACAGAATAAGTGAGGAGAGTGTTTTCCCCTGATTGTTTAATACACACGGGACATGTTTCCCGATGAACAGTATAAGTGAGGAGAGTGTGTTCCCCTGATTGTTTAATGCACACGGGACATGTTTCCCGATGAACAGTATAAGTGAGGAGAGTGTGTTCCCCTGATTGTTTAATACACACGGGACATGTCACCAGGTGAACAGAATAAGTGAGGAGAGTGTGTTCCCCTGATTGTTTAATACACACAGGGCATGTTACGAGGTGAAAAGTATAAGTGAGGAGAGTGTGTTCCCCTGATTGTTTAATATACACGGGACATGTCACCAGGTGAACAGTATAAGTGAGGAGAGTGTGTTCCCCTGATTGTTTAATGCACACGGGACATGTCACCAGGTGAACAGAATATGTGAGGAGAGTGTGTTCCCCTGATTGTTTAATGCACACGGGACATGTTACCAGGTGAACTCCATAAGTGAGGAGAGTGAGTTCCCATGATGGTTTAACTCACACGGGACATGTTACCAGGTGAACAGTATAAGTGAGGAGAGTGTGTTCCACTGATTGTTTAATGCACACGGGACATGTTACCAGGTGAACTCCATAAGTGAGGAGAGTGTGTTCCCCTGATGGTTTAACTCACACGGGACATGTTACCAGGTGAACAGTATAAGTGAGGAGAGTGAGTTCCCATGATGGTTTAACTCACACGGGACATGTTACCAGGTAAACAGTATAAGTGAGGAGAGTGTGTTCCCCAGATGGCTGAATATGCACAGGACATGTTACCAGGTGAACAGTATAAGTGAGGAGAGTGTGTTCCCCTGATGGCTTAATATTCACAGGACATGTTACCTGGTGAAGAGTATAAGTGAGGAGAGTGTGTTCCCCTGATGGTTTAATATACACAGGACATGTTACTTGGTGAAAAGTATAAGTGAGGAGAGTGTGTTCCCCAGATGGCTTAATATGGACGGGACATGTTACCAGGTGATCAGTATAAGTGAGGAGAGTGTGTTGCCCTGATGATTTAATATAAACGGGACATGTTACCAGGTGAAGAGCAGAAGTGGGGAGAGTGTGTTTCCCTGATTGTTTAATACACTCGGGACTTGTCACCAGGTGAACAGTATAAGTGAGGAGAGTGTATTCCCCTGATGGTTTAATACACACGTGACATGTTACCAGGTGAACAGTATAAGTGAGGAGAGTGTGTTCCCCTGATGGTTTAACATACACGGGACATTTTACCGGGTGAACAGTGTAAGTGAGGAGATTGTGTCCCCCTGATGGTTTAATATACACGGGACATGTCACCAGGTGAACTGTAGAAGTGAGGAGAGTGTGTTCCCCTGATTGTTTAATACACACGGGACATGTTACCAGGTGAACAGTATAAGTGAGGAGAGTGTGTTCCCCTGATTGTTTAATACACACGGGACATGTTACCAGGTGAACAGTATAAGTGAGGAGAGTGTGTTCCCCTGATGGTATAATACTGACGGGACATGTTACCAGGTGAACAGTATAAGTGAGGAGAGTGTGTTCCCCTGATGGTTTAATATACACGGGACATGTTACCAGGTGAACAGTAAAAGTGAGGAGAGTGTGTTCCCCTGATTGTTTAATATACACGGGACATGTCACGAGGTGAACAGTAGAAGTGAGGAGAGTGTGTTCCCCTGATTGTTTAATACACACGGGACATGTTACCAGGTGAACAGTATAAGTGAGGAGAGTGTGTTCCCCTGATGGTATAATACTGACGGGACATGTTACCAGGTGAACAGTATAAGTGAGGAGAGTGTGTTCCCCTGATGGTTTAATATACACGGGACATGTTACCAGGTGAACAGTAAAAGTGAGGAGAGTGTGTTCCCCTGATTGTTTAATACGCAAGGGACATGTTACCAGGTGAACTGTATAAGTGAGGAGAGTGTGTTCCCCTGATGGTTTAATATACACAGGACATGTTACCAGATGAACAGTATAAGTGAGGAGAGTGTGTTCCCCTGATGGTTTAATATACACAGGACATGTTACCAGGTGAACAGTATAAGTGAGCAGAGTATGTTCCCCTGATGGTTTAATGTACACGGGACCTGTCACCAGGTGAATAGTAGAAGTGAGGAGAGTGTGTTCCCCTGATGGTTTAATATACACGGGACATGTTACCAGGTGAACAGAACAGTGAGGAGAGTGTTTTCCCCTGATGGTTTAATGCGCACGGGACATGTTACCAGGTGAACAGTATAATTGAGGAGAGTGTGTTCCCCTGATTGTTTAATGCAAACGGGACATGTTACCAGGTGAACAGTGTAAGTGAGGAGAGTGTGTTCCCCTGATTGTTTAATGCAGACGGGACATGTCACCAGGTTAACTGTATAAGTGAAGAGTGTGTTCCCCTGATGGTTTAACTTACACGGGACATGTTACCAGGTGAACAGTATAAGTGAGGAGAGGGTGTTCCACTGATGGTTTAATATACGTGGGACATGTCACCAGGTGAACAGCATAAGTGAAGAGAGTGTGTTCCCCTGATGGTTTAATAAACACGAGACATGTTACCAGGTGAACAGTCTAAGTGAGGGGAGTGTGTTCCCCTGATGGTTCTATATACACGGGACATGTTACCAGGTGAACAGTATAAGTGAGGAGAGTGTGTTCCCCTGATGGTTTAATATACACGGGACATGTTACCAGGTGAACAGTATAAGTGAGGAGAGTGTGTTCCCCTGATGGTTTAATAAACACGAGACATGTTACCAGGTGAACAGTATAAGTGAGGAGAGTGTGTTCCCCTGATGGCTTAATATGCACGGCACACGTTACCAGGTGAACAGTATAAGTGAGGAGAGTGTGTTCCCCTGATGGTTTAATATACACGAGACATGTTCCCAGGTGAACAGTATATGTGAGGAGAGTGTGTTGCCCTGATGGTTTAATATACACGGGACACGTTACCTGATGAAGAGTATAAGTGAGGAGAGTGTGTTCCCCTGATTGTTTAATGCACATGGGACATGTCAACAGGTGAACAGTATAAGTGAGGAGAGAGTGTTCCCCTGATGGTTTAATATACAAGGGACACGTTACCTGATGAACAGTATAAGTGAGGAGAGTGTGTTCCCCTGATTGTTTAATATACACGGGACATGTTACCAGGTGAAAAGTATAAGTGAGGAGAGTGTCTGCCCCTGATGGTTTAATACACACGGGACATGTGACCAGGTGAAAAGTATAAGTGAGGAGAGTGTGTGCCCCTGATGGTTTAACATACACAGGATATGTTACCAGGTAAACAGTATAAGTGAGGAGAGTGTGTTACCCTGATGGTTTAATATACACAGGACGTGTCACCAGGTGAACAGAATATGTGAGGAGAGTGTGTTCCCCTGATTGTTTAATATACACGGGACATTTTACCAGGTGAACTCCATAAGTGAGGAGAGTGTGTTCCCCTGATGGTTTAATATTCACAGGACATGTTACCTGGTGAAGAGGATAAGTGAGGAGAGTGTGCTCCCCTGATGGTTTAATATACACAGGACATGTTACTTGGTGAAAAGTATAAGTGAGGAGAGTGTGTTCCCCAGATGGCTTAATATGGACGGGACATGTTACCAGGTGATCAGTATAAGTGAGGAGAGTGTGTTCCCCTGATGGTTTAATACACACGGGACATGTTACCAGGTGAACAGTATAAGTGAGGAGAGTGTGTTCCCCTGATGGTTTAACATACACGGGACATTTTACCAGGTGAACAGTGTAAGTGAGGAGATTGTGTCCCCCTGATGGTTTAATACACACAGGACATGTTCCCAGGTGAACAGTATAAGTGAGGAGATTGTGTTCCCCTGATGGTTTAATATACACGGGACATGTCACCAGGTGAACAGTAGAAGTGAGGAGAGTGTGTTCCCCTGATTGTTTAATACACACGGGACATGTTACCAGGCGAACAGTATAAGTGAGGAGAGTGTGTTCCCCTGATGGTTTAATATGCACAGGACATGTTACCAGGTGAACAGTATAAGTGAGGAGAGTGTGTTCCCCTGATGGTTTAATATACACGGGACATGTTACCAGGTGAACAGTGTAAGTGAGGAGAGTGTGTTCCCCTGATTGTTTAATACGCAAGGGACATGTTACCAGGTGAACAGTATAAGTGAGGAGAGTGTGTTCCCATGATGGTTTAATATACACGGGACATGTTACCAGGTGAACAGTATAAGTGAGCAGAGTATGTTCCCCTGATGGTTTAATGTACACGGGACCTGTCACCAGGTGAACAGTAGAAGTGAGGAGAGTGTGTTCCCCTGATGGTTTAATATACACGGGACATGTTACCAGGTGAACAGAACAGTGAGGAGAGTGTTTTCCCCTGATGGTTTAATATACACGGGACATGTTACCAGGTGAACAGTATAATTGAGGAGAGTGTGTTCCCCTGATTGTTTAATGCAAATGGGACATGTTACCAGGTGAACAGTATAAGTGAGGAGAGTGTGTTCCCCTGATTGTTTAATGCAGACGGGACATGTCACCAGGTGAACAGTATAAGTGAAGAGTGTGTTCCCCTGATGGTTTAACTTACACGGGACATGTTACCAGGTGAACAGTATAAGTGAGGAGAGGGTGTTCCACTGATGGTTTAATATACGTGGGACATGTCACCAGGTGAACAGCATAAGTGAAGAGAGTGTGTTCCCCTGATGGTTTAAAATACGTGGGACATGTTACCAGGTGAACAGTATAAGTGAGGACAGTGTGTTCCCCTGATGGCTTAATATGCACGGGACATGTTACCAGGTGAACAGTATAAGTGAGGAGAGTGTGTTGCCCTGATGATTTAATATACACGGGACAAGTTACCAGGTGAAGAGCAGAATTGAGGAGAGTGTGTTCCCCTGATGGTTTAATATACACGGGACACGTTACCTGATGAAGAGTATAAGTGAGGAGATTGTGCTCCCCTGATTGTTTAATGCACACGGGACATGTCACCAGGTGAACAGTATAAGTGAGGAGAGTGTGTTCCCCTGATGGTTTAATATACACGGGAAATGACACCAGGTGAACAGTCGAAGTGAGGAGAGTGTGTTCCCCTGATGGTTTAATATACACGGGATATGTCACCAGGTGAACAGTATAAGTGAGGAGAGTGTATTCCCCTGATGGTTTTATGCGCACGGGACATGTCACCAGGTGAACAGTTTTCTTGAGGAGAGTGTGTTCCCCTGATGGTTTAATATACACGGGACATGTTACCAGGTGAACAGTATAAGTGAGGAGAGTGTGTTCCCCTGATTGTTTAATGCAGACGGGACATGTTACCAGGTGAACAGTATAAGTGAGGAGAGTGTGTTCCCCTGATTGTTTAATGCAGACGGGACACGTCACCAGGTGAACAGTATAAGTGAGGAGAGTGTTTTCCCCTGATGGTTTAACTTACACGGGACATGTTACCAGGTGAACAGTATAAGTGAGCAGAGTATGTTCCCCTGATGGTTTAATGTACACGGGACCTGTCACCAGGTGAACAGTAGAAGTGAGGAGAGTGTGTTCCCCTGATTGTTTAATACACACGGGACATCTCACCAGGTGAACAGAATAAGTGAGGAGAGTGTGTTCCCCTGATTGTTTAATGCACACGGGACATGTTACCAGGTGAACAGTATAAGTGAGGAGAGAGTGTTCCACTGATGGTTTAATATACGTGGGACATGTCACCAGGTGAACAGTATAAGTGAGGAGAGTGTGTTCCCCTGCTGGTTTAATATACACAGGACATGTTACTTGGTGAAAAGTATAAGTGAGGAGAGTGTGTTCCCCAGATGGCTTAATATGCACGGGACATGTTACCAGGTGAACAGTATAAGTGAGGAGAGTGAGTTCCCCTGATTGTTTAATACAGTCGGGACATGTCACCAGGTGAACAGTATAAGTGAGGAGAGTGTATTCCCCTGATGGTTTAATATACACGGGAAATGTCACCAGGTGAACAGTAGAAGTGAGGAGAGTGTGTTCCCCTGATGGTTTAATGCACACGGGACATGTTACCAGGTGAACAGTATAAGTGAGGAGAGTGTGTTCCCCTGATTGTTTGATACGCACGGGACATGTTACCAGGTGAACAGTGTAAGTGAGGAGAATGCGTTCCCTGATGGTTTAATGCACACGGGACATGTTACCAGGTGAACAGTATAAGTGAGGAGAGTGTGTTCCCCTGATTGTTTGATACGCACGGGACATGTTACCAGGTGAACAGTATAAGTGAGGAGAGTGTGTTCCCTGATTGTTTAAAACGCACGGGACATGTTGCCAGATGAACAGTATAATTGAGGAGAGTGTGATCCCCTGATTTTGTAATGCACACGGGACATGTTACCAGGTGAACAGTAGAAGTGAGGAGAGTGTGTTCCCCTGATGGTTTCTTATACATGGGACATGTTAACAGGTGAACAGTATGAGTGAAGAGAGTGTTTTCCCCTGATGGTTTAATATGCACAGGACATGTTACCAGGTGAACAGTGTAAGTGAGGAGAGTGTGTTCCCCTGATTGTTTAATATACACGGGACATCTCACAAGGTGAACAGAATAAGTGAGGAGAGTGTGTTCCCCTGATTGTTTAATACACACGGGACATCTCACCAGGTGAACAGAATAAGTGAGGAGAGTGTGTTCCTCTGATTGTTTAATGCACACGGGACATGTTACCAGGTGAACAGTATAAGTGAGGAGAGTGAGTTCCCATGATGGTTTAACTCACACGGGACATGTTACCAGGTGAACAGTATAAGTGAGGAGAGTGTGTTCCCCTGATTGTTTCATACACACGGGACATGTTGCCAGTTGAACAGTATAAGTGAGGAGATTATGTTCCCCTGATGGTTTAATATACACGAGACATGTTACCAGGTGAACAGTATATGTGAAGAGAGTGTGTTGCCCTGATGATTTAATATAAACGGGACATGTTACCAGGTGAACAGTATAAGTGAGGAGAGTGAGTTCCCCTGATGGTTTAACTCACACGGGACATGTTACCAGGTGAACAGTATAAGTGAGCAGAGTGTATTCCCCTGATGGTTTAATACACACAGGACATGTTACCAGGTGAACAGTATATGTGAAGAGAGTGTGTTGCCCTGATGATTTAATATTAACGGGACATGTTACCAGGTGAAGAGCAGAAGTGAGGAGAGTGTGTTTCCCTGATTGTTTAATAAACTCGGGACATGTCACCAGGTGAACAGTATAAGTGAGGAGAGTGTTTTCCCCTGATGGTTTAATATACACGGGGCATGTCACCAGGTGAACAGTATAAGTGAGGAGAGTGTGTTCCCCTGATGGTTTAATATGCAGGGGACATGTCACCAGGTGAACAGTATAAGTGAGGAGAGTGTGTTCCCATGATGGTTTAATATACACGGGACATGTCACCAGGTGAACAGTATAAGTGAGGAGAGTGTGTTCCCATGATAGTTTAATATACACGGGACATGTCACCAGGTGAACAGTATAAGTGAGGAGAGTGTGTTCCCCTGATGGTTTAATATACACGGGACATGTCACCAGGTGAACAGTATAAGTGAGGAGAGTGTGTTCCCCTGATGGTTTAATATTCACAGGACATGTTACCTGGTGAAGAGTATAAGTGATGAGAGTGTGTTCCCCTGATGGTTTAATATACACGAGACATGTTACCAGGTGAACTGTATATGTGAGGAGAGTGTGTTGCCCCGATGATTTAATATACATGGGACATGTTACCAGGTGAACAGTATAAGTGAGGAGAGTGTGTTCCCCTGATTGTTTAATGCACACGGGTAATGTTACCAGGTGAACAGAATAGTGAGGAGAGTGTTTTCCCCTGATGGTTTATTGCGCACGGGACATGTTACCAGGTGAAGAGTAGAAGTGAGGAGAGTGTGTTCCCCTAATGGTTTAATACACACGGGTCACATCACCAGATGAACAGTATAAGTGAGGAGAGTGTGTTCCCCTGATTGTTTAATACGCACGGGACATGTTTCCAGATGAACAGTATAAGTGAGGAGAGTTTGTTCCCCTGATGGTTTCATATACATGGGACATGTTACCAGGTGAACAGCATAAGTGAAGAAAATGTGTTCCCCTGATGGTTTAATATACACAGGACATGTTACCAGGTGAACAGTGTAAGTGAGGAGAGTGTGTTCCCCTGATTGTTTAATACGCACGGGACATGTTTCCAGATGAACAGTATAAGTGAGGAGAGTGTGTTCCCCTGATTGTTTAATACACACGGGACATCTCACCAGGTGAACAGAATAAGTGAGGAGAGTGTGTTCCCCTGATTGTTTAATACACACGGGACATCTCACCAGGTGAACAGAATAAGTGAGGAGAGTGTGTTCCCATGATGGTTTAACTCACACGGGACATGTTACCTGGTGAAGAGTATAAGTGAGGAGAGTGTGTTCCCCTGATGGTTTAATATACACAGGACATGTTACTTGGTGAAAAGTATAAGTGAGGAGAGTGTGTTCCCCAGATGGCTTAAAATGCACGGGACGAGTTACCAGGTGAACAGTATAAGTGAGGAGAGTGAGTTCCCCTGATGGTTTAATATACACGAGACATGTTACCAGGTGAACAGTATATGTGAAGAGAGTGTGTTGCCCTGATGATTTAATATAAACGGGACATGTTACCAGGTGAAGAGCAGAAGTGAGGAGAGTATGTTTCCCTGATTGCTGAATACACTCGGGACATGTCACCAGGTGCACAGTATAAGTGAGGAGAGTGTGTTCCCCTGATGTTTTAATATACACGGGACATGTTACCAGGTGAACAGTATAAGTGAAGAGAGTGTGTTCCCCTGATGGTTTAATATACACAGGACATGTTGCCAGTTGAACTGTATAAGTGAGGAGATTGTGTTCCCCTCATGGTTTAATATACACGGGACACGTTACCTGATGAAGAGTATAAGTGAGGAGAGTGTGTTCCCCTGATTGTTTAATGCACACGGGACACGTCTCCAGGTGAACAGTATAAGTGAGGAGAGTGTGTTCCCCTGATGGTTTAATATACACGGGACATGTTACCAGGTGAACGGTATAAGTGAGGAGAGTGTGTTCCCCTGATTGTTTAATACGCACGGGACATGTTAACAGATGAACAGTATAAGAGAGGAGAGTGTGTTCCCCTGATTGTTTAATACACACGGGACATGTCACCAGGTGAACAGTATAAGTGAGGAGAGTGTGTTCCCCTGATAGTTTAATACGCACGGGACATGTTAACAGATGAACAGTATAAGAGAGGAGAGTGTGTTCCCCTGATTGTTTAATACACACGGGACATGTCACCAGGTGAACAGTATAAGTGAGGAGAGTGTGTTCCCGTGATTGTTTAATGCACACGGGACATGTTACCAGGTGAAATCTATAAGTGAGGAGAATGAGTTCCCATGATGGTTTAACTTACACGGGACATGTTACCAGGTGAACAGTATAAGTGAGGAGAGTGTGTTCCACTGATGGTTTAATATACACGGGACATGTTACCAGGTGAACAGTATAAGTGAGGAGAGTGTGTTCCCATGATGGTTTAATATACGCGGGACATGTCACCAGGTGAAGAGTATAAGTGAGGAGAGTGTGTTCCCCTGATGGTTTAATATACACAGGACATGTCACTAGGTGAAAAGTATAAGTGAAGAGAGTGTGTTACCCAGATGGCTTAATATGCAAGGG
Organism: Heterodontus francisci; assembly: GCF_036365525.1. Lineage (NCBI taxonomy): Eukaryota > Metazoa > Chordata > Chondrichthyes > Heterodontiformes > Heterodontidae > Heterodontus > Heterodontus francisci. The sequence goes on from NW_027140871.1 coordinate 143,925, forward strand.
ACATGTTACCAGGTGAACAGTATAAGTGAGGAGAGTGTGTTCCCCTGATGGTTTAATATACACGGGACATGTTACCAGGTGAACTGTATAGGTGAGGAGAGTGTGTTCCCCTGATTGTTTAATGGACACAGGACATGTCACCAGGTGAACAGTATAAGTGAGGAGAGTGTGTTCCCCTGATTGTTTAATATGCACGGGACATTTTACCAGGTGAACAGTATAAGTGAGGAGAGTGTGTTCCCCTGATGGTTTAATATACACGGGACATGTTACCAGGTGAACAGTATAAGTGAGGAGAGTGTGTTCCCCTGATTGTTTAATGCACACGGGACATGTTGCCAGGTGAAATCTATAAGTGAGGAGAATGAGTTCCCATGATGGTTTAATATACACGGGACATGTTACCAGGTGAACAGTATAAGTGAGGAGAGGGTGTTCCACTGATGGTTTAATATACACGGGACATGTTACCAGGTGAACAGTATAAGTGAGGAGAGTGTGTTCCCATGATGGTTTAATATACGCGGGACATGTCACCAGGTGAACAGTATAAGTGAGCAGAGTGTGTTCCCCTGATGGTTTAATATACATGGGACATGTTACCTGGTGAAGAGTATAAGTGAGGAGAGTGTGTTCCCCAGATGGCTTAATATGCAAGGGACATTTTACCAGGTGAACAGTATAAGTGAGGAGAGTAAGTTCCCCTGATGGTTTAATATACACGAGACATGTTACCAGGTGAACAGTATAAGTGAGGAGAGTCTGTTCCCCTGATTGTTTAATACACACGGGACATGTTACCAGGTGAACAGAATAGTGAGGAGAGTGTTTTTCCCTGATGGTTTATTGCGCACGGGACATGTTACCAGGTGAACAGTATAAGTGAGGAGAGTGTGTTCCCCTGATGGTTTAATATACACGGGACATGCTACCAGGTGAACAGTATAAGTGAGGAGAGTGTGTTGCCCTGATGGTTTAATACACACGGGACATGTTACCAGGTGAAGAGTAGAAGTGAGGAGAGTGTGTTCCCCTAATGGTTTAATACACACGGGTCACATCACCAGATGAACAGTATAAGTGAGGAGAGTGTGTTCCCCTGTTGTTTTCTTATACATGGGACATGTTACCAGGTGAACAGTATAAGTGAAGAGAGTGTGTTCCCCTGATGGTTTAATATACACAGGACATGTTACCAGGTGAACAGTATATGTGAGGCGAGTGTGTTCCCCTGATTGTTTAATACACACGGGACATGTTACCAGGTGAACAGAATAGTGAGGAGAGTGTTTTCCCCTGATGGTTTAATGCGCACGGGACATGTTACCAGGTGAACAGTATAAGTGAGGAGAGTGTGTTCCCTGATTGTTTAATGCACACGGGACATGTTACCAGGTGAAATCTATAAGTGTGGAGAATGAGTTCCCATGATGGTTTAACTTGCACGGGACATGTTACCAGGTGAACAGTATAAGTGAGGAGAGGGTGTTCCACTGATGGTTTAATATACGCGGGACATGTCACCAGGTGAACAGTATAAGTGAGCAGAGTGTGTTCCCCTGATGGTTTAATATACACGGGACATGTCACCAGGTGAACAGTATAAGTGAGGAGAGTGTGTTCCCCTGATGGTTTAATATTCACATTACATGTTACCAGGTGAAGAGCAGAAGTGAGGAGAGTGTGTTCCCCTGATTGTTTAATATACACAGGACATGTTACCAGGTGAACAGAATAGTGAGGAGAGTGTTTTCCCCTGATGGTTTATTGCGCACGGGACATTTTACCAGGTGAACAGTATAAGTGAGGAGAGTGTGTTCCCCTGATTGTTTAATACACACGGGACATGTTACCAGGTGAACAGTATAAGTGAGGAGAGTGTGTTCCCCTGATGTTTTAATATACACGGGACATGCTACCAGGTGAACAGTATAAGTGAAGAGAGTGTGTTCCCCTGATGGTTTAATATACACAGGACATGTTACCAGGTGAACAGTATAAGTGAGGCGAGTGTGTTCCCCTGATTGTTTAATACACACGGGACATGTTACCAGGTGAACAGAATAGTGAGGAGAGTGTTTTCCCCTGATAGTTTAATGCGCACGGGACAAGTTACCAGGTGAAGAGGAGAAGTGAGGAGAGTGTGTTCCCCTAATGGTTTAATACACACGGGTCACATCACCAGATGAACAGTATAAGTGAGGAGAATGTGTTCCCCTGATTTTTTAATGCACACGGGACATGTTACCAGGTGAACAGTAGAAGTGAGGAGAGTGTGTTCCCCTGATGGTTTCACATATATGGGACATGTTACCAGGTGAACAGTATAAGTGAAGAGAGTGTGTTCCCCTGATGGTTTAATATACACGGGACATGTTACCAGGTGAACGATGGAAGTGAGGAGATTGTGTTCCCCTGATTGTTTAATACACACGGGACATGTTACCAGGTGAACAGAATAGTGAGGAGAGTGTTTTCCCCTGATGGTTTAATGCGCACGGGACATGTTACCAGGTGAACAGTATAAGTGAGGAGAGTGTGTTCCCCTGATTGTTTAATACACACGGGACATGTTACCAGGTGAACAGTATAAGTGAGGAGAGTGTTTTCCCCTGATTCTTTAATGCGCACGGGACATGTTACCAGGTGAACAGTATAAGTGAGGAGAGGGTGTTCCACTGATGGTTTAATATACATGGGACATGTCACCAGGTGAACAGTATAAGTGAGGAGAGTGTGTTCCCATGATGGTTTAATATACGCGGGACATATCACCAGGTGAACAGTATAAGTGAGCAGAGTGTGTTCCCCTAATGTTTTAATATACACGGGACATGTCACCAGGTGAACAGTGTAAGTGAGGAGAGTGTGTTCCCCTGATGGTTTAATATTCACAGGACATGTTACCTGGTGAAGAGTATAAGTGAGGAGAGTGTCTTTCCCTGATGGTTTAATATACACAGGACATGTCACTAGGTGAATAGTATAAGTGAAGAGAGTGTGTTCCCCAGATGGCTTAATATGCACGGGACATGTTACCAGGTGAACAGTATAAGTGAGGAGAGTGAGTTCCCCTGATTGTTTAATACATACAGGACATGTTACCAGGTGAACAGAATAGTGAGGAGAGTGTTTTCCCCCGATGGTTTAACATGCACAGGACATGTCACCAGGTGAACAGTATAAGTGAGGAGAGTGTGTTCCCCTGATGGTTTAATATACACGGGACATGTTACCAGGTGAACAGTATAAGTGAGGAGAGTGTGTTGCCCTGATGGTTTAATACACACGGGACATGTTACCAGGTGAACAGTATAAGTGAGGAGAGTGTGTTCCCCTGATGGTTTAATATACACGGGACATGTTACCAGGTGAACAGTATAAGTGAGGAGAGTGTGTTCCCTGATTGTTTAATGCACACGGGACATGTTACCAGGTGAAATCTATAAGTGTGGAGAATGAGTTCCCATGATGGTTTAACTTGCACGGGACATGTTACCAGGTGAACAGTATTAGTGAGGAGAGGGTGTTCCACTGATGGTTTAATATGCGCGGGACATGTCACCAGGTGAACAGTATAAGTGAGCAGAGTGTGTTCCCCTGATGGTTTAATATACACGGGACATGTCACCAGGTGAACAGTATAAGTGAGGAGAGTGTGTTCCCCTGATGGTTTAATATTCACATTACATGTTACCAGGTGAAGAGCAGAAGTGAGGAGAGTGTGTTCCCCTGATTGTTTAATATACACAGGACATGTTACCAGGTGAACAGAATAGTGAGGAGAGTGTTTTCCCCTGATGGTTTATTGCGCACGGGACATTTTACCAGGTGAACAGTATAAGTGAGGAGAGTGTGTTCCCCTGATTGTTTAATACACACGGGACATGTTACCAGGTGAACAGTATAAGTGAGGAGAGTGTGTTCCCCTGATGTTTTAATATACACGGGACATGCTACCAGGTGAACAGTATAAGTGAAGAGAGTGTGTTCCCCTGTTGGTTTAATATACACAGGACATGTTACCAGGTGAACAGTATAAGTGAGGCGAGTGTGTTCCCCTGATTGTTTAATACACACGGGACATGTTACCAGGTGAACAGAATAGTGAGGAGAGTGTTTTCCCCTGATGGTTTAATGCGCACGGGACAAGTTACCAGGTGAAGAGGAGAAGTGAGGAGAGTGTGTTCCCCTAATGGTTTAATACACACGGGTCACATCACCAGATGAACAGTATAAGTGAGGAGAATGTGTTCCCCTGATTTTTTAATGCACACGGGACATGTTACCAGGTGAACAGTAGAAGTGAGGAGAGTGTGTTCCCCTGATGGTTTCACATATATGGGACATGTTACCAGGTGAACAGTATAAGTGAAGAGAGTGTGTTCCCCTGATGGTTTAATATACACGGGACATGTTACCAGGTGAACGATGTAATTGAGGAGATTGTGTTCCCCTGATTGTTTAATACACACGGGACATGTTACCAGGTGAACAGAATAGTGAGGAGAGTGTTTTCCCCTGATGGTTTAATGCGCACGGGACATGTTACCAGGTGAACAGTATAAGTGAGGAGAGTGTGTTCCCCTGATTGTTTAATACACACGGGACATGTTACCAGGTGAACAGTATAAGTGAGGAGAGTGTGTTCCCCTGATTCTTTAATGCGCACGGGACATGTTACCAGGTGAACAGTATAAGTGAGGAGAGGGTGTTCCACTGATGGTTTAATATACATGGGACATGTCACCAGGTGAACAGTATAAGTGAGGAGAGTGTGTTCCCATGATGGTTTAATATACGCGGGACATGTCACCAGGTGAACAGTATAAGTGAGCAGAGTGTGTTCCCCTAATGTTTTAATATACACGGGACATGTCACCAGGTGAACAGTGTAAGTGAGGAGAGTGTGTTCCCCTGATGGTTTAATATTCACAGGACATGTTACCTGGTGAAGAGTATAAGTGAGGAGAGTGTCTTTCCCTGATGGTTTAATATACACAGGACATGTCACTAGGTGAATAGTATAAGTGAAGAGAGTGTGTTCCCCAGATGGCTTAATATGCACGGGACATGTTACCAGGTGAACAGTATAAGTGAGGAGAGTGAGTTCCCCTGATTGTTTAATACATACAGGACATGTTACCAGGTGAACAGAATAGTGAGGAGAGTGTTTTCCTCCGATGGTTTAACATGCACAGGACATGTCACCAGGTGAACAGTATAAGTGAGGAGAGTGTGTTCCCCTGATGGTTTAATATACACGGGACATGTTACCAGGTGAACAGTATAAGTGAGGAGAGTGTGTTGCCCTGATGGTTTAATACACACGGGACATGTTACCAGGTGAACAGTATAAGTGAGGAGAGTGTGTTGCCCTGATGGTTTAATATACACAGGACATGTTACCAGGTGAAGAGTAGAAGAGAGGAGAGTGTGTTCCCTTAATGGTTTAATACACACGGGTCACATCACCAGATGAACAGTATAAGTGAGGAGAGTGTGTTCCCCTGATTTTTTAATGCACACGGGACATGTTAGAGGGTGAACAGTAGAAGTGAGGAGAGTGTGTTCCCCTGATGGTTTCATATACATGGGACATGTTACCAGGTGAACAGTATAAGTGAAGCGAGTGTGTTCCCCTGATGGTTTAATATACACGGGACATGTTACCAGGTGAACAGTATAATTGAGGAGAGTGTGTTCCCCTGATTGTTTTTTACGCACGGGACATGTCACCAGGTGAACAGTATAAGTGAGGAGAGTGTGATCCCCTGATTGTTTAATACACACGGGACATGTTACCAGATGAACAGTATAAGTGAGGAGAGTGTGTTCCTCTGATTGTTTAATACACACGGGACATCTCACCAGGTGAACAGAATAAGTGAGGAGACTGTGTTCCCCTGATTGTTTAATGCACACGGGACATGTTACCAGGAGAACTCTATAAGTGAGGAGAGTGAGTTCCCATGATGGTTTAACTCACACGGGACATGTTACCAGGTGAACAGTATAAGTGAGGAGAGAGTGTTCCACTGATGGTTTAATATACACAGGACATGTTACTTGGTGAAAAGTATAAGTGAGGAGAGTGTGTTCCCCAGATGGCTTAATATGCACGGGACATGTTACCAGGTGAACAGTATAAGTGAGGAGAGTGAGTTCCCCTGATGGTTTAATATACACGAGACATGTTACCAGGTGAACAGCATATGTGAGGAGAGTGTGTTGCAATGATGATTTAATATAAACGGGACATGTTACCAGGTGAAGAGCAGAAGTGAGGAGAGTGTGTTTCCCTGATTGCTTAATACACTCGGGACATGTCACCAGGTGAACAGTATAAGTGAGGAGAGTGTATTCCCCTGAAGGTTTAATATACACAGGACATGTTGCCAGTTGAACTGTATAAGTGAGGAGATTGTGTTCCCCTCATGGTTTAATATACACGGGACACGTTACCTGATGAAGAGTATAAGTGAGGAGAGTGTGTTCCCCTGATTGTTTAATGCACAAGGGACACGTCACCAGGTGAACAGTATAAGTGAGGAGAGTGTGTTCCCCTGATGGTTTAATATACACGGGACATGTTACCAGGTGAACAGTATAAGTGAGGAGAGTGTGTTCCCCTGATTGTTTAATACGCACGGGACATGTTAACAGATGAACAGAATAAGTGAGGAGAGTGTGTTCCCCTGATTGTTTAATGCACACGGGACATGTTACCAGGTGAACAGAATAAGTGAGGAGAGTGTGTTCCCCTGATTGTTTAATGCACACGGGACATGTTACCAGGTGAACAGAATAAGTGAGGAGAGTGTGTTCCCCTGATGGTTTAATATACACGGGACACGTTACCAGGTGAACAGTATAAGAGAGGAGAGTGTGTTCCCCTGATTGTTTAATACACACGGGACATGTCACCAGGTGAACAGAATAAGTGAGGAGAGTGTGTTCCCCTGATTGTTTAATGCACACGGGACATGTTACCAGGTGAAATCTATAAGTGAAGAGAATGAGTTCCCATGATGGTTTAACTTACACGGGACATGTTACCAGGTGAACAGTATCAGTGAGGAGAGGGTGTTCCACTGATGGTTTAATATACATGGGACATGTCACCACGTGAACAGTATAAGTGAGGAGAGTGTGTTCCCATGATGGTTTAATATACACGGGACATGTCACCAGGTGAACAGTATAAGTGAGGAGAGTGTGTTCCCCTGATGGTTTAATATTCACAGGACATGTTACCTGGTGAAGAGTATAAGTGAGGAGAGTGTGTTCCCCTGATGGTTTAACATACACAGGACATGTCACTAGGTGAAAAGTATAAGTGATGAGAGTGTGTTCCCCAGATGGCTTAATATGCAAGGGACATGTTACCAGGTGAACAGTATAAGTGAGGAGAGTGTGTTCCCCTGATGGTTTAATATTCACAGGACATGTTACCTGGTGAAGAGTATAAGTGAGGAGAGTGTGTTCCCCTGATGGTTTAATATACACAGGACATGTTACGAGGTGAACAGGATAAGTGAGGAGAGTGTGTTGCCCTGATGGTTTAATACGCACGGGACATGTTAACAGATGAACAGTATAAGAGAGGAGAGTGTGTTCCCCTGATTGTTTAATACATACGGGACATGTCACCAGGTGAACAGAATAAGTGAGGAGAGTGTGTTCCCCTGATTGTTTAATGCACACGGGACATGTTACCAGGTGAAATCTATAAGTGAGGAGAATGAGTTCCCATGATGGTTTAACTTACACGGGACATGTTACCAGGTGAACAGTATAAGTGAGGAGAGGGTGTTCCACTGATGGTTTAATATACATGGGACATGTTACCAGGTGAACAGTATAACTGAGGAGAGTGTGTTCCCATGATGGTTTAATATACGCGGGACATGTCACCAGGTGAACAGTATAAGTGAGGAGAGTGTGTTCCCCTGATGGTTTAATATACATGGGACATGTCACCAGGTGAACAGTATAAGTGAGGAGAGTGTGTTCCCCTGATGGTTTAATATACATGGGACATGTCACCAGGTGAACAGTATAAGTGAGGAGAGTGTGTTCCCCTGATGGTTTAATATTCACAGGACATGTTACCTGGTGAAGAGTATAAGTGAGGAGAGTGTGTTCCCCAGATGGCTTAATATGCAAGGGACATGTTACCAGGTGAACAGTATAAGTGAGGAGAGTGTGTTCCCCTGATGTTTTAATATACACGAGACATGTTACCAGGTGAACAGTATAAGTGAGGAGAGTGTGTTCCCCTGATTGTTTTTTACGCACGGGACATGTCACCAGGTGAACAGTATAAGTGAGGAGAGTGTGTTCCCCTGATTGTTTAATACACACGGGACATGTCACCAGGTGAACAGAATAAGTGAGGAGAGTGTGTTCCCCTGATTGTTTAATGCACACGGGACATGTTACCTGGTGAAATCTATAAGTGAGGAGAGTGAATTCCCATGATGGTTTAACTTACACGGGACATGTTACCAGGTGAACAGTATAAGTGAGGAGAGGGTGTTCCCCTGATGGTTTAATATACGCGGGACATGTCACCAGGTGAACAGTATAAGTGAGCAGAGTGTGTTCCCCTGATGGTTCTATATACACGGGACATGTCACCAGGTGAACAGTATAAGTGAGGAGAGTGTGTTCCCCTGATGGTTTAATATACACAGGACATGTCACCAGGAGAAAAGTATAAGTGAGGAGAGTGTGTTCCCCTGATTGTTTAATATACACGGGACATGTCACCAGGTGAACAAAATAAGTGAAGAGAGTGTGTTCCCCTGATGGTTTAATATACACAGGACATGTCACTAGGAGAAAAGTATAAGAGAGGAGAGTGTGTTCCCCAGATGGCTTAATATGCACGGGACATGTTACCAGGTGAACAGAATAAGTGAGGAGAGTGAGTTCCCCTGATGGTTTAATATCCACGAGACATGTTACCAGGTGAACAGTACATATGAGGTGAGTGTGTTGCCCTGATGATTTTATATACACGGGACATGTTACCAGGTGAAGAGCAGAAGTGAGGAGAGTGTGTTCCCCTCATTGTTTAATAAACTCGGGACATGTCACCAGGTGAACAGTATAAGTGAGGAGAGTGTGTTCCCCTGATGGTTTAATGCACACGGGATATGTCACCAGGTGAACAGTATAAGTGAGGAGAGTGTATTCCCCTGATGGTTTTATGTGCACGGGACATGTCACCAGGTGAAGAGTATAAGTGAGGAGAGTGTGTTCCCCTGATGGTTTAATATACACGGGACATGTCACCAGGTGAACAGTATAAGTGAGGAGAGTGTGTTCCCCTGATGGTTTAATATACACGGGACATGTTACCAGGTGAACAGTATAAGCGAGGAGAGTGTGTTCCCCTGATGGTTTAATACGCACGGGACATGTCACCAGATGAACAGTATAAGTGAGGAGAGTGTGTTCCCCTAATGGTTTAATACACACGGGACATGTGACCAGGTGAACAGTATAAGTGAGGAGAGTGTGTGCCCCTGATGGTTTAACATACACACGATATGTTACCAGGTAAAGAGTATAAGTGAGGAGAGTGTGTTCCCCTGATGGTTTAATATACACAGGACATGTTACCAGGTGAACAGAATAGTGAGGTGAGTGTTTTCCCATGATGGTTTAATGCACACGGGACATGTCACCAGGTGAACAGTATAAGTGAGGAGAGTGTGTTCCCCTGATGGTTTAATATTCACAGGACATGTTACCTGGTGAAGAGTATAAGTGAGGAGAGTGTGTTCCCCTGATGGTTTAATATACACAGGACATGTTACCAGGTGAAAAGTATAAGTGAAGAGAGTGTGTTCCCCAGATGGCTTAATATGCACGGGACATGTTACCAGGTGAACAGGAAAAGTGAGGAGAGTGAGTTCCCCTGATTGTTTAATACACACGGGACATGTTACCAGGTGAACAGTATATGTGAGGAGAGTGTGTTGCCCTGATGATTTAATATACACGGGACATGTTACCAGGTGAAGAGCAGAAGTGAGGAGAGTGTGTTCCCCTGATGGTTTAATATACACAGGACATGTTACGAGGTGAACAGGATAAGTGAGGAGAGTGTGTTGCCCTGATGGTTTAATACGCACGGGACATGTTAACAGATGAACAGTATAAGAGAGGAGAGTGTGTTCCCCTGATTGTTTAATACATACGGGACATGTCACCAGGTGAACAGAATAAGTGAGGAGAGTGTGTTCCCCTGATTGTTTAATGCACACGGGACATGTTACCAGGTGAAATCTATAAGTGAGGAGAATGAGTTCCCATGATGGTTTAACTTACACGGGACATGTTACCAGGTGAACAGTATAAGTGAGGAGAGGTTGTTCCACTGATGGTTTAATATACATGGGACATGTTACCAGGTGAACAGTATAACTGAGGAGAGTGTGTTCCCATGATGGTTTAATATACGCGGGACATGTCACCAGGTGAACAGTATAAGTGAGCAGAGTGTGTTCCCCTGATGGTTTAATATACATGGGACATGTCACCAGGTGAACAGTATAAGTGAGGAGAGTGTGTTCCCCTGATGGTTTAATATTCACAGGACATGTTACCTGGTGAAGAGTATAAGTGAGGAGAGTGTGTTCCCCAGATGGCTTAATATGCAAGGGACATGTTACCAGGTGAACAGTATAAGTGAGGAGAGTGTGTTCCCCTGATTGTTTTTTACGCACGGGACATGTCACCAGGTGAACAGTATAAGTGAGGAGAGTGTGTTCCCCTGATTGTTTAATACACACGGGACATGTCACCAGGTGAACAGAATAAGTGAGGAGAGTGTGTTCCCCTGATTGTTTAATGCACACGGGACATGTTACCTGGTGAAATCTATAAGTGAGGAGAGTGAATTCCCATGATGGTTTAACTTACACGGGACATGTTACCAGGTGAACAGTATAAGTGAGGAGAGGGTGTTCCCCTGATGGTTTAATATACGCGGGACATGTCACCAGGTGAACAGTATAAGTGAGCAGAGTGTGTTCCCCTGATGGTTCTATATACACGGGACATGTCACCAGGTGAACAGTATAAGTGAGGAGAGTGTGTTCCCCTGATGGTTTAATATACACAGGACATGTCACCAGGAGAAAAGTATAAGTGAGGAGAGTGTGTTCCCCAGATGGTTTAATATACACAGGACATGTCACCAGGAGAAAAGTATAAGTGAGCAGAGTGTGTTCCCCTGATGGTTCTATATACACGGGACATGTCACCAGGTGAACAGTATAAGTGAGGAGAGTGTGTTCCCCTGATTGTTTAATATACACGGGACATGTCACCAGGTGAACAAAATAAGTGTAGAGAGTGTGTTCCCCTGATGGTTTAATATACACAGGACATGTCACTAGGAGAAAAGTATAAGAGAGGAGAGTGTGTTCCCCAGATGGCTTAATATGCACGGGACATGTTACCAGGTGAACAGAATAAGTGAGGAGAGTGAGTTCCCCTGATGGTTTAATATCCACGAGACATGTTACCAGGTGAACAGTACATATGAGGTGAGTGTGTTGCCCTGATGATTTTATATACACGGGACATGTTACCAGGTGAAGAGCAGAAGTGAGGAGAGTGTGTTCCCCTCATTGTTTAATAAACTCGGGACATGTCACCAGGTGAACAGTATAAGTGAGGAGAGTGTGTTCCCCTGATGGTTTAATGCACACGGGATATGTCACCAGGTGAACAGTATAAGTGAGGAGAGTGTATTCCCCTGATGGTTTTATGTGCACGGGACATGTCACCAGGTGAAGAGTATAAGTGAGGAGAGTGTGTTCCCCTGATGGTTTAATATACACGGGACATGTCACCAGGTGAACAGTATAAGTGAGGAGAGTGTGTTCCCCTGATGGTTTAATATACACGGGACATGTTACCAGGTGAACAGTATAAGCGAGGAGAGTGTGTTCCCCTGATGGTTTAATACGCACGGGACATGTCACCAGATGAACAGTATAAGTGAGGAGAGTGTGTTCCCCTAATGGTTTAATACACACGGGACATGTGACCAGGTGAACAGTATAAGTGAGGAGAGTGTGTGCCCCTGATGGTTTAACATACACACGATATGTTACCAGGTAAAGAGTATAAGTGAGGAGAGTGTGTTCCCCTGATGGTTTAATATACACAGGACATGTTACCAGGTGAACAGAATAGTGAGGTGAGTGTTTTCCCATGATGGTTTAATGCACACGGGACATGTCACCAGGTGAACAGTATAAGTGAGGAGAGTGTGTTCCCCTGATGGTTTAATATTCACAGGACATGTTACCTGGTGAAGAGTATAAGTGAGGAGAGTGTGTTCCCCTGATGGTTTAATATACACAGGACATGTTACCAGGTGAAAAGTATAAGTGAAGAGAGTGTGTTCCCCAGATGGCTTAATATGCACGGGACATGTTACCAGGTGAACAGGAAAAGTGAGGAGAGTGAGTTCCCCTGATTGTTTAATACACACGGGACATGTTACCAGGTGAACAGTATATGTGAGGAGAGTGTGTTGCCCTGATGATTTAATATACACGGGACATGTTACCAGGTGAAGAGCAGAAGTGAGGAGAGTGTGTTCCCCTGATTGTTTAATATACACAGGACATGTTACCAGGTGAACAGTATAAGTGAGGAGAGTGTGTTCCCCTGATTGTTTAATACACACGGGACATGTTACCAGGTGAACAGAATAGTGAGGAGAGAGTTTTCCCCTGTTGGTTTAATGCGCACGGGACATGTTACCAGGTGAACAGTATAAGTGAGCAGAGTGTGTTGCCCTGATGGTTTAATACGCACGGGACATGTCACCAGGTGAACAGTATAAGTGAGGAGAGTGTGTTCCCCTGATGGTTTAACATTCACGGGACATGTTACCAGGTGAACAGTATAAGTGAGAAGAGTGTGTTCCCCTGATAGTTTAATATACACGGGACATGTTACCAGGTGAACAGTATAAGTGAGGAGAGTGTGTTGCCCTGATGGTTTAATGCACACGGGACATGTTACCAGGTGAACAGTATAAGTGAGGAGAGTGTGTTCCCCTGATGATTTAATACACAGGGGACATGTTACCAGGTGAACAGTATAAGTGAGGAGAGTGTGTTGCCCTGATGGTTTAATATACACAGGACATGTTACCAGGTGAACAGTATAAGTGAGGAGAGTGTGTTCCCCTGATTTTTTAATGCACACGGGACATGTTACCAGGTGAACAGTAGAAGTGAGGAGAGTGTGTTCCCCTGATGGTTTCATATACATGGGACATGTTACCAGGTGAACAGTATAAGTGAAGATGTGTGTTCCCCTGATGGTTTAATATGCACAGGACATGTTACCAGGTGAACAGTATAAGTGAGGAGAGTGTGTTCCCCTGATTGTTTAATACACACGGGACATGTTACCAGGTGAACAGAATAGTGAGGAGAGTGTTTTCCCATGATAGTTGAAAGCCGACGGGACATGTTACCAGGTCAACAGTATAAGTGAGGAGAGTGTGTTCCCCTGATTGTTTAATGCACACAGGACATGTTACCAGGTGAACAGTATAAGTGAGGAGAGTGAGTTCCACTGATGGTTTAATAAACGTGGGACATGTCACCAGGTGAACAGTATAAGAGAGGAGAGTGCGTTCCCCTGATGGTTTAATATACGCGGGACATGTCACCAGGTGAACAGTATAAGTCAGCAGAGTGTGTTCCCCTGATGGTTCTATATAAACGGGACATGTCACCAGGTGAACAGTATAAGTGAGGAGAGTGTGTTCCCCTGATGGTTTAATATTCACAGGACATGTTATCTGGGGAAGAGTATAAGTGAGGAGAGTGTGTTCCCCTGATGGTTTAATATACACAGGACATGTCACTAGGTGAAAAGTATAAGTGAGGAGATTGTGTTCCCCAGATGGCTTAATATGCACGGGACATGTTACCAGGTGAACAGTATAAGTGAGGAGAGTGTGTTCCCCTGATTGTTTAATATACACGGGACATGTTACCAGGTGAACAGCATAAGTGTGGAGAGTGAGTTCCCCTGACGGTTTAATATACACGAGACATGTTACCAGGTGAACAGTATATGTGAGGAGAGTGTGTTGCCCTGATGTTTTAATATACACGAGACATGTTACCAGGTGAACAGTATAAGTGAGGAGAGTGTGTTCCCCTGATTGTTTAAGATACACGAGACATGTTACCAGGTGAACAGTATATGTGAGGAGAGTGTGTTGCCCTGATGGTTTAATATACACGAGACATGTTACCAGGTGAACAGTAGAAGTGAGGAGAGTGTGTTCCCCTGATTGTTTAATACGCACGGGACATGTCACTAGGTGAAAAGTATAAGTGAGGAGAGTGTGTTCCCCAGATGGCTTAATATGCACGGGTCATGTTACCAGGTGAACAGTATAAGTGAGGAGAGTGTGTTCCCATGATTGTTTAATAAACTTGGGACATGTCACCAGGTGAACAGTATAAGTGATGAGAGTGTGTTCCCCTGATGGTTTAAGAAACACGGGACACGTTACCTGATGAAGAGTATAAGTGAGGAGAGTGTGTTCCCCTGATTGTTTAATGCACACGGGATATGTCACCAGGTGAACAGTATAAGTGAGGAGAGTGTGTTCCCCTGATGGTTTAACATGCACGGGACATTTTACCAGGTGAACAGTATAAGTGAGGAGCGTGTGTTCTCCTGATGGTTTAATATACACGAGACATGTTATCAGGTGAACAGTATATGTGAGGAGAATGTGTTGCCCTGATGGTTTAATATACACGCGACATGTTACGAGGTGAACAGTATAAGTGAGGAGATTGTGTTCCCATGATGGTTTAATATACACGGGACATGTCACCAGGTGAACAGTATAAGTGAGGAGAGTGTGTTGCCCTGATGGTTTAATATACACAGGACATGTTACCAGGTGAACAGTATAAGTGAGGAGAGTGTGTTCCCCTGATGGTTTAATACACACGGGACATGTGACCAGGTGAACAGTATAAGTGAGGAGAGTGTGTTCCCCTGATGGTTTAATATACACGGGACATGTTACCAGGTGAACAGTATAAGTGAGGAGAGTGTGTTGCCCTGATGGATTAATATACACAGGACATGTTACCAGGTGAAGAGTAGAAGTGAGGAGAGTGTGTTCCCCTAATGGTTTAATACACACGGGACATGTGACCAGGTGAACAGTGTAAGTGAGGAGAGTGTGTTCCCCTGATTGTTTAATACGCACGGGACATGTTACCAGGTGAACAGTAGAAGTGAGGAGAGTGTGTTCCCCTGATTGTTTAATACGCACGGGACATGTTACCAGGTGAGCAGTATAAGTGAGGAGAGTGTGTTCCACTGATGGTTTAATATACGTGGAACATGTCACCAGGTGAACAGTATAAGTGATGAGAGTGTGTTCCCCTTATGGTTTAATATACGCGGGACATGTCACCAGGTGAACAGTATACGTGAGCAGTGTGTGTTCCCCTGATGGTTCTATATACACGGGACATGTTACCAGGTGAACAGTATCTGTGAGGAGAGTTTGTTGCCCTGATGATTTAATATACACGGGACATGTTTCCAGGTGAAGAGCAGAAGTGAGGAGAGTGTGTTCCCCTGATGGTTTAATATACACGAGACATGTTACCAGGTGAACAGGATATGTGAGGAGAGTTTGTTGCCCTGATGGTTTAATATACACGCGACATGTTACCAGGTGAACAGTATAAGTGAGGAGAGTGTGTTCCCCTGATGATTTAATACACACGGGACATGTTACCAGGTGAACAGTATAAGTGAGGAGAGTGTGTTGCCCTGATGGTTTAATGCACACGGGACATGTTACCAGGTGAACAGTATAAGTGAGGAGAGTGTGTTCCCCTGATGATTTAATACACACGGGACATGTTATCAGGTGAACAGTATAAGTGAGGAGAGTGTGTTGCCCTGATGGTTTAATATACACAGGACATGTTACCAGGTGAACAGTATAAGTGAGGAGAGTGTGTTCCCCTGATTTTTTAATGCACACGGGACATGTTACCAGGTGAACAGTAGAAGTGAGGAGAGTGTGTTCCCCTGATGATTTAATACACACGGGACATGTTACCAGGTGAACAGTATAAGTGAGGAGAGTGTGTTGCCCTGATGGTTTAATATACACAGGACATGTTACCAGGTGAACAGTATAAGTGAGGAGAGTGTGTTCCCCTGATTTTTTAATGCACACGGGACATGTTACCAGGTGAACAGTATAAGTGAGGAGAGTGTGTTCCCCTGATGGTTTCATATACATGGGACATGTTACCAGGTGAACAGTATAAGTGAAGAGAGTGTGTTCCCCTGATGGTTTAATATGCACAGGACATGTTACCAGGTGAACAGTATAAGTGAGGAGAGTGTGTTCCCCTGATTGTTTAATACACACGGGACATGTTACCAGGTGAACAGAATAGTGAGGAGAGTGTTTTCCCCTGATGATTTAATATTCACAGGACATGTTACCTGGGGAACAGCATAGTGAGGAGAGTGTTTTCCCATGATAGTTGAAAGCCCACGGGACATGTTACCAGGTCAACAGTATAAGTGAGGAGAGTGTGTTCCCCTGATTGTTTAATGCACACAGGACATGTTACCAGGTGAACAGTATAAGTGAGGAGAGTGAGTTCCACTGATGGTTTAATAAACGTGGGACATGTCACCAGGTGAACAGTATAAGAGAGGAGAGTGCGTTCCCCTGATGGTTTAATATACGCGGGACGTGTCACCAGGTGAACAGTATAAGTCAGCAGAGTGTGTTCCCCTGATGGTTCTATATACACGGGACATGTCACCAGGTGAACAGTATAAGTGAGGAGAGTGTGTTCCCCTGATGGTTTAATATACACAGGACATGTCACTAGGTGAAAAGTATAAGTGAAGAGATTGTGTTCCCCAGATGGCTTAATATGCACGGGACATGTTACCAGGTGAACAGCATAAGTGAGGAGAGTGAGTTCCCCTGACGGTTTAAGATACACGAGACATGTTACCAGGTGAACAGTATATGTGAGGAGAGTGTGTTGCCCTGATGGTTTAATATACACGAGACATGTTACCAGGTGAACAGTATAAGTAAGGAGAGTGTGTTCCCCTGATTGTTTAATACGCACGGGACATGTTACCAGGTGAACAGTAGAAGTGAGGAGAGTGTGTTCCCCTGATTGCTTAATACGCACGGGACATGTTACCAGGTGAGCAGTATAAGTGAGGAGAGTGTGTTCCACTGATGGTTTAATATACGTGGGACATGTCACCAGGTGAACAGTATAAGTGATGAGAGTGTGTTCCCCTGATGGTTTAAGATACACGGGACACGTTACCTGATAAAGAGTATAAGTGAGGAGAGTGTGTTCCCCTGATTGCTTAATACGCACGGGAGATGTTACCAGGTGAGCAGTATAAGTGAGGAGAGTGTGTTCCACTGATGGTTTAATATACACGGGACATGTCACCAGGTGAACAGTACAAGTGAGGAGAGTGTGTTCCCCTGATGGTTTAACATGCACGGGACATTTTACCAGGTGAACAGTATAAGTGAGGAGAGTGTGTTCCCCTGATGGTTTAATATACACGGGACATGTTACCAGGTGAACAGTATAAGTGAGGAGAGTGTGTGCCCCTGATGGTTTAACATACACGGGACATGTTACCAGGTGAACAGTATATGTGAGGAGAATGTGTTCCCCTGATGGTTTAACATACACGCGACATGCTACGAGGTGAACAGTATAAGTGAGGAGAGTGTGTTCCCCTGATGGTTTAACATGCACGGGACATTTTACCAGGTGAACAGTATATGTGAGGAGAATGTGTTGCCCTGATGGTTTAATATACACGCGACATGCTACGAGGTGAACAGTATAAGTGAGGAGAGTGTGTTCCCCTGATGGTTTAACATGCACGGGACATTTTACCAGGTGAACAGTATATGTGAGGAGAATGTGTTGCCCTGATGGTTTAATATACACGCGACATGCTACGAGGTGAACAGTATAAGTGAGGAGATTGTGTTCCCCTGATTGTTTAATATACACGGGACATGTCACCAGGTGAACAGTATAAGTGAGGAGAGTGTGTTGCCCTGATGGTTTAATATACACAGGACATGTTACCAGGTGAACAGTATAAGTGAGGAGAGTGTGTTCCCCTGATGGTTTAATATACACGGGACATGTTACCAGGTGAACAGTATAAGTGAGGCGAGTGTGTTGCCCTGATGGATTAATATACACAGGACATGTTACCAGGTGAAGAGTAGAAGTGAGGAGAGTGTGTTTCCCTAATGGTTTAATACACACGGGACATGTGACAGGTGAACAGTGTAAGTGAGGAGAGTGTGTTCCCCTGATTGTTTAATACGCACGGGACATGTTACCAGGTGAACAGTAGAAGTGAGGAGAGTGTGTTCCCCTGATTGTTTAATACGCACGGGACATGTTACCAGGTGAGCAGTATAAGTGAGGAGAGTGTGTTCCACTGATGGTTTAATATACGTGGGACATGTCACCAGGTGAACAGTATAAGTGATGAGAGTGTGTTCCCCTTATGGTTTAATATACGCGGGACATGTCACCAGGTGAACAGTATACGTGAGCAGAGTGTGTTCCCCTGATGGTTTAATATACACAGGACATGTCACTAGGTGAAAAGTATAAGTGAGGAGAGTGTGTTCCCAGATGGCTTAATATGCACGGGTCATGTTACCAGGTGAACAGTATAAGTGAGGAGAGTGAGTTCCCCTGATTGTTAAATTCACACGGGACATGTTACCAGGTGAACAGTATCTGTGAGGAGAGTTTGTTGCCCTGATGATTTAATATACACGGGACATGTTTCCAGGTGAAGAGCAGAAGTGAGGAGAGTGTGTTCCCATGATTGTTTAATAAACTTGGGACATGTCACCAGGTGAACAGTATAAGTGAGGAGAGTGTGTTCCCCTGATGGTTTAATATACACGAGACATGTTACCAGGTGAACAGTATATGTGAGGAGAGTGTGTTCCCCTGATGGTTTAACATGCACGGGACATTTTACCAGGTGAACAGTATAAGTGAGGAGAGTGTGTTACCCTGATGGTTTAATATACACGAGACATGTTACCACGTGAACAGTATATGTGAGGAGAGTGTGTTCCCCTGATGGTTTAATAGACACGGGACATGTCTCCAGGTGAACAGTATAAGTGAGGAGAGTGTGTTCCCCTGATGGTTTAATATACACGGGACATGTTACCAGGTGAACAGTATAAGTGAGGAGAGTGTGTTCCCCTGATGGTTTAATATTCACGGGACATGTTACCAGGTGAACAGTATAAGTGAGGAGAGTGTGTTGCCCTGATGGCTTAATATACACAGGACATGTTACCAGGTGAAGAGTAGAAGTGAGGAGAATGTGTTCCCCTAATGGTTTAATACACACGGGACATGTGACCAGGTGAACAGTATAAGTGAGGAGAGTGTGTGCCCCTGATTGTTTAACATACACTGGATATGTTACCAGATAAACAGTTTAAGTGAGGAGAGTGTGTTCCCCTGATGGTTTAATACACACAGGACATGTTACCAGGTGAAGAGTACAAGTGAGGAGAGTGTGTTCCCCTGATTGTTAAATTCACACGGGACATGTTACCAGGTGAACAGAATAGTGAGGAGAGTGTTTTCCCATGATGGTTTAATGCACACGGGACATGTCACAAGGTGAACAGTATAAGTGAGGAGAGTGTGTTCCCCTGATGGTTTAATACACACAGGACATGTTACTAGGTGAAGAGTACAAGTGAGGAGAGTGGGTTCCCCTGATGGTTTAATATACACGGGACATGTTACCAGGTGAACAGTATAAGTGAGGAGACTGTGTTGCCCTGATGGTTTAATATACACAGGACATGTTACCAGGTGAAGCGTAGAAGTGAGGAGAGTGTGTTCCCCTAATGGTTTAATACACATGCGTCACATCACCAGATGAACAGTATAAGTGAGGAGAGTGTGTTATCCTGATTTTTTAATGCACACGGGACATGTTACCAGGTGAACAGTAGAAGTGAGGAGAGTGTGTTCCCCTGATGGTTTCATATACATGGGACATGTTACCAGGTGAACAGGAAAGTGAAGAGGGAGTGTTCCCCTGATGGTTTAATATACACAGGACATGTTACCAGGTTAACAGTATAAGTGAGGAGAGTGTGTTCCCCTGATTGTTTTATACACACGGGACATGTTACCAGGTGAACAGAATAGTGAGGAGAGTGTTTTCCCCTGATGGTTTAATGCGCACGGGACATGTTACCAGGTGAACAGTATCTGTGAGGAGAGTGTTTTCCCCTGATGGTTTAATGCGCACGGGACATGTTACCAGGTGAACAGTATCTGTGAGGAGAGTTTGTTGCCCTGATGATTTAATATACACGGGACATGTTTCCAGGTGAACAGTATATGTGAGGAGAGTGTGTTCCCCTGATGGTTTAACGTGCACGGGACATTTTACCAGGTGAACAGTATAAGTGAGGAGAGTGTGTTACCCTGATGGTTTAATATACACGAGACATGTTACCAGGTGAACAGTATATGTGAGGAGAGTGTGTTCCCCTGATGGTTTAATAGACATGGGACATGTCTCCAGGTGAACAGTATAAGTGAGGAGAGTGTGTTCCCCTGATGGTTTAATATACACGGGACATGTTACCAGGTGAACAGTATAAGTGAGGAGAGTGTGTTCCCCTGATGGTTTAATATTCACGGGACATGTTACCAGGTGAACAGTATAAGTGAGGAGAGTGTGTTGCCCTGATGGCTTAATATACACAGGACATGTTACCAGGTGAAGAGTAGAAGTGAGGAGAATGTGTTCCCCTAATGGTTTAATACACACGGGACATGTGACCAGGTGAACAGTATAAGTGAGGAGACTGTGTGCCCCTGATGGTTTAACATACACTGGATATGTTACCAGATAAACAGTATAAGTGAGGAGAGTGTGTTCCCCTGATGGTTTAATACACACAGGACATGTTACCAGGTGAAGAGTACAAGTGAGGAGAGTGTGTTCCCCTGATTGTTAAATTCACACGGGACATGTTACCAGGTGAACAGAATAGTGAGGAGAGTGTTTTCCCATGATGGTTTAATGCACACGGGACATGTCACAAGGTGAACAGTATAAGTGAGGAGAGTGTGTTCCCCTGATGGTTTAATACACACAGGACATGTTACCAGGTGAAGAGTACAAGTGAGGAGAGTGTGTTCCCCTGATGGTTTAATATACACGGGACATGTTACCAGGTGAACAGTATAAGTGAGGAGACTGTGTTGCCCTGATGGTTTAATATACACAGGACATGTTACCAGGTGAAGAGTAGAAGTGAGGAGAGTGTGTTCCCCTAATGGTTTAATACACATGCGTCACATCACCAGATGAACAGTATAAGTGAGGAGAGTGTGTTATCCTGATTTTTTAATGCACACGGGACATGTTACCAGGTGAACAGTAGAAGTGAGGAGAGTGTGTTCCCCTGATGGTTTCATATACATGGGACATGTTACCAGGTGAACAGGAAAGTGAAGAGGGAGTGTTCCCCTGATGGTTTAATATACACAGGACATGTTACCAGGTTAACAGTATAAGTGATGAGAGTGTGTTCCCCTGATTGTTTTATACACACGGGACATGTTACCAGGTGAACAGAATAGTGAGGAGAGTGTTTTCCCCTGATGGTATAATGCGCACGGGACATGTTACCAGGTGAACAGTATCTGTGAGGAGAGTTTGTTGCCCTGATGATTTAATATACACGGGACATGTTTCCAGGTGAAGAGCAGAAGTGAGGAGAGTGTGTTCCCATGATTGTTTAATAAACTTGGGACATGTCACCAGGTGAACAGTATAAGTGAGGAGAGTGTGTTCCCCTGATGGTTTAATATACACGAGACATGTTACCAGGTGAACAGTATATGTGAGGAGAGTGTGTTGCCCTGATGGTTTAATATACACGCGACATGTTTCCAGGTGAACAGTATAAGTGAGGAGAGTGTGTTCCCCTGATTGTTTTATACGCACGGGACATGTCACCAGGTGAACATTATAAGTGAGGAGAGTGTGTTCCCCTGATTGTTTAATGCACATGGGACATGTTACCAGGTGAACAGTATAAGTGAGGAGAGTGTGTTCCCCTGATTGTTTAATACGCACGGGACATGTTACCAGATGAACAGTATAAGTGAGGAGAGTGTGTTCCCCTGATTGTTTAATACACACGGGACATGTCACCAGTTGAACAGAATAAGTGAGGAGAGTGTGTTCCCCTGATGGTTTAATATACACGGGACATGTTTACCAGGTGAAATCTATAAGTGAGGAGAGTGAGTTCCCATGATGGTTTAACTTACACGGGACATGTTACCAGGTGAACAGTATAAGTGAGGAGAGTGTGTTCCCCTGATTGTTTAATACGCACGGGGCATGTTACCAGGTGAACAGTATAAGAGAGGAGAGTGCGTTCCCCTGATGGTTTAATATACGCGGGACATGTCACCAGGTGAACAGTACAAGTGAGCAGAGTGTGTTCCCCTGATGGTTCTGTATACACGGGACATTTCACCAGGTGAACAGTAGAAGTGAGGAGAGTGTGTTCCCCTGATGGTTTAATATTCACAGGACATGTTTCCTGGGGAAGAGAATAAGTGAGGAGAGTGTGTTCCCCTGATGTTTTAATATACACAGTACATGTCACTAGGTGAAAAGTATAAGTGAGGAGAGTGTGTTCCCCAGATGGCTTAATATGCACGGGACATGTTACCAGGTGAACAGTATAAGTGAGGAGAGTGAGTTGCCCTGATGATTTAATATACACGGGAGATGTTACCAGGTGAAGAGCAGAAGTGAGGAGAGTGTATTCCTCTGATGGTTTTATGCGCACGGGACATGTCACCAGGTGAAGAGTATAAGTGAGGAGTAAGTTTTCCCCTGATGGTTTAACAAGCACGGGACATTTTACCAGGTGAACAGTATAAGTGAGGAGAGTGTGTTCCCCTGATGTTTTAATATACACGAGACATGTTACCAGGTGAACAGTATAAGTGAGGAGAGTGTGTTGCCCTGATGGTTTAATACACAAGCGACATGTTACGAGGTGAACAGTATAAGTGAGGAGATTGTGTTCCCCTGATGGTTTAATATACACGGGACATGTCACCAGGTGAACAGTAGAAGTGAGGAGAGTGTGTTCCCCTGATTGTTTAATACGCACGGGACATGTCACCAGGTGAACAGTATAAGTGAGGAGAGTGTGTTGCCCTGATGGTTTAATACACAAGCGACATGTTACGAGGTGAACAGTATAAGTGAGGAGATTGTGTTCCCCTGATGGTTTAATATACATGGGACATGTCACCAGGTGAACAGTATAAGTGAGGTGAGTGTGTTCCCCTGATTGTTTAATATACACAGGACATGTCACTAGGTGAACAGTATAAGTGAGGAGAGTGCGTTCCCCTAATGTTTAATACACACGGGACATGTTACCAGGTGAACAGTATAAGTGAGGAGAGTGTGTTCCCCTGATGGTTTAATATACACGGGACATGTCACCAGGTGAACAGTATAAGTGAGGAGAGTGTGTTCCCCTGATGGTTTAATATACACGGGACATGTTACCAGGTGAACAGTATAAGTGAGGAGAGTGTGTTCTCCTGATGGTTTAATATACACGGGACACATTACCTGATGAAGAGTATAAGTGAGGAGAGTGTGTTCCCCTGATTGTTTAATGCACACGGGATATGTCACCAGGTGAAGAGTATAAGTGAGGCGAGTGTGTTCCCCTGATGGTTTAATATACACGGGACATTTTACCAGGTGAACAGTAAAAGTGAGGAGATTGTGTTCCCCTGATTGTTTAACATACACGGGACATGTTACCAGGTGAACAGTATAAGTGAGGAGAGTGTGTTCCCCTGATGGTTTAATATACACGGGACATGTCACCAGGTGAACAGTAGAAGTAAGGAGAGTGTGTTCCCCTGATGGTTTAATATACACGCGACATGTTACCAGGTGAACAGTATATGTGAGGAGAGAGTGTTGCCCTGATGGTTTAATATACACGAGACATGTTACCAGGTGAACAGTATATGTGAGGAGAGTGTGTTCCCCTGATGGTTTAATATACACGGGACATGTCACCAGGTGAACAGTATAAGTGAGGAGAGTGTGTTCCCCTGTTGGTTTAATATACAAGAGACATGTTACCAGGTGAACAGTATAAGTGAGGAGAGTGTGTTGCCCTGATGGTTTAATATACACGAGACATGTTACCAGGTGAACAGTATATGTGAGGAGAGTGTGTTCCCCTGATGGTTTAACATGCACGGGACATTTTACCAGGTGAACAGTATAAGTCAGGAGAGTGTCGTCCCCTGATGGTTTAATACACACAGGACATGTTACCAGGTGAACAGTATAAGTGAGGAGAGTGTGTTCCCCTGATGGTTTAATATACACAGGACATGTTACCAGGTGAACAGTATAAGTGAGGAGAGTGTGTTCCAATGATGGTTTAATGCACACGGGACATGTCACCAGGTGAACAGTATATGTGAGGAGAGTGTGTTCCCCTGATGGTTTAATATTCACAGGACATGTTACCTGGTGAAGAGTATAAGTGAGGAGAGTGTGTTCCCCAGATGGCTGAATATGCACAGGACATGTTACCAGGTGAACAGTATAAGTGAGGAGAGTGTGTTCCCCTGATGGTTTAATATACACAGGACATGTCACTAGGTGAAAAGTATAAGTGAGGAGAGTGTGTTCCCCTGATTGTTTAATGCACACGAGACATGTTACCAGGTGAACAGTAGAAGTGGGGAGAGTGTGTTCCCCTGATTGTTTAATACACACGGGACATGTTACCAGGTGAACAGGATAAGTGAGGAGAGTGTGTTCCCCTGATGGTTTAATATACACGGGACATGTCACCAGGTGAACAGTATAAGTGAGGAGAGTGTGTTCCAATGATGGTTTAATGCACACGGGACATGTCACCAGGTGAACAGTATATGTGAGGAGGGTGTGTTCCCCTGATGGTTTAATATACACAGGACATGTCACCAGGTGAACAATATAAGTGAGGTGAGTGTGTTCCCCTGATGGTTTAATATACACGGGACATGTTACCAGGTGAACAGTATAAGTGAGGAGAGTGTGTTCCCCTGATGGTTTAATATACACGGGACATGTTACCAGATGAACAGTATAAGTGAGGAGAGTGTGTACACCTGATTTTTTAATGCACACGGGACATGTTACCAGGTGAACAGTAGAAGTGAGGAGAGTGTGTCCCCTGATGGTTTAATATACACGGGACATGTCACCAGGTGAACAGTAGAAGTGAGGAGAGTGTGTTTCCCTGATTGTTTAATACGCACGGGACATGTCACCAGGTGAACAGTATAAGTGCGGAGAGTGTGTTCCCCTGAGGGTTTAATATACACGGGACATGTTACCAGGTGAACAGTATAAGTGAGGAGAGTGTGTTTTCCTCATGGTTTAATACACACGGGACATGTTACCAGGTGAAGAGTATAAGTGAGGAGAGTGTGTGCCCCTGATGGTTTAAGATACACAGGATATGTTACCAGGTAAACAGTATAAGTGAGGAGAGTGTGTTCCCCTGATGGTTTAATATTCACAGGACATGTTACCTGGTGAAGAGTATAAGTGAGGAGAGTGTGTTCCCCAGATGGCTGAATATGCACTGGACATGTTACCAGGTGAACAGTATAAGTGAGGAGAGTGTGTTCCCCTGATGGTTTAATATACACAGGACATGTCACTAGGTGAAAAGTACAAGTGAGGAGAGTGTGTTCCCCTGATTGTTTAATACGCACGGGACATGTCACCAGGTGAACAGTATAAGTGAGGTGAGTGTGTTCCCCTGATGGTTTAATATACACGGGACATGTTACCAGATGAACAGTATAAGTGAGGAGAGTGTGTTCCCCTGATGGTTTAATATACACGGGACATGTTACCAGATGAACAGTATAAGTGAGGAGAGTGTGTTCCCCTGATTTTTTAATGCACACGGGACATGTTACCAGGTGAACAGTAGAAGTGAGGAGAGTGTGTTCCCCTGATGGTTTCATATACATGGGACATGTTACCAGGTGAACAGTATAAGTGAGGAGAGTGTGTTCCCCTGATTGTTTAATACACACGGGACATGTTACCAGGTGAACAGTATAAGTGAGGAGAGTGTGTTCCCCTGATTTTTTAATGCACACGGGACATGTTACCAGGTGAACAGTAGAAGTGAGGAGAGTGTGTTCCCCTGATTTTTTAATGCACACGGGACATGTTACCAGGTGAACAGTATAAGTGAGGAGAGTGTGTTCCCCTGATTGTTTAATACGCACGGGACATGTTACCAGGTGAAGAGTATAAGTGAGGAGAGTGTGTTCCCCTGATGGTTTAATATACACAGGACATGTTACTAGGAGAAAAGTATAAGTGAGGAGAGTGTGTTCCCGAGATGGCTTAATATGCACGGGACATGTTACCAGGTGAAAAGTATATGTGAGGAGAGTGTGTTGACCTGATGATTTAATATAAACTGGACATATTACCAGGTGAACAGTATAAGTGAGGAGAGTGTGTTCCCCTGATGGTTTAATATGCACGGGACACGTTACCTGATGAAGAGTATAAGTGAGGAGAGTGTGTTCCCCTGATGGTTTAACATGCACGGGACATGTTACCAGGTGAACAGTATAAGTGAGGAGAGTGTGTTCCCCTAATGGTTTAATACACACGGGACATGTTACCAGGTGAAGAGTATAAGTGAGGAGAGTGTCTGCCCCTGATGGTATAACATACACAGGATATGTTACCAGGTAAACAGTATAAGTGAGGAGAGTGTGTTCCCCTGATGGTTTAATATTCACAGGACATGTTACCTGGTGAAGAGTATAAGTGAGGAGAGTGTGTTCCCCAGATGGCTGAATATGCACAGGACATGTTACCAGATGAACAGTATATGTGAGGAGAGTGTGTTCCCCTGATGGTTTAATATACACGGGACATGTCACTAGGTGAAAAGTATAAGTGAGGAGAGTGTGTTCCCCTGATTGTTTAATACACATGGGACATGTTACCAGGTGAACAGTATAAGTGAGGTGAGTGTGTTCCCCTGATGGTTTAATATACACGGGACATGTCACCAGGTGAACAGTAGAAGTGAGGAGAGTGTGTTCCCCTGATTGTTTAATACGCACGGGACATGTCACCAGGTGAAGAGTATAAGTGAGGAGAGTGTGTTCCCCTGATGGTTTAATATACACAGGACATGTCACTAGGTGAAAAGTATAAGTGAGGAGAGTGTGTTCCCCTGATTGTTTAATATACACGGGACATGTTACCAGGTGAACAGTATAAGTGAGGAGAGTGTGTTCCCCTGATGGTTTAATATACACGGGACATGTTACCAGATGAACAGTATAAGTGAGGAGAGTGTGTTCCCCTGATTTTTTAATGCACACGAGACATGTTACCAGGTGAACAGTAGAAGTGAGGAGAGTGTGTTCCCCTGATGGTTTAATATACACGGGACATGTCACCAGGTGAACAGTAGAAGTGAGGAGAGTGTGTTCCCCTGATTGTTTAATACGCATGGGACATGTCACCAGGTGAACAGTATAAGTGAGGAGAGTGTGTTCCCCTGAGGGTTTAATATACACGGGACATGTTAACAGGTGAACAGTATAAGTGAGGAGAGTGTGTTTTCCTCATGGTTTAATACACACGGGACATGATACCAGGTGAAGAGTATAAGTGAGGAGAGTGTGTTCCCCTGATTTTTTAATGCACACGAGACATGTTACCAGGTGAACAGTAGAAGTGAGGAGAGTGTGTTCCCCTGATGGTTTAATATACACGGGACATGTCACCAGGTGAACAGTATAAGTGAGGAGAGTGTGTTCCCCTGATTTTTTAATGCACACGAGACATGTTACCAGGTGAACAGTAGAAGTGAGGAGAGTGTGTTCCCCTGATGGTTTAATATACACGGGACATGTCACCAGGTGAACAGTAGAAGTGAGGAGAGTGTGTTCCCCTGATGGTTTAATATACACGGGACATGTCACCAGGTGAACAGTAGAAGTGAGGAGAGTGTGTTCCCCTGATGGTTTAATATACACGGGACATGTCACCAGGTGAACAGTATAAGTGAGGAGAGTGTGTTCCCCTGATTGCTTAATATGCACGGGACATGTC
This sequence comes from Heterodontus francisci, assembly GCF_036365525.1. Taxonomy (NCBI): domain Eukaryota; kingdom Metazoa; phylum Chordata; class Chondrichthyes; order Heterodontiformes; family Heterodontidae; genus Heterodontus; species Heterodontus francisci. Next base: position 172,284 of record NW_027140871.1, read on the forward strand.
ACCAGGTGAACAGTATAAGTGAGGAGAGTGTGTTCCCCTGAGGGTTTAATATACACGGGACATGTTACCAGGTGAACAGTATAAGTGAGGAGAGTGTGTTTTCCTCATGGTTTAATACACACGGGACATGTTACCAGGTGAAGAGTATAAGTGAGGGGAGTGTGTGCCCCTGATGGTTTAACATACACAGGATATGTTACCAGGTAAACAGTATAAGTGAGGAGAGTGTGTTCCGCTGATGGTTTAATAGACACAGGACATGTTACCAGGTGAACAGTATAAGTGAGGAGAGTGTGTTCCCCTGAGGGTTTAATATACACGGGACATGTTACCAGGTGAACAGTATAAGTGAGGAGAGTGTGTTTTCCTCATGGTTTAATACACACGGGACATGTTACCAGGTGAAGAGTATAAGTGAGGAGAGTGTGTGCCCCTGATGGTTTAACATACACAGGATATGTTACCAGGTAAACAGTATAAGTGAGGAGAGTGTGTTCCGCTGATGGTTTAATAGACACAGGACATGTTACCAGGTGAACAGTATAAGTGAGGAGAGTGTGTTCCCCTGATGTTTTAATATACACAGGACATGTCACTAGGTGAAAAGTATAAGTGAGGAGAGTGTGTTCCCCTGATTGCTTAATACGCACGGGACATGTTACCAGATGAACAGTATAAGTGAGGAGAGTGTCTTCCCCAGATGGCTGAATATGCACAGGACATGTTACCAGGTGAACAGTATAAGTGAGGAGAGTGTGTTCCCCTGATGGTTTAATATACACAGGACATGTAACTAGGTGAAAAGTACAAGTGAGGAGAGTGTGTTCCCCTGATTGTTTAATACGCACGGGACATGTCACCAGGTGAACAGTATAAGTGAGGTGAGTGTGTTCCCCTGATGGTTTAATATACACGGGACATGTTACCAGATGAACAGTATAAGTGAGGAGAGTGTGTTCCCCTGATGGTTAAAAAACACGGGACATGTTACCAGATGAACAGTATAAGTGAGGAGAGTGTGTTCCCCTGATTTTTTAATGCACACGGGACATGTTACCAGGTGAACAGTAGAAGTGAGGAGAGTGTGTTCCCCTGATGGTTTCATATACATGGGACATGTTTCCAGGTGAACAGTATAAGTGAGGAGAGTGTGTTCCCCTGATGGTTTAATACACACGGGACATGTTACCAGGTGAACAGAATAGTGAGGAGAATGTTTTCCCCTGATGGTTTAATGCGCACGGGACAAGTTACCAGGTGAACAGTATAAGTGAGGAGAGTGTGTTCCCCTGATTGTTTAATACGCACGGGACATGTTACCAGGTGAACAGTATAAGTGAGGTGAGTGTGTTCCCTTGATGGTTTAATATACACGGGACATATTACCAGGTGAACATTATAAGTGAAGAGAGTGTGTTCCCCTGATTGTTTAATACACACGGGACATGTTACCAGGTGAACAGAATAGTGAGGAGAGTGTGTTCCCCAGATTGTTCAATACACACGGGACATGTTACCAGGTGAACAGAATAGTGAGGAGAGTGTGTTCCCCAGATTGTTTAATATACACAGGACATGTTACCAGGTGAACAGTATAAGTGAGGAGAGTGAGTTCCCCTGATTGTTTAATACACACGGGACATGTTACCTGGTGAACAGTATAAGTGAGGAGAGTGTGTACCCCTGATTGTTTAATACACACGGGACATGTTACCTGGTGAACAGTATAAGTGAGGAGAAAGAGTTCCCCTGATTGTTTAATACGCACGGGACATGTTACCAGATGAACAGTATAAGTGAGGAGAGTGTGTTACCCTGATTGTTTAATACAAACGGGACATGTCACCAGGTGAACAGAATAAGTGAGGAGAGTGTGTTCCCCTGATTGTTAAATGCACACGGGACATGTTACCAGGTGAAATCTATAAGAGAGGAGAGTGAGTTCCCATGATGGTTTAACTCACACGGGACATGTTACCAGGTGAACAGTATAAGTGAGGAGAGAGTGTTCCACTGATGGTTTAATATACGTGGGACATGTCACCAGGTGAACAGTATAAGTGAGGAGAGTGTGTTCCCCTGATGGTTTAATATTCACAGGACATGTTACCAGGTGAAGAGTATAAGTGAGGAGAGTGTGTTCCCCTGATGGTTTAATATACACAGGACATGTTACTAGGTGAAAAGTATAAGTGAGGAGAGTGTGTTCCCCAGATGGCTTAATATGCACGGGACATGTTACCAGGTGAACAGTATAAGTGAGGAGAGTGAGTTCCCCTGATGGTTTAATATCCACGAGACATGTTACCAGGTGAACAGTATATGTGAGGAGAGTGTGTTGACCTGATGATTTAATATAAACTGGACATGTTACCAGGTGAAGAGCATCTGTGAGGAGAGTGTGTTCCCCTGATGGTTTAATACACACGGGACATGTTACCAGGTGAACAGTATAAGTGAGGAGAGTGTGTTCCCCTGATTGTTTAATACACACGGGACATGTTACCAGGTGAACAGTATAAGTGAGGAGAGTGTGTTCCCCTGATTGTTTAATACACACGGGACATGTTACCAGGTGAACAGTATAAGTGAGGAGAGTGTGTTCCCCTGATTGTTTAATACACACGGGACATGTTACCAGGTGAACAGTATAAGTGAGGAGAGTGTGTTCCCCTGATTGTTTAATACACACGGGACATGTTACCAGGTGAACAGTATAAGTGAGGAGAGTGTGTTCCCCTGATGGTTTAATATACACGGGACATGTTACCAGGTGAACAGTATAAGTGAGGAGAGTGTGTTCCCCTGATTGTTTAATACACACGGGACATGTTACCAGGTGAACAGTATAAGTGAGGAGAGTGTGTTCCCCTGATGGTTTAATACACACGGGACATGTTACCAGGTGAACAGTATAAGTGAGGAGAGTGTGTTCCCCTGATTGTTTAATACACACGGGACATGTTACCAGGTGAACAGTATAAGTGAGGAGAGTGTGTTCCCCTGATTGTTTAATACACACGGGACATGTTACCAGGTGAACAGTATAAGTGAGGAGAGTGTGTTCCCCTGATGGTTTAATATACACGGGACACGTTACCTGATGAAGAGTATAAGTGAGGAGAGTGTGTTCCCCTGATGGTTTAACATGCACGGGACATTTTACCAGGTGAACAGTATCAGTGAGGAGAGTGTGTTCCCCTAATGGTTTAATACACACGGGACATGTTACCAGGTGAAGAGTATAAGTGAGGAGAGTGTCTGCCCCTGATGGTTTAACATACACAGGATATGTTACCAGGTAAACAGTATAAGTGAGGAGAGTGTGTTCCCCTGATTGTTTAATACGCACGGGACATGTCACCAGGTGAACAGTTTAAGTGAGGTGAGTGTGTTCCCCTGATGGTTTAATATACACGGGACATGTTACCAGGTGAACAGTATAAGTGAGGAGAGTGTGTTCCCCTGATGGTTTAATATACACGGGACATGTTACCAGATGAACAGTATAAGTGAGGAGAGTGTGTTCCCCTGATTTTTTAATGCACACGAGACATGTTACCAGGTGAACAGTAGAAGTGAGGAGAGTGTGTTCCCCTGATGGTTTAATATACACGGGACATGTCACCAGGTGAACAGTAGAAGTGAGGAGAGTGTGTTCCCCTGATTGTTTAATACGCACGGGACATGTCACCAGGTGAACAGTATAAGTGAGGAGAGTGTGTTCCCCTGAGGGTTTAATATACACGGGACATGTTACCAGGTGAACAGTATAAGTGAGGAGAGTGTGTTTTCCTCATGGTTTAATACACACGGGACATGTTACCAGGTGAAGAGTATAAGTGAGGATAGTGTGTTCCCCTGATTTTTTAATGCACACGAGACATGTTACCAGGTGAACAGTAGAAGTGAGGAGAGTGTGTTCCCCTGATGGTTTAATATACACGGGACATGTCACCAGGTGAACAGTAGAAGTGAGGAGAGTGTGTTCCCATGATTGTTTAATACGCACGGGACATGTCACCAGGTGAACAGTATAAGTGAGGAGAGTGTGTTCCCCTGAGGGTTTAATATACACGGGACATGTTACCAGGTGAACAGTATAAGTGAGGAGAGTGTGTTTTCCTCATGGTTTAATACACACGGGACATGTTACCAGGTGAAGAGTATAAGTGAGGAGAGTGTGTGCCCCTGATGGTTTAACATACACAGGATATGTTACCAGGTAAACAGTATAAGTGAGGAGAGTGTGTTCCCCTGATTGTTTAATAGACACAGGACATGTTACCAGGTGAACAGTATAAGTGAGGAGAGTGTGTTCCCCTGATGGTTTAATACTCACAGGACATGTTACCAGGTGAAAAGTACAAGTGAGGAGAGTGTGTTCCCCTGATGGTTTAATATACACGGGACATGTTACCAGATGAAAAGTATAAGTGAGGAGAGTGTGTTCCCCTGATGGTTTAATATACACGGGACATGTTACCAGATGAACAGTATAAGTGAGGAGAGTGTGTTCCCCTGATTTTTTAATGCACACGGGACATGTTACCAGGTGAACAGTAGAAGTGAGGAGAGTGTGTTCCCCTGATTGTTTAATACGCACGGGACATGTTACCAGGTGAACAGTATAAGTGAGGTGAGTGTGTTCCCCTGATGGTTTAATATACACTGGACATGTTACCAGGTGAACATTATAAGTGAAGAGAGTGTGTTCCCCTGATTGTTTAATACACACGGGACATGTTACCAGGTGAACAGAATAGTGAGGAGAGTGTGTTCCCCAGATTGTTTAATACACACGGGACATGTTACCAGGTGAACAGAATAGTGAGGAGAGTTTGTTCCCCTGATTGTTTAATACACACGGGACATGTTACCAGGTGAACAGTATAAGTGAGGAGAGTGTGTTCCCCTGATTGTTTAATATACACTGGACATGTCACCAGGTGAACAGAATAAGTGAGGAGAGTGTGTTCCCCTGATTGTTAAATGCACACGGGACATGTTACCAGGTGAAATCTATAAGAGAGGAGAGTGAGTTCCCCTGATGGTTTAACTCACACGGGAGATGTTACCAGATGAACAGTATAAGTGAGGAGAGTGTGTTCCCCTGATGGTTTAATATTCACAGGACATGTTACCAGGTGAAGAGTATAAGTGAGGAGAGTGTGTTCCCCTGATGGTTTAATATACACGGGACACGTTACCTGATGAAGAGTATAAGTGAGGAGAGTCTGTTCCCCTGATGGTTTAACATGCACGGGACATTTTACCAGGTGAACAGTATAAGTGAGGAGAGTGTGTTCCCCTAATGGTTTAATACACACGGGACATGTTACCAGGTGAAGAGTATAAGTGAGGAGAGTGTCTGCCCCTGATGGTTTAAGATACACAGGATATGTTACCAGGTAAACAGTATAAGTGAGGAGAGTGTGTTCCCCTGATGGTTTAATATACACAGGACATGTTACCAGGTGAACAGTATAAGTGAGGAGAGTGTGTTCCAATGATGGTTTAATGCACACGGGACATGTCACCAGGTGAACAGTATATGTGAGGAGAGTGTGTTCCCCAGATGGCTGAATATGCACAGGACATGTTACCAGGTGAACAGTATAAGTGAGGAGAGTGTGTTCCCCTGATGGTTTAATATACACAGGACATGTCACTAGGTGAAAAGTATAAGTGAGGAGAGAGTGTTCCCCTGATTGTTTAATACGCACGGGACATGTCACCAGGTGAACAGTTTAAGTGAGGTGAGTGTGTTCCCCTGATGGTTTAATATACACGGGACATGTTACCAGGTGAACAGTATAAGTGAGGAGAGTGTGTTCCCCTGATGGTTTAATATACACGGGACATGTTACCAGATGAACAGTATAAGTGAGGAGAGTGTGTTCCCCTGATTTTTTAATGCACACGAGACATGTTACCAGGTGAACAGTAGAAGTGAGGAGAGTGTGTTCCCCTGATGGTTTAATATACACGGGACATGTCACCAGGTGAACAGTAGAAATGAGGAGAGTGTGTTCCCCTGATTGTTTAATACGCACGGGACATGTCACCAGGTGAACAGTATAAGTGAGGAGAGTGTGTTCCCCTGAGGGTTTAATATACACGGGACATGTTACCTGGTGAACAATATAAGTGAGGATAGTGTGTTCCCCTGATGGTTTAATATACACGGGACATGTCACCAGGTGAACAGTAGAAGTAAGGAGATTGTGTTCCCCTGATGGTTTAATATACACACGACATGTTACCAGGTGAACAGTATATGTGAGGAGAGTGTGTTCCCCTGATGGTTTAACATGCACGGGACATTTTTCCCGGTGAACAGTATAAGTGAGGAGAGTGTGTTCCCCTGATGGTTTAATATACACGAGACATGTTACCAGGTGAACAGTATATGTGAGGAGAGTGTGTTCCCCTGATGGTTTAATAGACACGGGACATGTTACCAGGTGAACAGTATAAGTGAGGAGAGTGTGTTCCCCTGATTGTTTAATATACATGGGACATGTTACCAGGTGAACAGTATAAGTGAGGAGAGTGTGTGCCCCTGATGGTTTAACATACACTGGATATGTTACCAGGTAAACAGTATAAGTGAGGAGAGTGTGTTCCCCTGATGGTTTAATATACACAGGACATGTTACCAGGTGAACAGTATAAGTGAGGAGAGTGTGTTCCCCTGATTGTTAAATTCACACGGGACATGTTACCAGGTGAACAGAATAGTGAGGAGAGTGTTTTCCCATGATGGTTTAATGCACACGGGACATGTCACAAGGTGAACAGTATAAGTGAGGAGAGTGTGTTCCCCTGATGGTTTAATACACACAGGACATGTTACCAGGTGAAGAGTACAAGTGAGGAGAGTGTGTTCCCCTGATGGTTTAATATACACGGGACATGTTACCAGGTGAACAGTATAAGTGAGGAGAGTGTGTTGCCCTGATGGTTTAATATACACAGGACATGTTACCAGGTGAAGAGTAGAAGTGAGGAGAGTGTGTTCCCCTAATGGTTTAATACACACGGGTCACATCACGAGATGAACATTATAAGTGAGGAGAGTGTGTTCCCCTGATTTTTTAATGCACACGGGACATGTTACCAGGTGAACAGTAGAAGTGAGGAGAGTGTGTTCCCCTGATGGTTTCATATACATGGGACATGTTACCAGGTGAACAGGAAAGTGAAGAGAGAGTGTTCCCCTGATGGTTTAATATGCACAGGACATGTTACCAGGTGAACAGTATAAGTGAGGAGAGTGTGTTCCCCTGATTGTTTTATACACACGGGACATGTTACCAGGTGAGCAGAATAGTGAGGAGAGTGTTTTCCCCTGATGGTTTAATGCGCACGGGACATGTTACCAGGTGAACAGTATAAGTGAGGAGAGTGTGTTCCCCTGATTGTTTTATACGCACGGGACATGTCACCAGGTGAACATTATAAGTGAGGAGAGTGTGTTCCCCTGATTGTTTAATGCACACGGGACATGTTACCAGGTGAAGAGTATAAGTGAGGAGAGTGTGTTCCCCTGATGGTTTAATATACACAGGACATGTTACTAGGTGAAAAGTATAAGTGAGGAGAGTGTGTTCCCCAGATGGCTTAATATGCACGGGACATGTTACCAGGTGAACAGTCTAAGTGAGGAGAGTGAGTTCCCCTGATAGTTTAATATGCACGGGACATGTTACCAGGTGAACAGTCTAAGTGAGGAGAGAGTGTTCCCCAGATGGCTGAATATGCACAGGACATGTTACCAGGTGAACAGTATAAGTGAGGAGAGTGTGTTCCCCTGATTGTTTAATACGCACGGGACATGTCACCAGGTGAACAGTATAAGTGAGGTGAGTGTGTTCCCCTGATGGTTTAATATACACGGGACGTGTTACCAGGTGAACAGTATAAGTGAGGAGAGTGTGTTCCCCTGATGGTTTAATATACACGGGACATGTTACCAGATGAACAGAATAGTGAGGAGAATGTTTTCCCCTGATGGTTTAATGCGCACAGGACATGTTACCAGGTGAACAGTATAAGTGAGGAGAGTGTGTTCCCCTGATTGTTTAATACGCACGGGACATCTTACCAGGTGAACAGTATAAGTGAGGTGAGTGTGTTCCCCTGATGGTTTAATATACACGGGACATGTTACCAGGTGAACATTATAAGTGAAGAGAGTGTGTTCCCCTGATTGTTTAATACACACGGGACATGTTACCTGGTGAACAGTATAAGTGAGGAGAAAGTGTTCCCCTGATTGTTTAATACACACGGGACATGTTACCTGGTGAACAGTATAAGTGAGGAGAGTGTGTTCCCCTGATTGTTAAATGCACACGGGACATGTTACCAGGTGAAATCTATAAGAGAGGAGAGTGAGTTCCCATGATGGTTTAACTCACACGGGACATGTTACCAGGTGAACAGTATAAGTGAGGAGAGAGTGTTCCACTGATGGTTTAATATACGTGGGACATGTCACCAGGTGAACAGTATAAGTGAGGGGAGTGTGTTCCCCTAATGGTTTAATATTCACAGGACATGTTACCTGGTGAAGAGTATAAGTGAGGAGAGTGTGTTCCCCTGATGGTTTAATATACACAGGACATGTTACTAGGTGAAAAGTATAAGTGAGGAGAGTGTGTTCCCAGATGGCTTAATATGCACGGGACATGTTACCAGGTGAACAGTATAAGTGAGGAGAGTGAGTTCCCCTGATGGTTTAATATACACGAGACATGTTACCAGGTGAACAGTATATGTGAGGAGAGTGTGTTCCCCTGATGGTTTAATATACACGGGACACGTTACCTGATGAAGAGTATAAGTGAGGAGAGTATGTTCCCCTGATGGTTTAACATACACGGGACATTTTACCAGGTGAACAGTATAAGTGAGGAGATTGTGTTCCCCTGATTGTTTAACATACACGGGACATGTTACCAGGTGAACAGTATAAGTGAAGAGAGTGTGTTCCCCTGATGGTTTAATATACACGGGACATGTCACCAGGTGAACAGTAGAAGTAAGGAGAGTGTGTTCCCCTGATGGTTTAATATACACGCGACATGTTACCAGGTGAACAGTATATGTGAGGAGAGTGTGTTCCCCTGATGGTTTAATATTCACAGGACATGTTACCTGGTGAAGACTATAAGTGAGGAGAGTGTGTTCCCCAGATGGCTGAATATGCACAGGACATGTTACCAGGTGAACAGTATAAGTGAGGAGAGTGTGTTCCCCTGATGTTTTAATATACACAGGACATGTTACCAGGTGAACAGTATAAGTGAGGAGAGTGTGTTCCCCAGATGGCTGAATATGCACAGGACATGTCACTAGGTGAAAAGTATAAGTGAGGTGAGTGTGTTCCCCTGATTGCTTAATACGCACCGGACATGTCACCAGGTGAACAGTATAAGTGAGGTGAGTGTTTTCCCCTGATGGTTTAATATACACGGGACATGTTACCAGGTGAACAGTATAAGTGAGGAGAGTGTGTTCCCCTGATGGTTTAATATACACGGGACATGTTACCAGATGAACAGAATAGTGAGGAGAATGTTTTCCCCTGATGGTTTAATGCGCACGGGACATGTTACCAGGTGAACAGTATAAGTGAGGAGAGTGTGTTCCCCTGATTGTTTAATACGCACGGGACATGTTACCAGGTGAACAGTATAAGTGAGGTGAGTGTGTTCCCCTGATGGTTTAATATACACGGGACATGTTACCAGGTGAACATTATAAGTGAAGAGAGTGTGTTCCCCTGATTGTTTAATACACACGGGACATGTTACCTGGTGAACAGTATAAGTGAGGAGAAAGTGTTCCCCTGATTGTTTAATACGCACGGGACATGTTACCAGATGAACAGTATAAGTGAGGAGAGTGTGTTCCCCTGATTGTTTAATACACACGGGACATGTCACCAGGTGAACAGAATAAGTGAGGAGAGTGTGTTCCCCTGATTGTTAATTGCACACGGGACATGTTACCAGGTGAAATCTATAAGAGAGGAGAGTGAGTTCCCATGATGGTTTAACTCACACGGGACATGTTACCAGGTGAACAGTATAAGTGAGGAGAGAGTGTTCCACTGATGGTTTAATATACGTGGGACATGTCACCAGGTGAACAGTATAAGTGAGGAGAGTGTGTTCCCCTAATGGTTTAATATTCACAGGACAAGTTACCTGGTGAAGAGTATAAGTGAGGAGAGTGTGTTCCCCTTATGGTTTAATATACACAGGACATGTTACAAGGTGAAAAGTATAAGTGAGGAGAGTGTGTTCCCCAGATGGCTTAATATGCACGGGACATGTTACCAGGTGAACAGTATAAGTGAGGATAGTGTGTTCCCCTGATGGTTTAATATGCACGGGACACGTTACCTGATGAAGAGTATAAGTGAGGAGAGTGTGTTCCCCTGATGGTTTAACATACACGGGACATTTTACCAGGTGAACAGTAAAAGTGAGGAGATTGTGTTCCCCTGATTGTTTAACATACACGGGACATGTTACCAGGTGAACAGTATAAGTGAGGAGAGTGTGTTCCCCTGATGGTTTAATATACACGGGACATGTCACCAGGTGAACAGTAGAAGTAAGGAGAGTGTGTTCCCCTGATGGTTTAATATACACGCGACATGTTACCAGGTGAACAGTATATGTGAGGAGAGTGTGTTGCCCTGATGGTTTAATATACACGCGACATGTTACCAGGTGAACAGTATAAGTGAGGAGAGTGTGTTGCCCTGATGGTTTAATATACAAGAGACATGTTACCAGGTGAACAGTATATGTGAGGAGAGTGTGTTGCCCTGATGGTTTAATATACACGAGACATGTTACCAGGTGAACAGTATATGTGAGGAGAGTGTGTTCCCCTGATGGTTTAACATGCACGGGACATTTTACCAGGTGAACAGTATAAGTGAGGAGAGTGTGTTCCCCTGATGGTTTAATATACACGAGACATGTTACCAGGTGAACAGTTTATGTGAGGATAGTGTGTTCCCCAGATGGTTTAATAGACACGGGACATGTCACCAGGAGAACAGTATAAGTGAGGAGAGTGTGTTCCCCTGATGGTTTAATATACACGGGACATGTTACCAGGTGAACAGTATAAGTGAGGAGAGTGTGTTCCCCTGATGGTTTAATATACACGGGACATGTTACCAGGTGAACTTATAAGTGAGGAGAGTGTGTTCCCCTGATGGTTTAATATACACAGGACATGTTACCAGGTGAAGAGTAGAAGTGAGGAGAGTGTGTTCCCCTAATGGTTTAATACACATTGGACATGTGACCAGGTGAACAGTATAAGTGAGGAGAGTTTGTGCCCCTGATGGTTTAACATACACTGGATATGTTACCAGGTAAACAGTATAAGTGAGGAGAGTGTGTTCCCCTGATGGTTTAATATACACAGGACATGTTACCAGTTGAACAGTATAAGAGAGGAGAGTGTGTTCCCCTGATTGCTTTATACACACGGGACATGTTACCAATTGAACAGAATAGTGAGGAGAGTGTTTTCCCCTGATTGTTTTATACGCACGGGACATGTCACCAGGTGAACATTATAAGTGAGGAGAGTGTGTTCCCCTGATTGTTTAATGCACACGGGACATGTTACCAGGTGAAGAGTATAAGTGAGGAGAGTGTGTTCCCCTGATGGTTTAATATACACAGGACATGTTACTAGGTGAAAAGTATAAGTGAGGAGAGCGTGTTCCCCAGATGGCTTAATATGCACGGGACATGTCACCAGGTGAACAGTATATGTGAGGAGAGTGTGTTGACCTGATGGTTTAATATAGACAGGACATGTTACCAGGTGAACAGTATAAGTGAGGAGAGTGTGTTCCCCTGATGGTTTAATATACACAGGACATGTTACCAGGTGAACAGTATAAGTAAGGAGAGTGTGTTCCCTTGATGGTTTAATATACACGGGACATGTTACCAGGTGAACAGTATATGTGAGGAGAGTGTGTTCCCCTGATGGTTTAACATACACGGGACATGTTACCAGGTGAACAGTATATGTGAGGAGAGTGTGTTACCCTGATTGTTTAATACACACGGGACATTTTACCAGGTGAACAGTATAAGTGAGGAGAGTGTGTTCCCCTAATGGTTTAATACACACGGGACATGTTACCAGGTGAAGAGTATAAGTGAGGAGAGTGTGTGCCCCTGATGGTTTAACATACACAGGATATGTTACCAGGTAAACAGTATAAGTGAGGAGATTGTGTTCCCCTGATGGTTTAATATACACAGGACATGTTACCAGGTGAACAGTATAAGTGAGGAGAGTGTGTTCCCCTGATTCTTAATTCACACGGGACATGTTACCAGGTGAACAGAATAGTGAGGAGACTGTTTTCCAATGATGGTTTAATGCACACGGGACATGTCAACAGGTGAACAGTATAGGTGAGGAGAGTGTGTTCCCCTGATGGTTTAATATACACGGGACATGTCACCAGGTGAACAGTATATGTGAGGAGAGTGTGTTCCCCTGATGGTTTAATAATCACAGGACATGTTACCTGGTGAAGAGTATAAGTGAGGAGAGTGTGTTCCCCAGATGGCTGAATATGCACAGGACATGTTACCAGGTGAACAGTATAAGTGAGGAGAGTGTGTTCCCCTGATGGTTTAATATACACAGGACATGTCACTAGGTGAAAAGTATAAGTGAGGAGAGTGTGTTCCCCTGATTGTTTAATACACATGGGACATGTTACCAGGTGAACAGTATAAGTGAGGTGAGTGTGTTCCACTGATGGTTTAATATACACGGGACATGCTACCAGGTGAACAGTATAAGTGAGGAGAGTGTGTTCCCCTGATGGTTTAATATACACGGGACATGTTACCAGATGAACAGTATCAGTGAGGAGAGTGTGTTCCCCTGATTTTTTAATGCACACGAGACATGTTACCAGGTGAACAGTAGAAGTGAGGAGAGTGTGTTCCCCTGATGGTTTAATATACACGGGACATGTCACCAGGTGAACAGTAGAAGTGAGGAGAGTGTGTTCCCCTGATTGTTTAATACGCACGGGACATGTCACCAGGTGAACAGTATAAGTGAGGAGAGTGTGTTCCCCTGATGGTTTAATATACACGGGACATGTTACCAGGTGAACAGTATAAGTGAGGAGAGTGTGTTCCCCTCATGGTTTAATACACACGGGACATGTTACCAGGTGAAGAGTATAAGTGAGGAGAGTGTGTGCCCCTGATGGTTTAACATACACAGGATATGTTACCAGGTAAACAGTATAAGTGAGGAGAGTGTGTTCCCCTGATGGTTTAATAGACACAGGACATGTTACCAGGTGAACAGTATAAGTGAGGAGAGTGTGTTCCCCGATTGTTTAATTCACACGGGACATGTTACCAGGTGAACAGTATATGTGAGGAGAGTGTGTTCCCCTGATGGTTTAATATTCACAGGACATGTCACTAGGTGAAAAGTACAAGTGAGGAGAGTGTGTTCCCCTGATTGTTTAATACGCACGGGACATGTCACCAGGTGAACAGTATAAGTGAGGTGAGTTTGTTCCCCTGATGGTTTAATATACACGGGACACGTTACCAGATGAACAGTATAAATGAGGAGAGTGTGTTCCCCTGATGGTTTAATATACGCGGGACATGTTACCAGATGAACAGTAAAAGTGAGGAGATTGTGTTCCCCTGATTGTTTAACATACACGGGACATGTTACCAGGTGAACAGTATAAGTGAGGAGAGTGTGTTCCCCTGATGGTTTAATATACACGGGACATGTCACCAGGTGAACAGTAGAAGTAAGGAGAGTGTGTTCCCCTGATTGTTTAATATACACGCGACATGTTACCAGGTGAACAGTATATGTGAGGAGAGTGTGTTGCCCTGATGGTTTAATATACACGAGACATGTTACCAGGTGAACAGTATATGTGAGGAGAGTGTGTTCCCCTGATGGTTTAACATGCACGGGACATTTTACCAGGTGAACAGTATAAGTGAGGAGAGTGTGTTCCCCTAATGGTTTAATACACACGGGACATGTTACCAGGTGAAGAGTATAAGTGAGGAGAGTGTGTGCCCCTGATGGTTTAACATACACAGGATATGTTACCAGGTAAACAGTATAAGTGAGGAGATTGTCTTCCCCTGATGGTTTAATATACACAGGACATGTTACCAGGTGAACAGTATAAGTGAGGAGAGTGTGTTCCCCTGATTCTTTAATTCACACGGGACATGTTACCAGGTGAACAGAATAGTGAGGAGACTGTTTTCCAATGATGGTTTAATGCACACGGGACATGTCACCAGGTGAACAGTATATGTGAGGAGAGTGTGTTCCCCTGATGGTTTAATATTCACAGGACATGTTACCTGGTGAAGAGTATAAGTGAGGAGAGTGTGTTCCCCAGATGGCTGAATATGCACAGGACATGTTACCAGGTGAACAGTATAAGTGAGGAGAGTGTGTTCCCCTGATGGTTTAATATACACAGGACATGTCACTAGGTGAAAAGTATAAGTGAGGAGAGTGTGTTCCCCTGATTGTTTAATACACATGGGACATGTTACCAGGTGAACAGTATAAGTGAGGAGAGTGTGTTCCCCTGATGGTTTAATATACACGGGACATGTTACCAGATGAACAGTATCAGTGAGGAGAGTGTGTTCCCCTGATTTTTTAATGCACACGAGACATGTTACCAGGTGAACAGTAGAAGTGAGGAGAGTGTGTTCCCCTGATGGTTTAATATACACGGGACATGTCACCAGGTGAACAGTAGAAGTGAGGAGAGTGTGTTCCCCTGATTGTTTAATACGCACGGGACATGTCACCAGGTGAACAGTATAAGTGAGGAGAGTGTGTTCCCCTGATGGTTTAATATACACGGGACATGTTACCAGGTGAACAGTATAAGTGAGGAGAGTGTGTTCCCCTCATGGTTTAATACACACGGGACATGTTACCAGGTGAAGAGTATAAGTGAGGAGAGTGTGTGCCCCTGATGGTTTAACATACACAGGATATGTTACCAGGTAAACAGTATAAGTGAGGAGAGTGTGTTCCCCTGATGGTTTAATAGACACAGGACATGTTACCAGGTGAACAGTATAAGTGAGGAGAGTATGTTCCCCGATTGTTTAATTCACACGGGACATGTTACCAGGTGAACAGTATATGTGAGGAGAGTGTGTTCCCCTGATGGTTTAATATTCACAGGACATGTCACTAGGTGAAAAGTACAAGTGAGGAGAGTGTGTTCCCCTGATTGTTTAATACGCACGGGACATGTTACCAGGTGAACAGTATAAGTGAGGTGAGTGTGTTCCCCTGATGGTTTAATATACACGGGACACGTTACCAGATGAACAGTATAAATGAGGAGAGTGTGTTCCCCTGATGGTTTAATATACACGGGACATGTTACCAGATGAACAGTAAAAGTGAGGAGATTGTGTTCCCCTGATGGTTTAATATACACGGGACATGTTACCAGGTGAACAGTATAAGTGAGTAGAGTGTGTTCCCCTGATGGTTTAATATACACGGGACATGTTACCAGATGAACAGTAAAAGTGAGGAGATTGTGTTCCCCTGATTGTTTAACATACACGGGACATGTTACCAGGTGAACAGTATAAGTGAGGAGAGTGTGTTCCCCTGATGGTTTAATATACACGGGACATGTCACCAGGTGAACAGTAGAAGTAAGGAGAGTGTGTTCCCCTGATTGTTTAATATACACGCGACATGTTACCAGGTGAACAGTATATGTGAGGAGAGTGTGTTGCCCTGATGGTTTAATATACACGAGACATGTTACCAGGTGAACAGTATATGTGAGGAGAGTGTGTTCCCCTGATGGTTTAACATGCACGGGACATTTTACCAGGTGAACAGTATAAGTGAGGAGAGTGTGTTCCCCTAATGGTTTAATACACACGGGACATGTTACCAGGTGAAGAGTATAAGTGAGGAGAGTGTGTGCCCCTGATGGTTTAACATACACAGGATATGTTACCAGGTAAACAGTATAAGTGAGGAGATTGTGTTCCCCTGATGGTTTAATATACACAGGACATGTTACCAGGTGAACAGTATAAGTGAGGAGAGTGTGTTCCCCTGATTCTTAATTCACACGGGACATGTTACCAGGTGAACAGAATAGTGAGGAGACTGTTTTCCAATGATGGTTTAATGCACACGGGACATGTCAACTGGTGAACAGTATATGTGAGGAGAGTGTGTTCCCCTGATGGTTTAATATACACGGGACATGTCACCAGGTGAACAGTATATGTGAGGAGAGTGTGTTCCCCTGATGGTTTAATAATCACAGGACATGTTACCTGGTGAAGAGTATAAGTGAGGAGAGTGTGTTCCCCAGATGGCTGAATATGCACAGGACATGTTACCAGGTGAACAGTATAAGTGAGGAGAGTGTGTTCCCCTGATGGTTTAATATACACAGGACATGTCACTAGGTGAAAAGTATAAGTGAGGAGAGTGTGTTCCCCTGATTGTTTAATACACATGGGACATGTTACCAGGTGAACAGTATAAGTGAGGTGAGTGTGTTCCACTGATGGTTTAATATACACGGGACATGCTACCAGGTGAACAGTATAAGTGAGGAGAGTGTGTTCCCCTGATGGTTTAATATACACGGGACATGTTACCAGATGAACAGTATCAGTGAGGAGAGTGTGTTCCCCTGATTTTTTAATGCACACGAGACATGTTACCAGGTGAACAGTAGAAGTGAGGAGAGTGTGTTCCCCTGATGGTTTAATATACACGGGACATGTCACCAGGTGAACAGTAGAAGTGAGGAGAGTGTGTTCCCCTGATTGTTTAATACGCACGGGACATGTCACCAGGTGAACAGTATAAGTGAGGAGAGTGTGTTCCCCTGATGGTTTAATATACACGGGACATGTTACCAGGTGAACAGTATAAGTGAGGAGAGTGTGTTCCCCTCATGGTTTAATACACACGGGACATGTTACCAGGTGAAGAGTATAAGTGAGGAGAGTGTGTGCCCCTGATGGTTTAACATACACAGGATATGTTACCAGGTAAACAGTATAAGTGAGGAGAGTGTGTTCCCCTGATGGTTTAATAGACACAGGACATGTTACCAGGTGAACAGTATAAGTGAGGAGAGTGTGTTCCCCGATTGTTTAATTCACACGGGACATGTTACCAGGTGAACAGTATATGTGAGGAGAGTGTGTTCCCCTGATGGTTTAATATTCACAGGACATGTCACTAGGTGAAAAGTACAAGTGAGGAGAGTGTGTTCCCCTGATTGTTTAATACGCACGGGACATGTCACCAGGTGAACAGTATAAGTGAGGTGAGTGTGTTCCCCTGATGGTTTAATATACACGGGACACGTTACCAGATGAACAGTATAAATGAGGAGAGTGTGTTCCCCTGATGGTTTAATATACGCGGGACATGTTACCAGATGAACAGTAAAAGTGAGGAGATTGTGTTCCCCTGATTGTTTAACATACACGGGACATGTTACCAGGTGAACAGTATAAGTGAGGAGAGTGTGTTCCCCTGATGGTTTAATATACACGGGACATGTCACCAGGTGAACAGTAGAAGTAAGGAGAGTGTGTTCCCCTGATTGTTTAATATACACGCGACATGTTACCAGGTGAACAGTATATGTGAGGAGAGTGTGTTGCCCTGATGGTTTAATATACACGAGACATGTTACCAGGTGAACAGTATATGTGAGGAGAGTGTGTTCCCCTGATGGTTTAACATGCACGGGACATTTTACCAGGTGAACAGTATAAGTGAGGAGAGTGTGTTCCCCTAATGGTTTAATACACACGGGACATGTTACCAGGTGAAGAGTATAAGTGAGGAGAGTGTGTGCCCCTGATGGTTTAACATACACAGGATATGTTACCAGGTAAACAGTATAAGTGAGGAGATTGTCTTCCCCTGATGGTTTAATATACACAGGACATGTTACCAGGTGAACAGTATAAGTGAGGAGAGTGTGTTCCCCTGATTCTTTAATTCACACGGGACATGTTACCAGGTGAACAGAATAGTGAGGAGACTGTTTTCCAATGATGGTTTAATGCACACGGGACATGTCACCAGGTGAACAGTATATGTGAGGAGAGTGTGTTCCCCTGATGGTTTAATATTCACAGGACATGTTACCTGGTGAAGAGTATAAGTGAGGAGAGTGTGTTCCCCAGATGGCTGAATATGCACAGGACATGTTACCAGGTGAACAGTATAAGTGAGGAGAGTGTGTTCCCCTGATGGTTTAATATACACAGGACATGTCACTAGGTGAAAAGTATAAGTGAGGAGAGTGTGTTCCCCTGATTGTTTAATACACATGGGACATGTTACCAGGTGAACAGTATAAGTGAGGTGAGTGTGTTCCCCTGATGGTTTAATATACACGGGACATGTTACCAGGTGAACAGTATAAGTGAGGAGAGTGTGTTCCCCTGATGGTTTAATATACACGGGACATGTTACCAGATGAACAGTATCAGTGAGGAGAGTGTGTTCCCCTGATTTTTTAATGCACACGAGACATGTTACCAGGTGAACAGTAGAAGTGAGGAGAGTGTGTTCCCCTGATGGTTTAATATACACGGGACATGTCACCAGGTGAACAGTAGAAGTGAGGAGAGTGTGTTCCCCTGATTGTTTAATACGCACGGGACATGTCACCAGGTGAACAGTATAAGTGAGGAGAGTGTGTTCCCCTGATGGTTTAATATACACGGGACATGTTACCAGGTGAACAGTATAAGTGAGGAGAGTGTGTTCCCCTCATGGTTTAATACACACGGGACATGTTACCAGGTGAAGAGTATAAGTGAGGAGAGTGTGTGCCCCTGATGGTTTAACATACACAGGATATGTTACCAGGTAAACAGTATAAGTGAGGAGAGTGTGTTCCCCTGATGGTTTAATAGACACAGGACATGTTACCAGGTGAACAGTATAAGTGAGGAGAGTATGTTCCCCGATTGTTTAATTCACACGGGACATGTTACCAGGTGAACAGTATATGTGAGGAGAGTGTGTTCCCCTGATGGTTTAATATTCACAGGACATGTCACTAGGTGAAAAGTACAAGTGAGGAGAGTGTGTTCCCCTGATTGTTTAATACGCACGGGACATGTTACCAGGTGAACAGTATAAGTGAGGTGAGTGTGTTCCCCTGATGGTTTAATATACACGGGACACGTTACCAGATGAACAGTATAAATGAGGAGAGTGAGTTCCCCTGATGGTTTAATATACACGGGACATGTTACCAGATGAACAGTAAAAGTGAGGAGATTGTGTTCCCCTGATGGTTTAATATACACGGGACATGTTACCAGGTGAACAGTATAAGTGAGTAGAGTGTGTTCCCCTGATGGTTTAATATACACGGGACATGTTACCAGATGAACAGTAAAAGTGAGGAGATTGTGTTCCCCTGATTGTTTAACATACACGGGACATGTTACCAGGTGAACAGTATAAGTGAGGAGAGTGTGTTCCCCTGATGGTTTAATATACACGGGACATGTCACCAGGTGAACAGTAGAAGTAAGGAGAGTGTGTTCCCCTGATTGTTTAATATACACGCGACATGTTACCAGGTGAACAGTATATGTGAGGAGAGTGTGTTGCCCTGATGGTTTAATATACACGAGACATGTTACCAGGTGAACAGTATATGTGAGGAGAGTGTGTTCCCCTGATGGTTTAACATGCACGGGACATTTTACCAGGTGAACAGTATAAGTGAGGAGAGTGTGTTCCCCTAATGGTTTAATACACACGGGACATGTTACCAGGTGAAGAGTATAAGTGAGGAGAGTGTGTGCCCCTGATGGTTTAACATACACAGGATATGTTACCAGGTAAACAGTATAAGTGAGGAGATTGTGTTCCCCTGATGGTTTAATATACACAGGACATGTTACCAGGTGAACAGTATAAGTGAGGAGAGTGTGTTCCCCTGATTCTTAATTCACACGGGACATGTTACCAGGTGAACAGAATAGTGAGGAGACTGTTTTCCAATGATGGTTTAATGCACACGGGACATGTCAACAGGTGAACAGTATATGTGAGGAGAGTGTGTTCCCCTGATGGTTTAATATACACGGGACATGTCACCAGGTGAACAGTATATGTGAGGAGAGTGTGTTCCCCTGATGGTTTAATAATCACAGGACATGTTACCTGGTGAAGAGTATAAGTGAGGAGAGTGTGTTCCCCAGATGGCTGAATATGCACAGGACATGTTACCAGGTGAACAGTATAAGTGAGGAGAGTGTGTTCCCCTGATGGTTTAATATACACAGGACATGTCACTAGGTGAAAAGTATAAGTGAGGAGAGTGTGTTCCCCTGATTGTTTAATACACATGGGACATGTTACCAGGTGAACAGTATAAGTGAGGTGAGTGTGTTCCACTGATGGTTTAATATACACGGGACATGCTACCAGGTGAACAGTATAAGTGAGGAGAGTGTGTTCCCCTGATGGTTTAATATACACGGGACATGTTACCAGATGAACAGTATCAGTGAGGAGAGTGTGTTCCCCTGATTTTTTAATGCACACGAGACATGTTACCAGGTGAACAGTAGAAGTGAGGAGAGTGTGTTCCCCTGATGGTTTAATATACACGGGACATGTCACCAGGTGAACAGTAGAAGTGAGGAGAGTGTGTTCCCCTGATTGTTTAATACGCACGGGACATGTCACCAGGTGAACAGTATAAGTGAGGAGAGTGTGTTCCCCTGATGGTTTAATATACACGGGACATGTTACCAGGTGAACAGTATAAGTGAGGAGAGTGTGTTCCCCTCATGGTTTAATACACACGGGACATGTTACCAGGTGAAGAGTATAAGTGAGGAGAGTGTGTGCCCCTGATGGTTTAACATACACAGGATATGTTACCAGGTAAACAGTATAAGTGAGGAGAGTGTGTTCCCCTGATGGTTTAATAGACACAGGACATGTTACCAGGTGAACAGTATAAGTGAGGAGAGTGTGTTCCCCGATTGTTTAATTCACACGGGACATGTTACCAGGTGAACAGTATATGTGAGGAGAGTGTGTTCCCCTGATGGTTTAATATTCACAGGACATGTCACTAGGTGAAAAGTACAAGTGAGGAGAGTGTGTTCCCCTGATTGTTTAATACGCACGGGACATGTCACCAGGTGAACAGTATAAGTGAAGTGAGTGTGTTCCCCTGATGGTTTAATATACACGGGACACGTTACCAGATGAACAGTATAAATGAGGAGAGTGTGTTCCCCTGATGGTTTAATATACACGGGACATGTTACCAGATGAACAGTAAAAGTGAGGAGATTGTGTTCCCCTGATTGTTTAACATACACGGGACATGTTACCAGGTGAACAGTATAAGTGAGGAGAGTGTGTTCCCCTGATGGTTTAATATACACGGGACATGTCACCAGGTGAACAGTAGAAGTAAGGAGAGTGTGTTCCCCTGATTGTTTAATATACACGCGACATGTTACCAGGTGAACAGTATATGTGAGGAGAGTGTGTTGCCCTGATGGTTTAATATACACGAGACATGTTACCAGGTGAACAGTATATGTGAGGAGAGTGTGTTCCCCTGATGGTTTAACATGCACGGGACATTTTACCAGGTGAACAGTATAAGTGAGGAGAGTGTGTTCCCCTAATGGTTTAACATACACAGGATATGTTACCAGGTAAACAGTATAAGTGAGGAGATTGTCTTCCCCTGATGGTTTAATATACACAGGACATGTTACCAGGTGAACAGTATAAGTGAGGAGAGTGTGTTCCCCTGATTCTTTAATTCACACGGGACATGTTACCAGGTGAACAGAATAGTGAGGAGACTGTTTTCCAATGATGGTTTAATGCACACGGGACATGTCACCAGTTGAACAGTATATGTGAGGAGAGTGTGTTCCCCTGATGGTTTAATATTCACAGGACATGTTACCTGGTGAAGAGTATAAGTGAGGAGAGTGTGTTCCCCAGATGGCTGAATATGCACAGGACATGTTACCAGGTGAACAGTATAAGTGAGGAGAGTGTGTTCCCCTGATGGTTTAATATACACAGGACATGTCACTAGGTGAAAAGTATAAGTGAGGAGAGTGTGTTCCCCTGATTGTTTAATACACATGGGACATGTTACCAGGTGAACAGTATAAGTGAGGTGAGTGTGTTCCCCTGATGGTTTAATATACACGGGACATGTTACCAGGTGAACAGTATAAGTGAGGAGAGTGTGTTCCCCTGATGGTTTAATATACACGGGACATGTTACCAGATGAACAGTATCAGTGAGGAGAGTGTGTTCCCCTGATTTTTTAATGCACACGAGACATGTTACCAGGTGAACAGTAGAAGTGAGGAGAGTGTGTTCCCCTGATGGTTTAATATACACGGGACATGTCACCAGGTGAACAGTAGAAGTGAGGAGAGTGTGTTCCCCTGATTGTTTAATACGCACGGGACATGTCACCAGGTGAACAGTATAAGTGAGGAGAGTGTGTTCCCCTGATGGTTTAATATACACGGGACATGTTACCAGGTGAACAGTATAAGTGAGGAGAGTGTGTTCCCCTCATGGTTTAATACACACGGGACATGTTACCAGGTGAAGAGTATAAGTGAGGAGAGTGTGTGCTCCTGATGGTTTAACATACACAGGATATGTTACCAGGTAAACAGTATAAGTGAGGAGAGTGTGTTCCCCTGATGGTTTAATAGACACAGGACATGTTACCAGGTGAACAGTATAAGTGAGGAGAGTGTGTTCCCCGATTGTTTAATTCACACGGGACATGTTACCAGGTGAACAGTATATGTGAGGAGAGTGTGTTCCCCTGATGGTTTAATATTCACAGGACATGTCACTAGGTGAAAAGTACAAGTGAGGAGAGTGTGTTCCCCTGATTGTTTAATACGCACGGGACATGTTACCAGGTGAACAGTATAAGTGAGGTGAGTGTGTTCCCCTGATGGTTTAATATACACGGGACACGTTACCAGATGAACAGTATAAATGAGGAGAGTGTGTTCCCCTGATGGTTTAATATACACGGGACATGTTACCAGATGAACAGTAAAAGTGAGGAGATTGTGTTCCCCTGATGGTTTAATATACACGGGACATCTTACCAGGTGAACAGTATAAGTGAGTAGAGTGTGTTCCCCTGATGGTTTAATATACACGGGACATGTTACCAGATGAACAGTAAAAGTGAGGAGATTGTGTTCCCCTGATTGTTTAACATACACGGGACATGTTACCAGGTGAACAGTATAAGTGAGGAGAGTGTGTTCCCCTGATGGTTTAATATACACGGGACATGTCACCAGGTGAACAGTAGAAGTAAGGAGAGTGTGTTCCCCTGATTGTTTAATATACACGCGACATGTTACCAGGTGAACAGTATATGTGAGGAGAGTGTGTTGCCCTGATGGTTTAATATACACGAGACATGTTACCAGGTGAACAGTATATGTGAGGAGAGTGTGTTCCCCTGATGGTTTAACATGCACGGGACATTTTACCAGGTGAACAGTATAAGTGAGGAGAGTGTGTTCCCCTAATGGTTTAATACACACGGGACATGTTACCAGGTGAAGAGTATAAGTGAGGAGA
The DNA here is from genome assembly GCF_036365525.1 of Heterodontus francisci. Taxonomy (NCBI): domain Eukaryota; kingdom Metazoa; phylum Chordata; class Chondrichthyes; order Heterodontiformes; family Heterodontidae; genus Heterodontus; species Heterodontus francisci. Next base: position 196,042 of record NW_027140871.1, read on the forward strand.
GTGTGTGCCCCTGATGGTTTAATACACACGATATGTTACCAGGTAAACAGTATAAGTGAGGAGATTGTGTTCCCCTGATGGTTTAATATACACAGGACATGTTACCAGGTGTACAGTATAAGTGAGGAGAGTGTGTTCCCCTGATTCTTTAATTCACACGGGACATGTTACCAGGTGAACAGAATAGTGAGGAGACTGTTTTCCAATGATGGTTTAATGCACACGGGACATGTCACCAGGTGAACAATATTTGTGAGGAGAGTGTGTTCCCCTGATGGTTTAATATTCACAGGACATGTTACCTGGTGAAGAGTATAAGTGAGGAGAGTGTGTTCCCCAGATGGCTGAATATGCACAGGACATGTTACCAGGTGAACAGTATAAGTGAGGAGAGTGTGTTCCCCTGATGGTTTAATATACACAGGACATGTCACTAGGTGAAAAGTATAAGTGAGGAGAGTGTGTTCCCCTGATTGTTTAATACACATGGGACATGTTACCAGGTGAACAGTATAAGTGAGGTGAGTGTGTTCCCCTGATGGTTTAATATACACGGGACATGTCACCAGGTGAACAGTAGAAGTGAGGAGAGTGTGTTCCCCTGATTGTTTAATACGCACGGGACATGTCACCAGGTGAAGAGTATAAGTGAGGAGAGTGTGTTCCCCTGATGGTTTAATATACACGGGACATGTTACCAGGTGAACAGTATAAGTGAGGAGAGTGTGTTCCCCTCATGGTTTAATACACACGAGACATGTTACCAGGTGAAGAGTATAAGTGAGGAGAGTGTGTGCCCCTGATGGTTTAACATACACAGGATATGTTACCAGGTAAACAGTATATGTGAGGAGAGTGTGTTCCCCTGATGGTTTAATAGACACAGGACATGTTACCAGGTGAACAGTATAAGTGAGGAGAGTGTGTTCCCCGATTGTTTAATTCACACGGGACATGTTACCAGGTGAACAGTATATGTGAGGAGAGTGTGTTCCCCTGATGGTTTAATATTCACAGGACATGTCACTAGGTGAAAAGTACAAGTGAGGAGAGTGTGTTCCCCTGATTGTTTAATACGCACGGGACATGTCACCAGGTGAACAGTATAAGTGAGGTGAGTGTGTTCCCCTGATGGTTTAATATACACGGGACACGTTACCAGATGAACAGTATAAATGAGGAGAGTGTGTTCCCCTGATGGTTTAATATACACGGGACATGTTACCAGATGAACAGTAAAAGTGAGGAGATTGTGTTCCCCTGATTGTTTAACATACACGGGACATGTTACCAGGTGAACAGTATAAGTGAGGAGAGTGTGTTCCCCTGATGGTTTAATATACACGGGACATGTCACCAGGTGAACAGTAGAAGTAAGGAGAGTGTGTTCCCCTGATTGTTTAATATACACGCGACATGTTACCAGGTGAACAGTATATGTGAGGAGAGTGTGTTGCCCTGATGGTTTAATATACACGCGACATGTTACCAGGTGAACAGTATAAGTGAGGAGAGTGTGTTCCCCTGATGGTTTAATATACAAGAGACATGTTACCAGGTGAACAGTATATGTGAGGAGAGTGTGTTGCCCTGATGGTTTAATATACACGAGACATGTTACCAGGTGAACAGTATATGTGAGGAGAGTGTGTTCCCCTGATGGTTTAACATGCACGGGACATTTTACCAGGTGAACAGTATAAGTGAGGAGAGTGTGTTCCCCTAATGGTTTAATACACACGGGACATGTTACCAGGTGAACAGAATAGTGAGGAGAGTATTTTCCAATGATGGTTTAATGCACACGGGACATGTCACCAGGTGAACAGTATATGTGAGGAGAGTGTGTTCCCCTGATGGTTTAATATTCACAGGACATGTTACCTGGTGAAGAGTATAAGTGAGGAGAGTGTGTTCCCCAGATGGCTGAATATGCACAGGACATGTTACCAGGTGAACAGTATAAGTGAGGAGAGTGTGTTCCCCTGATGGTTTAATATACACAGGACATGTCACTAGGTGAAAAGTATAAGTGAAGAGAGTGTGTTCCCCTGATTGTTTAATACACATGGGACATGTTACCAGGTGAACAGTATAAGTGAGGAGAGTGTGTTCCCCTGATGGTTTAATATACACGGGACATGTTACCAGATGAACAGTATCAGTGAGGAGAGTGTGTTCCCCTGATTTTTTAATGCACACGGGACATGTTACCAGGTCAACAGTATAAGTGAGGAGAGTGTGTTCCCCTGATGGTTTAATATTCACAGGACATGTTACCTGGTGAAGAGTATAAGTGAGGAGAGTGTGTTCCCCAGATGGCTGAATATGCACAGGACATGTTACCAGGTGAACAGTATAAGTGAGGAGAGTGTGTTCCCCTGATGGTTTAATATACACAGGACATGTCACTAGGTGAAAAGTATAAGTGAAGAGAGTGTGTTCCCCTGATTGTTTAATATACACAGGACATGTCACTAGGTGAAAAGTATAAGTGAAGAGAGTGTGTTCCCCTCATGGTTTAATACACACGGGACATGTTACCAGGTGAAGAGTATAAGTGAGGAGAGTGTGTTCCCCTGATGGTTTAACATACACAGGATATGTTACCAGGTAAACAGTATAAGTGAGGAGAGTGTGTTCCCCTGATGGTTTAATAGACACAGGACATGTTACCAGGTGAACAGTATAAGTGAGGAGAGTGTGTTCCCCGATTGTTTAATTCACACGGGACATGTTACCAGGTGAACAGTATATGTGAGGAGAGTGTGTTCCCCTGATGGTTTAATATTCACAGGACATGTTACCTGGTGAAGAGTATAAGTGAGGAGAGTGTGTTCCCCTGATTGTTTAATTCACACGGGACATGTTACCAGGTGAACAGTATAAGTGAGGAGAGTGTGTTCCCCTGATTGTTTAATTCACACGGGACATGTTACCAGGTGAACAGTATAAGTGAGGAGAGTGTTTTCCCCTGATGGTTTAATATACACAGGACATGTCACTAGGTGAAAAGTACAAGTGAGGAGAGTGTGTTCCCCTGATTGTTTAATACGCACGGGACATGTCACCAGGTGAACAGTATAAGTGAGGTGAGTGTGTTCCCCTGATGGTTTAATATACACGGGACATGTTACCAGATGAACAGTATAAATGAGGAGAGTGTGTTCCTCTGATGGTTTAATATACACGGGACATGTTACCAGATGAACAGTATAAGTGAGGAGAGTGTGTTCCCCTGATTTTTTAATGCACACGGGACATGTTACCAGGTGAACAGTAGAAGTGAGGAGAGTGTGTTCCCCTGATGGTTTCATATACATGGGACATGTTACCAGGTGAACAGTATAAGTGAGGAGAGTGTGTTCCCCTGATTGTTTAATACACACGGGACATGTTACCAGGTGAACAGAATAGTGAGGAGAATGTTTTCCCCTGATGGTTTAATATACACGGGACATGTTACCAGATGAACAGTATAAATGAGGAGAGTGTGTTTCCCTGATGGTTTAATATACACGGGACATGTTACCAGATGAACAGTATAAGTGAGGAGAGTGTGTTCCCCTGATTTTTTAATGCACACGGGACATGTTACCAGGTGAACAGTAGAAGTGAGGAGAGTGTGTTCCCCTCATTGTTTAATACGCACGGGACATGTTACCAGGTGAACAGTATAAGTGAGGTGAGTGTGTTCCCCTGATGGTTTAATATACACGGGACATGTTACCTGGTGAAGAGTATAAGTGAGGAGAGTGTGTTCCCCTGATGGTTTAATATACAGAGGACATGTCACTAGGTGAAAAGTACAAGTGAGGAGAGTGTGTTCCCCTGATTGTTTAATACGCACGGGACATGTCACCAGGTGAACAGTATAAGTGAGGTGAGTGTGTTCCCCTGATGGTTTAATATACACGGGACATGTTACCAGATGAACAGCATAAATGAGGAGAGTGTGTTCCCCTGATGGTTTAATATACACGGGACATGTTACCAGATGAACAGTGTAAGTGAGGAGAGTGTGTTCCCCTGATTTTTTAATGCACACGGGACATGTTACCAGGTGAACAGTAGAAGTGAGGAGAGTGTGTTCCCCTGATGGTTTCATATACATGGGACATGTTACCAGGTGAACAGTATAAGTGAGGAGAGTGTGTTCCCCTGATTGTTTAATACACACGGGACATGTTACCAGGTGAACAGAATAGTGAGGAGAATGTTTTCCCCTGATGGTTTAATGCGCACGGGACATGTTACCAGGTGAACAGTATAAGTGAGGAGAGTGTGTTCTCCTCATTGTTTAATACGCACGAGACATGTTACCAGGTGAACAGTATAAGTGAGGTGAGTGTGTTCCCCTGATGGTTTAATATACACGGGACATGTTACCAGGTGAACATTATAAGTGAAGAGAGTGTGTTCCCCTGATTGTTTAATACACACGGGACATGTTACCAGGTGAACAGAAGAGTGAGGAGAGTGTGTTCCACTGATTGTTTAATACACACGGGACATGTTACCAGGTGAACAATATAAGTGAGGAGAGTGTGTTCCCCTGATTGTTTAATGCACACGGTTTTTGTCACCAGGAGAACAGTATAAGTGAGGAAAGTGTGTTCCCCTGATTGTTAAATGCACACGGGACATGTTACCAGGTGAAATCTATAAGAGAGGAGATTGAGTTCCCATGATGGTTTAACTCACACGGGACGTGTTACCAGGTGAACAGTATAAGTGAGGAGAGTGTGTTCCCCTGATGGTTTAACATGCACGGGACATTTTACCAGGTGAACAGTATAAGTGAGGAGAGTGTGTTCCCCTGATGGTTTAATATACACGAGACATGTTACCAGGTGAACAGTATATGTGAGGAGAGTGTGTTCCCCTGATGGTTTAATAGACACGGGACATGTCACCAGGTGAACAGTATAAGTGAGGAGAGTGTGTTCCCCTGATGGTTTAACATACACGGGACATGTTACCAGGTGAACAGTATAAGTGAGGAGAGTGTGTTCCCCTGATGGTTTAACATGCACGGGACATTTTACCAGGTGAACAGTATAAGTGAGGAGAGTGTGTTCCCCTGATGGTTTAATATACACGAGACATGTTACCAGGTGAACAGTATATGTGAGGAGAGTGTGTTCCCCTGATGGTTTAATAGACACGGGACATGTTACCTGGTGAAGAGTATAAGTGAGGAGAGTGTGTTCCCCTGATGGTTTAATATACACGGGACATGTTACCAGGTGAACAGTATAAGTGAGGAGAGTGTGTTCCCCTGATGGTTTAATATACACGGGACATGTTACCAGGTGAACGTATAAGTGAGGAGAGTGTGTTGCCCTGATGGTTTAATACACACGGGACATGTGACCAGGTGAACAGTATAAGTGAGGAGAGAGTGTGCCCCTGATGGTTTAACATACACTGGATATGTTACCAGGTAAACAGTATAAGTGAGGAGAGTGTGTTCCCCTGATGGTTTAATATACACAGGACATGTTACCAGGTGAACAGTATAAGTGAGGAGAGTGTGTTCCCCTGATTGTTAAATTCACACGGGACATGTTACCAGGTGAACAGAATAGTGAGGAGAGTGTTTTCCCGCGATGGTTTAATGCACACGGGACATGTCACAAGGTGAACAGTATAAGTGAGGAGAGTGTGTTCCCCTGATGGTTTAATACACACGGGACATGTGACCAGGTGAACAGTATAAGTGAGGAGAGAGTGTGCCCCTGATGGTTTAACATACACTGGATATGTTACCAGGTAAACAGTATAAGTGAGGAGAGTGTGTTCCCCTGATGGTTTAATATACACAGGACATGTTACCAGATGAAGAGTACAAGTGAGGAGAGAGTGTTCCCCTGATGGTTTAATATACACGGGACATGTTACCAGGTGAACAGTATAAGTGAGGAGAGTGTGTTGCCCTGATGGTTTAATATACACAGGACATGTTACTAGGTGAAGAGTAGAAGTGAGGAGAGTGTGTTCCCCTAATGGTTTAATACACACGGGTCACATCACCAGATGAACAGTATAAGTGAGGAGAGTGTGTTTGCCTGATTTTTTAATGCACACGGGACATGTTACCAGGTGAACAGTAGAAGTGAGGAGAGTGTGTTCCCCTGATGGTTTCATATACATGGGACATGTTACCAGGTGAACAGGAAAGTGAAGAGAGAGTGTTCCCCTGATGGTTTAATATACACAGGACATGTTACCAGGTGAACAGTATAAGTGAGGAGAGTGTGTTCCCCTGATTGATTAATGCACACGGGACATGTTACCAGATGAACAGTATAAGTGAGGAGAGTGTGTTCCCCTGATTGTTTAATACAAACGGGACATGTCACCAGGTGAACAGTATAAGTGAGGAGAGTGTGTTGCCCTGATGGTTTAATATACACAGGACATGTTACCAGGTGAAGAGTAGAAGTGAGGAGAGTGTGTTCCCCTAATGGTTTAATATACACGGGACATGTGACCAGGTGAACAGTATAAGTGAGGAGAGTGTGTGCCCCTGATGGTTTAACATACACTGGATATGTTACCAGGTAAACAGTATAAGTGAGGAGAGTGTGTTCCCCTGATGGTTTAATATACACAGGAGATGTTACCAGGTGAACAGTATAAGTGAGGAGAGTGTGTTCCCCTGATTGTTAAATTCACACGGGACATGTTACCAGGTGAACAGAATAGTGAGGAGAGTGTTTTCCCATGATGGTTTAATGCACACGGGACATGTCACAAGGTGAACAGTATAAGTGAGGAGAGTGTGTTCCCCTGATGGTTTAATACACACAGGACATGTTACCAGGTGAAGAGTACAAGTGAGGAGTGTGTGTTCCCCTGATGGTTTAATATACACGGGACATGTTACCAGGTGAACAGTATATGTGAGGAGAGTGTGTTGCCCTGATGGTTTAATATACACAGGACATGTTACCAGGTGAAGAGTAGAAGTGAGGAGAGTGTGTTCCCCTGATGGTTTAATACACACGGGTCACATCACCAGATGAACAGTATAAGTGAGGAGAGTGTGTTCCCCTGATTTTTTAATGCACACGGGACATGTTACCAGGTGAACAGTATAAGTGAGGAGAGTGTGTTCCCCTGATTGTTTAATACACACGGGACATTTCACCAGGTGAACAGTATAAGTGAGGAGAGTGTATTCCCCTGATTGTTTAATACACACGGGACATTTCACCAGGTGAACAGTAGAAGTGAGGAGAGTGTGTTCCCCCGATGGTTTCCTATACATGGGACATGTTACCAGGTGAACAGGAAAGTGAAGAGAGAGTGTTCCCCTGATGGTTTAATATACACAGGACATGTTACCAGGTGAACAGTATAAGTGAGGAGAGTGTGTTCCACTGATTGTTTTATACACACGGGACATGTTACCAGGTGAACAGAATAGTGAGGAGAGTGTTTTCCCCTGATGGTTTAATGCGCACGGGACATGTTACCAGGTGAACAGTATAAGTGAGGAGAGTGTGTTCCCCTGATTGTTTTATACGCACGGGACATGTCACCAGGTGAACATTATAATTGAGGAGAGTGTGTTCCCCTGATGGTTTAATACGCACGGGACATGTCACCAGATGAACATTATAAGTGAGGAGAGTGTGTTCCCCTGATTGTTTAATACACACGGGACATGTCACCAGGTGAACAGTATAAGTGAGCAGAGTGTGTTCCCCTGATGGTTCTGTATACACGGGACATGTCACCAGGTGAACAGTATAAGTGAGGAGAGTGTGTTCCCCTGATGGTTTAATATTCACAGGACATGTTACCTGGGGAAGAGTATAAGTGAGGAGAGTGTGTTCCCCTGATGTTTTAATATACACAGGACATGTCACTAGGTGGAAAGTATAAGTGAGGAGAGTGTGTTCCCCTGATGGCTTAATACACACGGGACATGTTACCAGGTGAACAGTATAAGTGAGGAGAGTGTATTCCTCTGATGGTTTTATGCGCACGGGACATGTCACCAGGTGAAGAGTATAAGTGAGGAGAGTGTGTTCCCCTGATTGTTTAATACGCACGGGACATTTTACCAGGTGAACAGTATAAGTGAGGAGAGTGTGTTCCCCTGATGTTTTAATATACACGAGACATGTTACCAGGTGAACAGTATATGTGAGGAGAGTGTGTTGCCCTGATGGTTTAATACACACGCGACATGTTACCAGGTGAACAGTAGCAGTGAGGAGAGTGTGTTCCCCTGATTGTTTAATAGACACGGGACATGTCACCAGGTGAACATTATAAGTGAGGAGAGTGTGTTCGCCTGATTGTTTAATACACACGGGACATGTCACCAGGTGAACAGTATAAGTGAGGAGAGTGTGTTCCCCTGATTGTTTTATACGCACGGGACATGTCACCAGGTGAACATTATAAGTGAGGAGAGTGTTTTCCCCTGATTGTTTAATGCACACGGGACATGTTACCAGGTGAACAGTATGAGTGAGGAGAGTGTGTTCCCCTGATGGTTTAATACATACGGGACATGTTACCAGGTGAACTGTATAATTGAGGAGAGTGTGTTCCCCTGATTGTTTAATGCACACGGGACATGTTACCAGATGAACAGTATAAGTGAGGAGAGTGTGTTCCCCTGATTGTTTAATACACACGGGACATGTCACCAGGTGAACAGTATAAGTGAGGAGAGTGTGTTGCCCTGATGGTTTAATATACACAGGACATGTTACCAGGTGAAGAGTAGAAGTGAGGAGAGTGTGTTCCCCTAATGGTTTAATACACACGGGACATGTGACCAGGTGAACAGTATAAGTGAGGAGAGTGTGTGCCCCTGATGGTTTAACATACACTGGATATGTTACCAGGTAAACAGTATAAGTGAGGAGAGTGTGTTCCCCTGATGGTTTAATATACACAGGAGATGTTACCAGGTGAACAGTATAAGTGAGGAGAGTGTGTTCCCCTGATTGTTAAATTCACACGGGACATGTTACCAGGTGAACAGAATAGTGAGGAGAGTGTTTTCCCATGATGGTTTAATGCACACGGGACATGTCACAAGGTGAACAGAATAGTGAGGAGAGTGTGTTCCCCTGATGGTTTAATACACACAGGACATGTTACCAGGTGAAGAGTACAAGTGAGGAGAGTGTGTTCCCCTGATGGTTTAATATACACGGGACATGTTACCAGGTGAACAGTATATGTGAGGAGAGTGTGTTGCCCTGATGGTTTAATATACACAGGACATGTTACCAGGTGAAGAGTAGAAGTGAGGAGAGTGTGTTCCCCTGATGGTTTAATACACACGGGTCACATCACCAGATGAACAGTATAAGTGAGGAGAGTGTGTTCCCCTGATTTTTTAATGCACACGGGACATGTTACCAGGTGAACAGTAGAAGTGAGGAGAGTGTGTTCCCCCGATGGTTTCAAATACATGGGACATGTTACCAGGTGAACAGGAAAGTGAAGAGAGAGTGTTCCCCTGATGGTTTAATATACACAGGACATGTTACCAGGTGAAAAGTATAAGTGAGGAGAGTGTGTTCCCCTGATTGTTTTATACACACGGGACATGTTACCAGGTGAACAGAATTGTGAGGAGAGTGTTTTCCCCTGATGGTGTAATGCGCACGGGACATGTTACCAGGTGAACAGTATAAGTGAGGAGAGTGTGTTCCCCTGATTGTTTAATAGACACGGGACATGTCACCAGGTGAACATTATAAGTGAGGAGAGTGTGTTCGCCTGATTGTTTAATGCACACTGGACACGTCACCAGGTGAACAGTATAAGTGAGGAGAGTGTGTTCCCCTGATTGTTTTATACGCACGGGACATGTCACCAGGTGAACATTATAAGTGAGGAGAGTGTGTTCCCCTGATGGTTTAATACGCACGGGACATTTCACCAGGTGAACATTATAAATGAGGAGAGTGTGTTCCCCTGATTGTTTAATGCACACGGGACATGTTACCAGATGAGCAGTATAAGTGAGGAGAGTGTGTTCCCCTGATTGTTTAATACACACGGGACATGTCACCAGGTGAACAGTATAAGTGAGCAGAGTGTGTTCCCCTGATGGTTCTGTATACACGGGACATGTCACCAGGTGAACAGTATAAGTGAGGAGAGTGTGTTCCCCTGATGGTTTAATATTCACAGGACATGTTACCTGGGGAAGTGTATAAGTGAGGAGAGTGTGTTCCCCTGATGTTTTAATATACACAGGACATGTCACTAGGTGGAAAGTATAAGTGAGGAGAGTGTGTTCCCCAGATGGCTTAATATGCACGGGACATGTTACCAGGTGAACAGTATAAGTGAGGAGAGTGAGTTCCCCTGATGGTTTAATATACACGAGACATGTTACCAGGTGAACAGTATATGTGAGGAGAGTGTGTTCCCCTGATGGTTTAATACACACGCGACATGTTACCAGGTGAACAGTAGAAGTGAGGAGAGTGTGTTCCCCTGATTGTTTCATACGCACGGGACATGTCACCAGGTGAACAGTATAAGTGAGGTGAGTGTGTTGCCCTGATGGTTTAATATACACGAGACATGTTAGCAGGTGAACAGTATAAGTGAGTAGAGTGTGTTTTTTTTTTAGAGATACACCACTGAAACAGGCCCTTCGGCCCACCGAGTCTGTGCCGACCATCAACCACCCATTTATACTAATCCTACACTAATTCCATATTCCTACCACATCCCCACCTGTCCCTATATTTCCCTACCACCTACCTATACTAGGGGCAATTGCTAATGGCCAATTTACCTATCAACCTGCAAGTCTTTGGCATATGGGAGGAAACCGGAGCACCCGGAGGAAACCCACGCAGACACAGGGAGAACTTGCAAACTCCACACAGGCAGTACCCAGAATTGAACTCGGGTCGCTGGAGCTGTGAGGTTGCGGTGCTAACCACTGCGGCACTGTGCCGCCCCCTAATGGTTTAATACACATGGGACATGTTACCAGGTGAAGAGTAGAAGTGAGGAGAGTGTGTGCCCCTGACGGTTTAACATACACAGGATATGTTACCAGGTAAACAGTATAAGTGAGGAGAGTGTGTTCCCCTGATTGTTTAATTCACACGGGACATGTTACCAGGTGAACAGAATAGTGAGGAGAGTGTTTTCCAATGATGGTTTAATGCACACGGGACATGTCACCAGGTGAACAGTATATGTGAGGAGAGTGTGTTCCCCTGATGGTTTAATATTCACAGGACATGTTACCTGGTGAAGAGTATAAGTGAGGAGAGTGTGTTCCCCAGATGGCTGAATATGCACAGGACATGTTACCAGGTGAACAGTATAAGTGAGGAGAGTGTGTTCCCCTGATGGTTTAATATACACAGGACATGTCACTAGGTGAAAAGTATAAGTGAGGAGAGTGTGTTCCCCTGATTGTTTAATATACACGGGACATGTTACCAGGTGAACAGTATAAGTGAGGAGAGTGTTTTCCAATGATGGTTTAATGCACACGGGACATGTCACCAGGTGAACAGTATATGTGAGGAGAGTGTGTTCCCCTGATGGTTTAATATTCACAGGACATGTTACCTGGTGAAGAGTATAAGTGAGGAGAGTGTGTTCCCCAGATGGCTGAATATGCACAGGACATGTTACCAGGTGAACAGTATAAGTGAGGAGAGTGTGTTCCCCTGATGGTTTAATATACACAGGACATGTCACTAGGTGAAAAGTATAAGTGAGGAGAGTGTGTTCCCCTGATTGTTTAATTCACACGGGACATGTTACCAGGTGAACAGAATAGTGAGGAGAGTGTTTTCCAATGATGGTTTAATGCACACGGGACATGTCACCAGGTGAACAGTATATGTGAGGATAGTGTGTTCCCCTGATGGTTTAATATTCACAGGACATGTTACCTCTTGAAGAGTATAAGTGAGGAGAGTGTGTTCCCCAGATGGCTGAATATGCACAGGACATGTTACCAGGTGAACAGTATAAGTGAGGAGAGTGTGTTCCCCTGATGGTTTAATATACACAGGACATGTCACTTGGTGAAAAGTATAAGTGAGGAGAGTGTGTTCCCCTGATTGTTTAATACGCACGGGACATGTCACCAGGTGAACAGTAAAAGTGAGGTGAGTGTGTTCCCCTGATGGTTTAATATACACGGGACATGTTACCAGGTGAACAGTATAAGTGAGGAGAGTGTGTTCCCCTGATTTTTTAATGCACACGAGACATGTTACCAGGTGAACAGTAGAAGTGAGGAGAGTGTGTTCCCCTGATGGTTTAATATACACGGGACATGTCACCAGGTGAACAGTAGAAGTGAGGAGAGTGTGTTCCCCTGATTGTTTAATACGCACGGGACATGTCACCAGGTGAACAGTATAAGTGAGGAGAGTGTGTTCCCCTGATGGTTTAATATACACGGGACATGTTACCAGGTGAACAGTATAAGTGAGGAGAGTGTGTTCCCCTCATGGTTTAATATACACGGGACATGTTCCCAGGTGAAGAGTATAAGTGAGGAGAGTGTGTCCCCCTGATGGTTTAAAATACACAGGATATGTTACCAGGTAAACAGTAGAAGTGAGGAGAGTGTGTTCCCCTGATGGTTTAATAGACACAGGACATGTTACCAGGTGAACAGTATAAGTGAGGAGAGTGTGTTCCCCTGATGGTTTAATATTCACAGGACATGTTACCTGGTGAAGAGTATAAGTGAGGAGAGTGTGTTCCCCAGATGGCTGAATATGCACAGGACATGTTACCAGGTGAACAGTATAAGTGAGGAGAGTGTGTTCCCCTGATGGTTTAATATTCACAGGACATGTTACCTGGTGAAGAGTATAAGTGAGGAGAGTGTGTTCCCCTGATGGTTTAATATACACAGGACATGTCACTAGGTGAAAAGTACAAGTGAGGAGAGTGTGTTCCCCTGATTGTTTAATACGCACGGGACATGTTACCAGGTGAACAGTATAAGTGAGGAGAGTGTGTTCCCCTGATTGTTTAATACACACGGGACATGTCACCAGGTGAACAGAATAAGTGAGGAGAGTGTGTTCCCCTGATTGTTAAATGCACACGGGACATGTTACCAGGTGAAATCTATAAGAGAGGAGAGTGAGTTCCCATGATGGTTTAATATACACGGGACATGTTACCAGATGAACAGTATAAGTGAGGAGAGTGTGTTCCCCTGATTGTTTAATACACACGGGACATGTCACCAGGTGAACAGAATAAGTGAGGAGAGTGTGTTCCCCTGATTGTTAAATGCACACGGGACATGTTACCAGGTGAAATCTATAAGAGAGGAGAGTGAGTTCCCATGATGGTTTAACTCACACGGGACATGTTACCAGGTGAACAGTATAAGTGAGGAGAGTGTGTTCCCCAGATGGCTTAATATGCACGGGACATGTTACCAGGTGAACACTATAAGTGAGGAGAGTGAGTTCCCCTGATGGTTTAATATACACGAGACATGTTACCAGGTGAACAGTATATGTGAGGAGAGTGTGTTGACCTGATGATTTAATATAAACTGGACATGTTACCAGGTGAACAGTATAAGTGAGGAGAGTGTGTTCCCCTGATGGTTTAATATACACGGGACACGTTACCTGATGAAGAGTATAAGTGAGGAGAGTGTGTTCCCCTGATTGTTTAATGCACACGGGATATGTCACCAGGTGAAGAGTATAAGTGAGGAGAGTGTGTTCCCCTGATGGTTTAACATACACGGAACATTTTACCAGGTGAACAGTAAAAGTGAGGAGATTGTGTTCCCCTGATTGTTTAACATACACGGGACATGTTACCAGGTGAACAGTATAAGTGAGGAGAGTGTGTTCCCCTGATGGTTTAATATACACGGGACATGTCACCAGGTGAACAGTAGAAGTAAGGAGAGTGTGTTCCCCTGATGGTTTAATATACACGGGACATGTTACCAGGTGAACAGTATAAGTGAGGAGAGTTTGTTGCCCTGATGGTTTAATATACACGGGACATGTTACCAGGTGAACAGAATAGTGAGGAGAGTGTTTTCCCCTGATGGTTTAATATACACGGGACATGTCACCAGGTGAACAGTAGAAGTAAGGAGAGTGTGTTCCCCTGATGGTTTAATATACACGGGACATGTTACCAGGTGAACAGTATAAGTGAGGGGAGTGTGTTCCCCTGATTGTTTAATGCACACGGGACACGTCACCAGGTGAACAGTATAAGTGAGGAGTGTGTGTTCCCCTGATTGTTTAATACACTCGGGACATGTCACCAGGTGAAAAGTATAAGTGAGGAGAGTGTGTTCCCCTGATTGTTTAATACACACGGGACATGTTACCAGGTGAACAGTATAAGTGAGGAGAGTGTGTTCCCCTGATGGTTTAATATACACGGGACATGTTACCAGGTGAACAGTAGAAGTGAGGAGAGTGTGTTCCCCTGATTGTTTAATACGCACGGGACATGTTACCAGATGAACAGTATAAGTGAGGAGAGTGTTCCCCTGATTGTTTAATACACATGGGACATGTCACCAGGTGAACAGAATAAGTGAGGAGAGTGTGTTCCCCTGATTGTTTAATGCACACGGGACATGTTACCAGTTGAAATCTATAAGTGAGGAGAGTGAGTTCCCATGATGCTTTAACTTACACGGGACATGTTACCAGGTGAACAGTATAAGTGAGCAGAGTGTGTTCTCCTGATGGTTTAATATACACGGGACATGTCACCAGGTGAACAGTATAAGTGAGGAGAGAGTTTTCCCCTGATGGTTTAATAATTCACAGGACATGTTACCTGGTGAAAAGTATAAGTGAAGAGAGTGTGTTCCCCAGATGGCTTAATATGCACGGGACATGTTACCAGGTGAACAGTATAAGTGAGGAGAGTGAGTTCCCCTGATGATTTAATATACACGGGACATGTTACCAGGTGAAGAGCAGAAGTGAGGAGAGTGTGTTCCCTGATTGTTTAATATACACAGGACATGTTACCAGGTGAACAGTATAAGTGAGGAGATTGTGTTCCCCTGATTGTTTAATGCACACGGGACATGTTAGCAGGTGAACAGAATAGTGAGGAGAGTGTGTTGCCCTGATGGTTTAATACGCAAGTGACATGTCACCAGGTGAACAGTATAAGTGAGGAGAGTGTGTTCCCCTGATGGTTTAATACACACGGGCCATGTTACCAGGTGAACAGTATAAGTGAGGAGAGTGTGTTGCCCTGATTATTTAATATACACGGGACATGTTACCAGGTGAACAGTATAAGTGAGGAGAGTGTGTTGCCCTGATGGTTTAATATACACAGGACATGTTACCAGGTGAAGAGTAGAAGTGAGGAGAGTGTGTTCCCCTAATGGTTTAATACACACGGGACATGTGACCAGGTGAACAGTATAAGTGAGGAGAGTGTGTGCCCCTGATGGTTTAACAAACACTGGATATGTTACCAGGTAAACAGTATAAGTGAGGAGAGTGTGTTCCCCTGATGGTTTAATATACACAGGACATGTTACCAGGTGAACAGTATAAGTGAGGAGAGTGTGTTCCCCTGATGGTTTAATATACACAGGACATGTTACCAGGTGAACAGTATAAGTGAGGAGATTGTGTTCCCCTGATTGTTTAATGCACACGGGACATGTTACCAGGTGAACAGAATAGTGAGGAGAGTGTTTTCCCCTGATGGTTTAATGCGCCCGGGACATGTTACCAGGTGAACAGTATAAGTGAGGAGAGTGTGTTGCCCTGATTATTTAATATACATGAGACATGTTACCAGGTGAACAGTATAAGTGAGGAGAGTGTGTTGCCCTGATGGTTTAATACGCAAGGGACATGTCACCAGGTGAACAGTATAAGTGAGGAGAGTGTGTTCCCCTGATGGTTTAATGCGCACGGGACATGTTACCAGGTGAACAGTATAAGTGAGGAGAGTGTGTTGCCCTGATGGTTTAATACGCAAGGGACATGTCACCAGGTGAACAGTATAAGTGAGGAGAGTGTGTTCCCCTGATGGTTTAATACACACGGGACATGTTACCAGGTGAACAGTATAAGTGAGGAGAGTGTGTTGCCCTGATTATTTAATATACACGGGACATGTTACCAGGTGAACAGTATAAGTGAGGAGAGTGTGTTGCCCTGATGGTTTAATATACACAGGACATGTTACCAGGTGAAGAGTAGAAGTGAGGAGAGTGTGTTCCCCTAATGGTTTAATGCACACGGGACATGTGACCAGGTGAACAGTATAAGTGAGGAGAGTGTGTTCCCCTGATAGTTTAACAAACACTGGATATGTTACCAGGTAAACAGTATAAGTGAGGAGAGTGTGTTCCCCTGATGGTTTAATACATACGGGACATGTTACCAGGTGAACAGAATAGTGAGGAGAGTGTTTTCCCATGATGGTTTAATGCACACGGGACATGTCACAAGGTGAACAGTATAAGTGAGGAGAGTGTGTTCCCCTGATGGTTTAATACACTCAGGACATGTTACCAGGTGAACAGTACAAGTGAGGAGAGTGTGTTCCCCTGATGGTTTAATATACACGGGACATGTTACCAGGTGAACAGTATATGTGAGTAGAGTGTGTTGCCCTGATGGTTTAATATACACAGGACATGTTACCAGGTGAAGAGTAGCAGTGAGGAGAGTGTGTTCCCCTGATGGTTTAATACACACGGGTCACATTACCAGATGAACAGTATAAGTGAGGAGAGTGTGTTCCCCTGATTTTTTAATGCACACGGGACATGTTACCAGGTCAACAGTAGAAGTGAGGAGAGTGTGTTCCCCTGATGGTTTCATATACATGGGACATGTTACCAGGTGAACAGGAAAGTGAAGGGAGAGTGTTCCGCTGATGGTTTAATATACACAGGACATGTTACCAGGTGAACAGTATAAGTGAGGAGAGTGTGTTCCCCTGATTGTTTTATACACACGGGACATGTTACCAGGTGAACAGAATAGTGAGGAGAGTGTTTTCCCCTGATGGTTTAATGCGCACGGGACATGTTACCAGGTGACCAGTATAAGTGAGGAGAGTGTGTTCCCCTGATTGTTTTATACGCACGGGACATGTCACCAGGTGAACATTATAAGTGAGGAGAGTGTGTTCCCCTGATTGTTTAATATACACGGGACATGTTACCAGGTGAACAGTATAAGTGAGGTGAGTGTGTTCCCCTGATGGTTTAATACGCACGGGACATGTCACCTGGTGAACATTATAAGTGAGGAGAGTGTGTTCCCCTGATGATTTAATGCACACGGGACATGTTACCAGGTGAACAGTATGAGTGAGGAGAGTGTGTTCCCCTGATTGTTTAATGCACACGGGACATGTCACCTGGTGAACATTATAAGTGAGGAGAGTGTGTTCCCCTGATTGTTTAATGCACACGGGACATGTTACCAGGTGAACAGTATGAGTGAGGAGAGTGTGTTCCCCTGATGGTTTAATACGCACGGGACATGTCACCAGGTGAACATTATAAGTGAGGAGAGTGTGTTCCCCTGATTGTTTAATGCACACGGGACATGTTACCAGGTGAACAGTATGAGTGAGGAGAGTGTGTTCCCCTGATGGTTTAATACGCACGGGACATGTCACCAGGTGAACATTATAAGTGAGGAGAGTGTGTTCCCCTGATTGTTTAATGCACACGGGACATGTTTACCAGGTGAAATCTATAAGTGAGGAGAGTGAGTTCCCATGATGGTTTAACTTACACGGGACATGTTACCAGGTGAACAGTATAAGTGAGGAGAGTGTGTTCCCCTGATTGTTTAATACGCACGGGACATGTTACCAGGTGAACAGTATAAGAGAGGAGAGTGCGTTCCCCTGATGGTTTAATATACGCGGGACATGTCACCAGGTGAACAGTATAAGTGAGCAGAGTGTGTTCCCCTGATGGTTCTGTATACACGGGACATGTCACCAGGTGAAAAGTATAAGTGAGGAGAGTGTGTTCCCCTGTTGGTTTAATATTCACAGGACATGTTACCTGGGGAAGAGTATAAGTGAGGAGAGTGTGTTCCCCTGATGTTTTAATATACACAGGACATGTCACTAGGTGGAAAGTATAAGTGAGGAGAGTGTGTTCCCCAGATGGCTTAATATGCACGGGACATGTTACCAGGTGAACAGTATAAGTGAGGAGAGTGTGTTCCCCAGATGGCTTAATATGCACGGGACATGTTACCAGGTGAACAGTATAAGTGAGGAGAGTGAGTTCCCCTGATGGTTTAATATACACGAGACATGTTACCAGGTGAACAGTATATGTGAGGAGAGTGTGTTGCACTGATGATTTAATATACACGGGACATGTTACCAGGTGAAGAGCAGAAGTGAGGAGAGTGTGTTCCCCTGATTGTTTAATGCACACGGGATATGTCACCAGGTGAACAGTATAAGTGAGGAGAGTGTATTCCTCTGATGGTTTTATGCGCACGGGACATGTCACCAGGTGAAGAGTATAAGTGAGGAGTAAGTGTTCCCCTGATGGTTTAACAAGCACGGGACATTTTACCAGGTGAACAGTATAAGTGAGGAGAGTTTGTTCCCCTGATGTTTTAATATACACGAGACATGTTACCAGGTGAACAGTATAAGTGAGGAGAGTGTGTTCCCCTGATGGTTTAATATACACGAGACATGTTAGCAGGTGAACAGTTTCTGTGAGGAGAGTGTGTTCCCCTGATGGTTTAACATGCACTGGACAGGTTACCAGGTGAAGAGTATAAGTGAGGAGAGTGTGTGCCCCTGATGGTTTAACATAAACAGGATATGTTACCAGGTAAACAGTATAAGTGAGGAGAGTGTGTTCCCCTGATGGTTTAATATACACAGGACATGTTACCAGGTGAACAGTATAAGTGAGGAGAGTGTGTTCCCCTGATTGTTTAATTCACACGGGACATGTTACCAGGTGAACAGAATAGTGAGGAGAGTGTTTTCCAATGATGGTTTAATGCACACGGGACATGTCACCAGGTGAACAGTATATGTGAGGAGAGTGTGTTCCCCTGATGGTTTAATATTCACAGGACATGTTACCTGGTGAAGAGTATAAGTGAGGAGAGTGTGTTCCCCAGATGGCTGAATATGCACAGGACATGTTACCAGTTGAACAGTATAAGTGAGGAGAGTGTGTTCCCCTGATGGTTTAATATACACAGGACATGTCACTAGGTGAAAAGTATAAGTGAGGAGAGTGTGTTCCCCTGATTGTTTAATACGCACGGGACATGTCACCAGGTGAACAGTATAAGTGAGGTGAGTGTGTTCCCCTGATGGTTTAATATACGCGGGACATGTCACCAGGTGAACAGTATAAGTGAGCAGAGTGTGTTCCCCTGATGGTTCTGTATAAACGGGACATGTCACCAGGTGAACAGTATAAGTGAGGAGAGTGTGTTCCCCTGATGGTTTAATATTCACAGGACATGTTACCTGGGGAAGAGTATAAGTGAGGAGAGTGTGTTCCCCTGATGTTTTAATATACACAGGACATGTCACTAGGTGGAAAGTATAAGTGAGGAGAGTGTGTTCCCCAGATGGCTTAATATGCACGGGACATGTTACCAGGTGAACAGTATAAGTGAGGAGAGTGAGTTCCCCTGATGGTTTAATATACACGAGACATGTTACCAGGTGAACAGTATATGTGAGGAGAGTGTGTTGCCCTGATGATTTAATATACACGGGACATGTTACCAGGTGAAGAGCAGAAGTGAAGAGAGTGTGTTCCCCTGATTGTTTAATGCACACGGGATATGTCACCAGGTGAACAGTATAAGTGAGGAGAGTGTATTCCTCTGATGGTTTTATGCGCACGGGACATGTCACCAGGTGAAGAGTATAAGTGAGGAGTAAGTGTTCCCCTGATGGTTTAACAAGCACGGGACATTTTACCAGGTGAACAGTATAAGTGAGGAGAGTGTGTTCCCCTGATGATTTAATATACACGAGACATGTTACCAGGTGAACAGTATAAGTGAGGAGAGTGTGTTCCCCTGATGGTTTAATACACACGCGACATTTTACCAGGTGAACAGTAGAAGTGAGGAGAGTGTGTTCCCCTGATTGTTTAATACACACGGGACATGTCACCAGGTGAACAGTATAAGTGAGGTGAGTGTGTTGCCCTGATGGTTTAATATACACGAGACATGTTAGCAGGTGAACAGTTTCTGTGAGGAGAGTGTGTTCCCCTGATGGTTTAACATGCACGGGACATTTTACCAGGTGAACAGTATAAGTGAGGAGAGTGTGCTCCCCTAATGGTTTAAGACACACGGGACAGGTTACCAGGTGAAGAGTATAAGTGAGGAGAGTGTGTGCCCCTGATGGTTTAACATACACAGGATATGTTACCAGGTAAACAGTATAAGTGAGGAGAGTGTGTTCCCCTGATGGTTTAATATACACAGGACATGTTACCAGGTGAACAGTATAAGTGAGGAGAGTGTGTTCCCCTGATTGTTTAATTCACACGGGACATGTTACCAGGTGAACAGAATAGTGAGGAGACTGTTTTCCAATGATGGTTTAATGCACACGGGACATGTCACCAGGTGAACAGTATATGTGAGGAGAGTGTGTTCCCCTGATGGTTTAATATTCACAGGACATGTTACCTGGTGAAGAGTATAAGTGAGGAGAGTGTGTTCCCCAGATGGCTGAATATGCACAGGACATGTTACCAGTTCAACAGTATAAGTGAGGAGAGTGTGTTCCCCTGATGGTTTAATATACACAGGACATGTCACTTGGTGAAAAGTATAAGTGAGGAGAGTGTGTTCCCCTGATTGTTTAATACGCACGGGACATGTCACCAGGTGAACAGTATAAGTGAGGTGAGTGTGTTCCCCTGATGGTTTAATATACACGGCACATGTTACCAGGTGAACAGTATAAGTGAGGAGAGTGTATTCCTCTGATGGTTTTATGCGCACGGGACATGTCACCAGGTGAAGAGTATAAGTGAGGAGTAAGTGTTCCCCTGATGGTTTAACAAGCACGGGACATTTTACCAGGTGAACAGTATAAGTGAGGAGAGTGTTTTCCCCTAATGATTTAATATACACGAGACATGTTACCAGGTGAACAGTATATGTGAGGAGAGTGTGTTGCACTGATGGTTTAATACACACGCGACATGTTACCAGGTGTACAGTAGAAGTGAGGAGAGTGTGTTCCCCTGATTGTTTAATATACACGAGACATGTTAGCAGGTGAACAGTTTCTGTGAGGAGAGTGTGTTCCCCTGATGATTTAACATGCACGGGACATTTTACCAGGTGAACAGTATATGTGAGGTGAGTGTGTTCCCCTGATGGTTTAATATACACGGGACATGTTACCAGATGAACAGTATAAGTGAGGAGAGTGTGTTCCCCTGATTTTTTAATGCACACGAGATATGTTACCAGGTGAACAGTAGAAGTGAGGAGAGTGTGTTCCCCTGATGGTTTAATATACACGGGACATGTCACCAGGTGAACAGTATAAGTGAGGAGAGTGTGTTCCCCTGATTGTTTAATACGCACGGGACATGTCACCAGGTGAACAGTATAAGTGAGGAGAGTGTGTTCCCCTGATGGTTTAATATACACGGGACATGTTACCAGGTGAACAGTATAAGTGAGGAGAGTGTGTTCCCCTCATGGTTTAATACACACGGGACATGTTCCCAGGTGAAGAGTATAAGTGAGGAGAGTGTGTGCCCCTGATGGTTTAACATACACAGGATATGTTACCAGGTGAACAGTATAAGTGAGGAGAGTGTGTTCCCCTGATGGTTTAATAGACACAGGACATGTTACCAGGTGAACAGTATAAGTGAGGAGAGTGTGTTCCCCTGATGCTTTAATATTCACAGGACATGTTACCTGGTGAAGAGTATAAGTGAGGAGAGTGTGTTCCCCAGATGGCTGAATATGCACAGGACATGTTACCAGGTGAACAGTATAAGTGAGGAGAGTGTGTTCCCCTGATGGCTTAATATTCACAGGACATGTTACCTGGTGAAGAGTATAAGTGAGGAGAGTGTGTTCCCCTGATGGTTTAATATACACAGGACATGTCACTAGGTGAAAAGTACAAGTGAGGAGAGTGTGTTCCCCTGATTGTTTAATACGCACGGGACATGTCATCAGGTGAACAGTATAAGTGAGGTGAGTGTGTTCCCCTGATGATTTAATATACACGGGACATGTTACCAGATGAACAGTATAAGTGAGGAGAGTGTGTTCCCCTGATTGTTTAATACACACGGGACATGTCACCAGGTGAACAGAATAAGTGAGGAGAGTGTGTTCCCCTGTTTGTTAAATGCACACGGGACATGTTAACAGGTGAAATCTATAAGAGAGGAGAGTGAGTTCCCATGATGGATTAACTCACACGGGACATGTTACCAGGTGAACAGTATAAGTGAGGAGAGAGTGTTCCACTGATGGTTTAGTATACGCGGGACATGTCACCAGGTGAACAGTATAAGTGAGGAGAGTGTGTTCCCCTGATGGCTTAATATGCACGGGACATGTTATAAGGTGAACAGTATAAGTGAGGAGAGTGAGTTCCCCTGATAGTTTAATATACACGAGACATGTTACCAGGTGAACAGTATATGTGAGGAGAGTGTGTTGACCTGATGATTTAATATAAACTGGACATGTTACCAGGTGAACAGTATAAGTGAGGAGAGTGAGTTCCCCTGATAGTTTAATATACGCGGGACATGTTACCAGGTGAACAGTATAAGTGAGGAGAGTGTTTTCCCCTGATGGTTTAATGCGCACGGGACATGTTACCAGGTGAACAGTATAAGTGAGGAGAGTGTGTTGCCCTGATTATTTAATATACACGGGACATGTTACCAGGTGAACAGTATAAGTGAGGAGAGTGTGTTCCCCAGATGGCTGAATATGCATAGGACATGTTACCAGTTGAACAGTATAACTGAGGAGAGTGTGTTCCCCTGATGGTTTAATATACACAGGACATGTCACTAGGTGAAAAGTATAAGTGAGGAGAGTGTGTTCCCCTGATTGTTTAATACGCACGGGACATGTCACCAGGTGAACAGTATAAGTGAGGTGAGTGTGTTCCCCTGATGGTTTAATATACACGGGACATGTTACCAGTTGAACAGTATAAGTGAGGAGAGTGTGTTCCCCTGATGGTTTAATATACACGGGACATGTTACCAGATGAACAGTATAAGTGAGGAGAGTGTGTTCCCCTGATTTTTTAATGCACACGAGATATGTTACCAGGTGAACAGTAGAAGTGAGGAGAGTGTGTTCCCCTGATGGTTTAATATACACGGGACATGTCACCAGGTGAACAGTAGAAGTGAGGAGAGTGTGTTCCCCTGATTGTTTAATACGCACGGGACATGTCACCAGGTGAACAGTATAAGTGAGGAGAGTGTGTTCCCCTGATGGTTTAATATACACGGGACATGTTACCAGGTGAACAGTATAAGTGAGGAGAGTGTGTTCCCCTCATGGTTTAATACACACGGGACATGTTCCCAGGTGAAGAGTATAAGTGAGGAGAGTGTGTGCCCCTGATGGTTTAACATACACAGGATATGTTACCAGGTGAACAGTATAAGTGAGGAGAGTGTGTTCCCCTGATGGTTTAATAGACACAGGACATGTTACCAGGTGAACAGTATAAGTGAGGAGAGTGTGTTCCCCAGATGGCTGAATATGCACAGGACATGTTACCAGGTGAACAGTATAAGTGAGGAGAGTGTGTTCCCCTGATTGTTTAATACGCACGGGACATGTCATCAGGTGAACAGTATAAGTGAGGTGAGTGTGTTCCCCTGATGATTTAATATACACGGGACATGTTACCAGAAGAACAGTATAAGTGAGGAGAGTGTGTTCCCCTGATTGTTTAATACACACGGGACATGTCACCAGGTGAACAGAATAAGTGAGGAGAGTGTGTTCCCCTGTTTGTTAAATGCACACGGGACATGTTACCAGGTGAAATCTATAAGAGAGGAGAGTGAGTTCCCATGATGGTTTAACTCACACGGGACATGTTACCAGGTGAACAGTATAAGTGAGGAGAGTGTGTTCCCCTGATGGTTTAATATTCACAGGACATGTTACCATGTGAACAGTATAAGTGAGGAGAGTGTGTTCCCCTGATGGTTTAATATACACAGGACATGTTACTAGGTGAAAAGTATAAGTGAGGAGAGTGTGTTCCCCAGATGGCTTAATATGCACGGGACATGTTACCAGGTGAACAGTATAAGTGAGGAGAGTGTGTTCCCCTGATGGCTTAATATTCACAGGACATGTTACCTGGTGAAGAGTATAAGTGAGGAGAGTGTGTTCCCCTGATGGTTTAATATACACAGGACATGTCACTAGGTGAAAAGTACAAGTGAGGAGAGTGTGTTCCCCTGATTGTTTAATACGCACGGGACATGTCATCAGGTGAACAGTATAAGTGAGGTGAGTGTGTTCCCCTGATGATTTAATATACACGGGACATGTTACCAGATGAACAGTATAAGTGAGGAGAGTGTGTTCCCCTGATTGTTTAATACACACGGGACATGTCACCAGGTGAACAGAATAAGTGAGGAGAGTGTGTTCCCCTGTTTGTTAAATGCACACGGGACATGTTACCAGGTGAAATCTATAAGAGAGGAGAGTGAGTTCCCATGATGGTTTAACTCACACGGGACATGTTACCAGGTGAACAGTATAAGTGAGGAGAGAGTGTTCCACTGATGGTTTAGTATACGCGGGACATGTCACCAGGTGAACAGTATAAGTGAGGAGAGTGTGTTCCCCTGATGGCTTAATATGCACGGGACATGTTACCAGGTGAACAGTATAAGTGAGGAGAGTGAGTTCCCCTGATAGTTTAATATACACGAGACATGTTACCAGGTGAACAGTATATGTGAGGAGAGTGTGTTGACCTGATGATTTAATATAAACTGGACATGTTACCAGGTGAACAGTATAAGTGAGGAGAGTGTTTTCCCCTGATGGTTTAATGCGCACGGGACATGTTACCAGGTGAACAGTATAAGTGAGGAGAGTGTGTTGCCCTGATTATTTAATATACACGGGACATGTTACCAGGTGAACAGTATAAGTGAGGAGAGTGTGTTCCCCAGATGGTTTAATATACACAGGACATGTCACTAGGTGAAAAGTATAAGTGAGGAGAGTGTGTTCCCCTGATTGTTTAATACGCACGGGACATGTCACCAGGTGAACATTATAAGTGAGGTGAGTGTGTTCCCCTGAT
The DNA here is from genome assembly GCF_036365525.1 of Heterodontus francisci. NCBI lineage: Eukaryota > Metazoa > Chordata > Chondrichthyes > Heterodontiformes > Heterodontidae > Heterodontus > Heterodontus francisci. The sequence goes on from NW_027140871.1 coordinate 221,386, forward strand.
GGTTTAATATACACGGGACATGTTACCAGTTGAACAGTATAAGTGAGGAGAGTGTGTTCCCCTGATGGTTTAATATACACGGGACATGTTACCAGATGAACAGTATAAGTGAGGAGAGTGTGTTCCCCTGATTTTTTAATGCACACGAGATATGTTACCAGGTGAACAGTAGAAGTGAGGAGAGTGTGTTCCCCTGATGGTTTAATATACACGGGACATGTCACCAGGTGAACAGTAGAAGTGAGGAGAGTGTGTTCCCCTGATTGTTTAATACGCACGGGACATGTCACCAGGTGAACAGTATAAGTGAGGAGAGTGTGTTCCCCAGATGGTTTAATATACACGGGACATGTTACCAGGTGAACAGTATAAGTGAGGAGAGTGTGTTCCCCTCATGGTTTAATACACACGGGACATGTTCCCAGGTGAAGAGTATAAGTGAGGAGAGTGTGTGCCCCTGATGGTTTAACATACACAGGATATGTTACCAGGTGAACAGTATAAGTGAGGAGAGTGTGTTCCCCTGATGGTTTAATAGACACAGGACATGTTACCAGGTGAACAGTATAAGTGAGGAGAGTGTGTTCCCCAGATGGCTGAATATGCACAGGACATGTTACCAGGTGAACAGTATAAGTGAGGAGAGTGTGTTCCCCTGATTGTTTAATACGCACGGGACATGTCATCAGGTGAACAGTATAAGTGAGGTGAGTGTGTTCCCCTGATGATTTAATATACACGGGACATGTTACCAGATGAACAGTATAAGTGAGGAGAGTGTGTTCCCCTGATTGTTTAATACACACGGGACATGTCACCAGGTGAACAGAATAAGTGAGGAGAGTGTGTTCCCCTGTTTGTTAAATGCACACGGGACCTGTTACCAGGTGAAATCTATAAGAGAGGAGAGTGAGTTCCCATGATGGTTTAACTCACACGGGACATGTTACCAGGTGAACAGTATAAGTGAGGAGAGTGTGTTCCCCTGATGGTTTAATATTCACAGGACATGTTACCATGTGAACAGTATAAGTGAGGAGAGTGTGTTCCCCTGATGGTTTAATATACACAGGACATGTTACTAGGTGAAAAGTATAAGTGAGGAGAGTGTGTTCCCCAGATGGCTTAATATGCACGGGACATGTTACCATGTGAACAGTATAAGTGAGGAGAGTGTGTTCCCCCGATAGTTTAATATACACAGGACATGTTACTAGGTGAAAAGTATAAGTGAGGAGAGTGTGTTCCCCAGATGGCTTAATATGCACGAGACATGTTACCAGGTGAACAGTATAAGTGAGGAGAGTGTGTTCCCCTGATGGTTTAATATGCACGGGACACGTTACCAGGTGAACAGTATAAGTGAGGAGAGTGTGTTCCCCTGATTGTTTAATGCACACGGGATATGTCACCAGGTGAAGAGTATAAGTGAGGAGAGTATGTTCCCCTGATTGTTTAATACACACGGGACATGTTACCAGGTGAACAGTATAAGTGAGGAGAGTGTGTTCCCCTGATTGTTTAATATACACAGGACATGTTACCAGGTGAACAGTATAAGTGAGGAGAGTGTGTTCCCCTGATGGTTTAACATACACGGGACATTTTACCAGGTGAACAGTAAAAGTGAGGAGATTGTGTTCCCCTGATTGTTTAACATACACGGGACATGTTACCAGGTGAACAGTATAAGTGAGGAGAGTGTGTTCCCCTGATTGTTTAATATACACAGGACATGTTACCAGGTGAACAGTATAAGTGAGGAGATTGTGTTCCCCTGATTGTTTAATACACACGGGACATGTTACCAGGTGAACAGAATAGTGAGGAGAGTGTTTTCCCCTGATGGTTTAATGCGCACGGGACATGTTACCAGGTGAACAGTATAAGTGAGGAGAGTGTGTTGCCCTGATTATTTTATAATCACGGGACATGTTACCAGGTGAACAGTATAAGTGAGGAGAGTGTGTTCCCCAGATGGCTGAATATGCACAGGACATGTTACCAGGTGAACAGTATAAGTGAGGAGAGTGTGTTCCCCTGATGGTTTAATATTCACAGGACATGTTACCTGGTGAAGAGTAGAAGTGAGGAGAGTGTGTTCCCCAGATGGCTGAATATGCACAGGACATGTTACCAGGTGAACAGTATAAGTGAGGAGAGTGTGTTCCCCTGATGGTTTAATATACACAGGACATGTCACTAGGTGAAAAGTACAAGTGAGGAGAGTGTGTTCCCCTGATTGTTTAAAACGCACGGGACATGTCACCAGGTGAACAGTATAAGTGAGGTGAGTGTGTTCCCCTGATGGTTTAATATACACGGGACATGTTACCAGATGAACAGTATAAGTGAGGAGAGTGTGTTGCACTGATGGTTTAATACGCAAGGGACATGTCACCAGGTGAACAGTATAAGTGAGGAGAGTGTGTTCCCCTGATGGTTTAATATACACGGGACATGTTACCAGATGAACAGTATAAGTGAGGAGAGTGTGTTCCCCTGATGGTTTAATATACACGGGACATGTTACCAGATGAACAGTATAAGTGAGGAGAGTGTGTTCCCCTGATTTTTTAATGCACACGGGACATGTTACCAGGTGAACAGTAGAAGTGAGGAGAGTGTGTTCCCCTGATGGTTTCATATACATGGGACATGTTACCAGGTGAACAGTATAAGTGAGGAGAGTGTGTTCCCCTGATTGTTTAATACACACGGGACATGTTACCAGGTGAACAGAATAGTGAGGAGAATGTTTTCCCCTGATTGTTTAATACGCACGGGACATGTTACCAGGTGAACAGTATAAGTGAGGTCAGTGTGTTCCCCTGATGATTTAATATACACGGGACATGTTACCAGATGAACAGTATAAGTGAGGAGAGTGTGTTCCCCTGATGGTTTAATACACACGGGACATGTTACCAGGTGAACAGAATAGTGAGGAGAGTCTGTTCCCCTGATTGTTTAATACACACGGCTCATGTTACCAGGTGAACAGAATAGTGAGGAGAGTGTGTTCCCCTGATTGTTTAATACACACGGGACATGTTACCAGGTGAACAGTATAAGTGAGGAGAGTGTGTTCCCCTGATTGTTTAATACACACGGGACATGTTACCAGGTGAACAGTATAAGTGAGGAGAGTGTGTTCCCCTGATTGTTTAATACACACGGGACATGTTACCAGGTGAACAGTATAAGTGAGGAGAGTGTGTTCCCCTGATTGTTTAATACGCACGGGACATGTTACCAGATGAACAGAATAAGTGAGGAGAGTGTGTTCCCCTGATTGTTAAATGCACACGGGACATGTTACCAGGTGAAATCTATAAGAGAGGAGAGTGAGTTCCCATGATGGTTTAACTCACACGGGACATGTTACCAGGTAAACAGTATAAGTGAGGAGAGTGTGTTCCCCTGATTGTTTAATATACACGGGACATGTTACCAGGTGAACAGTATAAGTGAGGAGAGAGTGTTCCACTGATGGTTTAATATACGTGGGACATGTCACCTAGTGAACAGTAAAAGTGAGGAGAGTGTGTTCCCCTGATGGTTTAATATTCACAGGACATGTTACCTGGTGAAGAGTATAAGTGAGGAGAGTGTGTTCCCCTGATGGTTTAATATACACGGGACACGTTACCTGATGAAGAGTATAAGTGAGGAGAGTGTGTTCCCCTGATTGTTTAATGCACACGGGATATGTCACCAGGTGAAGAGTATAAGTGAGGAGAGTGTGTTCCCCTGATGGTTTAATATACACGGGACACGTTACCTGATGAAGAGTATAAGTGAGGAGAGTGTGTTCCCCTGATTGTTTAATGCACACGGGATATGTCACCAGGTGAAGAGTATAAGTGAGGAGAGTGTGTTCCCCTGATGGTTTAACATACACGGGACATTTTACCAGGTGAACAGTAAAAGTGAGGAGATTGTGTTCCCCTGATTGTTTAACATACACGGGACATGTTACCAGGTGAACAGTATAAGTGAGGAGAGTCTGTTCCCCTGATGGTTTAATGCACACGGGATATGTCACCAGGTGAAAAGTACAAGTGAGGAGAGTGTGTTCCCCTGATGGTTTAACATACACGGGACATTTTACCAGGTGAACAGTAAAAGTGAGGAGATTGTGTTCCCCTGATTGTTTAACATACACGGGACATGTTACCAGGTGAACAGTATAAGTGAGGAGAGTGTGTTCCCCTGATGGTTTAATATACAAGGGACATGTCACCAGGTGAACAGTAGAAGTAAGGAGAGTGTGTTCCCCTGATGGTTTAATATACACGGGACATGTTACCAGGTGAACAGTATAAGTGAGGAGAGTTTGTTTCCCTGATGGTTTAATATACACGGGACATGTTACCAGGTGAACAGAATAGTGAGGAGAGTGTTTTCCCCTGATGGTTTAATATACACGGGACATGTCACCAGGTGAACAGTAGAAGTAAGGAGAGAGTGTTCCCCTGATGGTTTAATATACACGGTACATGTTACCAGGTGAACAGTATAAGTGAGGAGAGTTTGTTGCCCTGATGGTTTAATATACACGGGACATGTTCCCAGGTGAAAAGTATAAGTGAGGAGAGTGTGTTCCCCTGATTGTTTAATGCAAACGGGACACGTCACCAGGTGAACAGTATAAGTGAGGGGAGTGTGTTCCCCTGATTGTTTAATGCACACGGGACATGTTACCAGGTGAACAGTATAAGTGAGGAGAGTGTGTTCCCCTGATTGTTTAATACACACGGGACATGTCACCAGGTGAAAAGTATAAGTGAGGAGAGTGTGTTCCCCTGATTGTTTAGTACTCACGGGACATTTTACCAGGTGAACAGTATAAGTGAGGAGAGTGTGTTCCCCTGATGGTTTAATATACACGGGACATGTTACCAGGTGAACAGTAGAAGTGAGGAGAGTGTGGTCCCCTGATTGTTTAATACGCATGGGACATGTTACCAGGTGAACAGTATAAGTGAGGAGAGTGTGTTCCCCTGATTGTTTAATACACATGGGACATGTCACCAGGTGAACAGAATAAGTGAGGAGAGTGTGTTCCCCTGATTGTTTAATGCACACGGGACATGTTACCAGTTGAAATCTATAAGTGAGGAGAGTGAGTTCCCATGATGGTTTAACTTACACGGGACATGTTACCAGGTGAACAGTATAAGTGAGGAGAGGGTGTTCCACTGATGGTTTAATATACACGGGACATGTCACCAGGCGAAGAGTATAAGTGAGCAGAGTGTGTTCTCCTGATGGTTTAATATACACAGGACATGTTACCATTTGAAGAGTAGAAGTGAGGAGTGTGTGTTCCCCTGATGGCTTAATACACACGGGATATGTTACCATATGAACAGTATAAGTGAGGAGAGTGTGTTCCCCAAATGGTTTAATGCACACAGGACATGTTACCGTGTGAACAGTATAAGTGAGCAGAGTTTGTTCCCCTGATGGTTTAATATACACAGGACATGTTACCAGGTAAACAGTATAAGTGAGGAGAGTGTGTTCCCCTGATGGTTTAATATACACAAGACATGTTACCAGGTGAAGAGTATAAGTGAAGAGAGTATGTTCCCCTGATGGTTTAATATACACAGGACATGTCACCTGGTGAACAGTATAAGTGAGGAGAGTGTGTTCCCCTGATTGTTTAATACACATGGGACATGTTACCAGATGAACAGAATAAGTGAGGAGAGTGTGTTCCCCTGATTGTTAAATGCACACGGGACATGTTACCAGGTGAAATCTATAAGAGAGGAGAGTGAGTTCCCATGATGGTTTAACTCACACGGGACATGTTACCAGGTAAACAGTATAAGTGAGGAGAGTGTGTTCCCCTGATTGTTTAATATACACGGGACATGTTACCAGGTGAACAGTATAAGTGAGGAGAGAGTGTTCCACTGATGGTTTAATATACGTGGGACATGTCACCTAGTGAACAGTATAAGTGAGGAGAGTGTGTTCCCCTGATGGTTTAATATTCACAGGACATGTTACCTGGTGAAGAGTATAAGTGAGGAGAGTGTGTTCCCCTGATTGTTTAATATACACGGGACACGTTACCTGATGAAGAGTATAAGTGAGGAGAGTGTGTTCCCCTGATTGTTTAATGCACACGGGATATGTCACCAGGTGAAGAGTATAAGTGAGGAGAGTGTGTTCCCCTGATGGTTTAATATACACGGGACACGTTACCTGATGAAGAGTATAAGTGAGGAGAGTGTGTTCCCCTGATTGTTTAATGCACACGGGATATGTCACCAGGTGAAGAGTATAAGTGAGGAGAGTGAGTTCCCCTGATGGTTTAACATACACGGGACATTTTACCAGGTGAACAGTAAAAGTGAGGAGATTGTGTTCCCCTGATTGTTTAACATACACGGGACATGTTACCAGGTGAACAGTATAAGTGAGGAGAGTCTGTTCCCCTGATGGTTTAATGCACACGGGATATGTCACCAGGTGAAAAGTACAAGTGAGGAGAGTGTGTTCCCCTGATGGTTTAACATACACGGGACATTTTACCAGGTGAACAGTAAAAGTGAGGAGATTGTGTTCCCCTGATTGTTTAACATACACGGGACATGTTACCAGGTGAACAGTATAAGTGAGGAGAGTGTGTTCCCCTGATGGTTTAATATACAAGGGACATGTCACCAGGTGAACAGTAGAAGTAAGGAGAGTGTGTTCCCCTGATGGTTTAATATACACGGGACATGTTACCAGGTGAACAGTATAAGTGAGGAGAGTTTGTTTCCCTGATGGTTTAATATACACGGGACATGTTACCAGGTGAACAGAATAGTGAGGAGAGTGTTTTCCCCTGATGGTTTAATATACACGGGACATGTCACCAGGTGAACAGTAGAAGTAAGGAGAGAGTGTTCCCCTGATGGTTTAATATACACGGTACATGTTACCAGGTGAACAGTATAAGTGAGGAGAGTTTGTTGCCCTGATGGTTTAATATACACGGGACATGTTCCCAGGTGAAAAGTATAAGTGAGGAGAGTGTGTTCCCCTGATTGTTTAATGCAAACGGGACACGTCACCAGGTGAACAGTATAAGTGAGGGGAGTGTGTTCCCCTGATTGTTTAATGCACACGGGACATGTTACCAGGTGAACAGTATAAGTGAGGAGAGTGTGTTCCCCTGATTGTTTAATACACACGGGACATGTCACCAGGTGAAAAGTATAAGTGAGGAGAGTGTGTTCCCCTGATTGTTTAATACTCACGGGACATTTTACCAGGTGAACAGTATAAGTGAGGAGAGTGTGTTCCCCTGATGGTTTAATATACACGGGACATGTTACCAGGTGAACAGTAGAAGTGAGGAGAGTGTGGTCCCCTGATTGTTTAATACGCATGGGACATGTTACCAGGTGAACAGTATAAGTGAGGAGAGTGTGTTCCCCTGATTGTTTAATACACATGGGACATGTCACCAGGTGAACAGAATAAGTGAGGAGAGTGTGTTCCCCTGATTGTTTAATGCACACGGGACATGTTACCAGTTGAAATCTATAAGTGAGGAGAGTGAGTTCCCATGATGGTTTAACTTACACGGGACATGTTACCAGGTGAACAGTATAAGTGAGGAGAGGGTGTTCCACTGATGGTTTAATATACACGGGACATGTCACCAGGCGAAGAGTATAAGTGAGCAGAGTGTGTTCTCCTGATGGTTTAATATACACAGGACATGTTACCATTTGAAGAGTAGAAGTGAGGAGTGTGTGTTCCCCTGATGGCTTAATACACACGGGATATGTTACCATATGAACAGTATAAGTGAGGAGAGTGTGTTCCCCAAATGGTTTAATGCACACAGGACATGTTACCGTGTGAACAGTATAAGTGAGCAGAGTTTGTTCCCCTGATGGTTTAATATACACAGGACATGTTACCAGGTAAACAGTATAAGTGAGGAGAGTGTGTTCCCCTGATGGTTTAATACACACAGGACATGTTACCAGGTAAACAGTATAAGTGAGGAGAGTGTGTTCCCCTGATGGTTTAATATACACAAGACATGTTACCAGGTGAAGAGTATAAGTGAAGAGAGTATGTTCCCCTGATGGTTTAATATACACAGGACATGTCACCTGGTGAACAGTATAAGTGAGGAGAGTGTGTTCCCCTGATTGTTTAATATACACGGGACATGTTACCAGGTGAACAGAATAAGTGAGGAGAGTGAGTTCCCATGATGGTTTGACTTACACGGGACATGTTACCAGATGAACAGTATAAGTGAGGAGAGTGTGTTCCCCTGATTGTTTAATATACACAGGACATGTTACCAGATGAACAGTATAAGTGAGGAGAGTGTGTTCCCCTGATGGTTTAATACACACGGGACATGTTACCAGGTGAACTCTATAAGTGAGGAGAGTGTGTTCCCCTGATTGTTTAATACACACGGGACATGTCACCAGATGAACAGAATAAGTGAGGAGAGTGTGTTCCCCTGATTGTTAAATGCACACGGGAAATGTTACCAGGTGAAATCTATAAGTGAGGAGAGTGAGTTCCCATGATGGTTTAACTCACACGGGACATGTTACCAGGTGAACAGTATAAGTGAGGAGAGCGTGTTCCACTGATGGTTTAATATACGTGGGACATGTCACCAGGTGAACAGTATAAGTGAGGAGAGTGTGTTCCCCTGATGGTTTAATATTCACAGGACATGTTACCTGGTGAAGAGTATAAGTGAGGAGAGTGTGTTCCCCTGATGGTTTAATATACACAGGACATGTTACTTGGTGTAAAGTATAAGTGAGGAGAGTGTGTTCCCCAGATGGCTTAATATGCACGGGACATGTTACCAGGTGAACAGTATAAGTGAGGAGAGTGAGTTCCCCTGATGGTTTAATATACACGAGACATGTTACCAGGTGAACAGTATATGTGAGGAGAGTGTGTTGACCTGATGATTTAATATACACGGGACACGTTACCTGATGAAGAGTATAAGTGAGGAGAGTGTGTTCCCCTGATGGTTTAATGCACACGGGATATGTCACCAGGTGAAGAGTATAAGTGAGGAGAGTGTGTTCCCCTGATGGTTTAACATACACGGGACATTTTACCAGGTGAACAGTAAAAGTGAGGAGATTGTGTTCCCCTGATTGTTTAACATACACGGGACATGTTACCAGGTGAACAGTATAAGTGAGGAGAGTGTGTTCCCCTGATGGTTTAATATACATGGGACATGTCACCAGGTGAACAGTAGAAGTAAGGAGAGTGTGTTCCCCTGATGGTTTAATATACACGGGACATGTTACCAGGTGAACAGTATAAGTGAGGAGAGTTTGTTGCCCTGATGGTTTAATATACACGGGACATGTTACCAGGTGAAAAGAATAGTGAGGAGAGTGTTTTCCCCTGATGATTTAATGCGCACGGGACATGTTACCAGGTGAACAGTATAAGTGAGGGGAGTGTGTTCCCCTGATTGTTTAATGCACACGGGACACGTCACCAGGTGAACAGTATAAGTGAGGAGAGTGTGTTCCCCTGATGGTTTAATATACACGGGACATGTTACCAGGTGAACAGTATAAGTGAGGAGAGTGTGTTCCCCTGATTGTTTAATACACACGGGACATGTCACCAGGTGAAAAGTATAAGTGAGGAGAGTCTGTTCCCCTGATTGTTTAATACACACGGGACATGTTACCACGTGAACAGTATAAGTGAGGAGAGTGTGTTCCCCTGATGGTTTAATATACACGGGACATGTTACCAGGTGAACAGTAGAAGTGAGGAGAGTGTGTTCCCCTGATTGTTTAATACGCACGGGACATGTTACCAGATGAACAGTATAAGTGAGGAGAGTGTGTTCCCCTGATTGTTTAATACACATGGGACATGTCACCAGGTGAACAGAATAAGTGAGGAGAGTGTGTTCCCCTGATTGTTTAATGCACACGGGACATGTTACCAGTTGAAATCTATAAGTGAGGAGAGTGAGTTCCCATGATGGTTTAACTTACACGGGACATGTTACCAGGTGAACAGTATAAGTGAGGAGAGGGTGTTCCACTGATGGTTTAATATACGCGGGACATGTCACCAGGCGAAGAGTATAAGTGAGCAGAGTGTGTTCCCCAGATGGCTTAATATGCACGGGACATGTTACCAGGTGAACAGTATAAGTGAGGAGAGTGAGTTCCCCTGATGATTTAATATACACGGGACATGTTACCAGGTGAAGAGCAGAAGTGAGGAGAGTGTGTTCCCCTGATTGTTTAATATACACAGGACATGTTACTAGGTGAACAGTATAAGTGAGGAGATTGTGTTCCCCTGATTGTTTAATACACACGGGACATGTTACCAGGTGAACAGAATAGTGAGGAGAGTGTTTTCCCATGATGGTTTAATGCGCACGGGACATGTTACCAGGTGAACAGTATAAGTGAGGAGAGTGTGTTGCCCTGATGGTTTAATACGCAAGGGACATGTCACCAGGTGAACAGTATAAGTGAGGAGAGTGTGTTCCCCTGATGGTTTAATATACACGGGACATGTTACCAGGTGAACAGTATAAGTGAGGAGAGTGTGTTGCCCTGATTATGTAATATACACGGGACATGTTACCAGATGAACAGTATAAGTGAGGAGAGTGTGTTCCCCTGATGGTTTAATATATACGGGACATGTTACCAGGTGAACAGTATAAGTGAGGAGAGTGTGTTCCCCTGATTGTTTAATGCACGCGGGACATGTCACCAGGTGAACAGTATAAGTGAGGAGAGTGTATTCCCCTGATGGTTTTATGCGCACGGGACATGTCACCAGGTGAAGAGTATAAGTGAGGAGTGTGTGTTCCCCTGATGGTTTCATATACACGGGACATGTCACCTGGTGAACAGTATAAGTGAGGAGATTGTGTTCCGCTGATGTTTTAATATACACGGGACATGTTACCAGGTGAACAGTATAAGTGAGGAGAGTGTGTTCCCCTGATGGTTTAATATACACGGGACATGTTACCAGGTGAACAGTATCAGTGAGGAGATTGTGTTCCCCTGATTGTTTAATGAACACGGGACATGTCACCAGGTGAACAGTATAAGTGAGGAGAGTGTGTTCCCCTGATTGTTTAATGAACACGGGACATGTCACCAGGTGAACAGTATAAGTGAGGAGGGTGTGTTCCCCTGATTGTTTAATGAACACGGGACATGTCACCAGGTGAACAGTATAAGTGAGGAGAGTGTGTTCCCCTGATGGTTTAATATACACAGGACATGTTACCATTTGAAGAGTAGAAGAGAGGAGAGTGTGTTCCCCTGATGGTTTAATATACACGGGACATGTTACCAGGTGAACAGTATAAGTGAGGAAAGTTTGTTGCCCTGATGGTTTAATATACACAGGACATGTTACCATTTGAAGAGTAGAAGTGAGGAGTGTGTGTTCCCCTGATGGTTTAATACACACGGGATATGTTACCATATGAACAGTATAAGTGAGGAGAGTGTGTTCCCCAAATGGTTTAATGCACACAGGACATGTTACCGTGTGAACAGTATAAGTGAGCAGAGTTTGTTCCCCTGATGGTTTAATATACACAGGACATGTTACCAGGTAAACAGTAAAAGTGAGGAGAGTGTGTTCCACTGATGGTTTAATACACACAGGACATGTTACCAGGTAAACAGTATAAGTGAGGAGAGTGTGTTCCCCTGATGGTTTAATATACACGGGACATATTACCAGGTGAACAGTATCAGTGAGCAGAGTTTGTTCCGCTGATGGTTTAATATACACAGGACATGTTACCAGGTAAACAGTATAAGTGAGGAGAGTGTGTTCCCCTGATGGTTTAATACACACAGGACATGTTACCAGGTAAACAGTATAAGTGAGGAGAGTGTGTTCCCCTGATGGTTTAATATACACAAGACATGTTACCAGGTGAACAGTATAATTGAAGAGAGTATGTTCCCCTGATGGTTTAATATACACAGGACATGTTACCAGGTGAACAGTATAAGTGAGGAGAGTGTGTTCCCCTGATTGTTTAATTCACACGGGACATGTTACCAGGTGAACAGAATAGTGAGGAGAGTGTTTTCCCATGATGGTTTAATGCACACGGGACATGTTACCAGGTGAACAGTATAAGTAAGTAGAGTGTGTTCCCCTGATTGATTAATACGCACGGGACATGTTACCAGATGAACAGTATATGTGAGGAGAGTGTGTTCCCTGATTGTTTAATGCACACGGGACATGTTACCAGATGAACAGTATAAGTGAGGAGAGTGTGTTCCCCGGATTTTGTAATGCACACGGGACATGTTACCAGGTGAACAGTATAAGTGAGGAGATTGTGTTCCCCTGATGGTTTCTTATACATGGGACATGTTACCAGGTGAACAGTATAAGTGAAGAGAGTGTGTTCCCCTGATGGTTTAATATACACAGGACATGTTACCAGGTGAACAGTATAAGTGAGGAGTGTGTGTTCCCCTGATTGTTTAATACACACGGGACATGTTACCAGATGAACAGTATAAGTGAGGAGAGTGTTTTCCCCTGATTGTTTAATACGCACGGTACATGTTACCAGGTGAACAGAATAGTGAGGAGAGTGTTTTCCCCTGATGGTTTAATATACACGGGACATGTTACCTGGTGAAGAGTATAAGTGAGGAGAGTGTGTTCCCCTGATGGTTTAATAAACACAGGACATGTTACCAGGTGAACAGTATAAGTGAGGAGAGTGTGTTGCCCTGATGGTTTAATACGCAAGGGACATGTCACCAGGTGAACAGTATAAGTGAGGAGAGTGTGTTCCCCTGATTATTTAATATACACGGGACATGTTACCAGGTGAACAGTATAAGTGAGGAGAGTGTGTTGCCCTGATTATTTAATATACACGGGACATGTTACCAGTTGAACAGTATAAGTGAGGAGAGTGTGTTCCCCTGATGGTTTAATATATACGGGACATGTTACCAGGTGAACAGTATAAGTGAGGAGAGTGTGTTCCCCTGATGGTTTAATATACACGGGATATGTTACCAGGTGAACAGTATAAGTGAGGAGAGTGTGTTCCCCTGATGGTTTAATATACACGGGACATGTTACCAGGTGAACAGTATAGGTGAGGAGAGTGTGTTGCCCTGATGGTTTAATATACACAGGACATGTTACCATTTGAAGAGTAGAAGTGAGGAGTGTGCGTTCCCCTGATGGTTTAATATGCACGGGATATGTTACCATATGAACAGTATAAGTGAGGAGAGTGTGTTTCCCAAATGGTTTAATGCACACAGGACATGTTACCGTGTGAACAGTATAAGTGAGCAGAGTTTGTTCCCCTGATGGTTTAATATGTACAGGACATGTTACCAGGTAAACAGTATAAGTGAGGAGAGTGTGTTCCCCTGATGGTTTAATACACACAGGACATGTTACCAGGTAAACAGTATAAGTGAGGAGAGTGTGTTCCCCTGATGGTTTAATATACACGGGACATGTTACCAGGTGAACAGTATAAGTGAGCAGAGTTTGTTCCCCTGATGGTTTAATATACACAGGACATGTTACCAGGTAAACAGTATAAGTGAGGAGAGCGTGTTCCCCTGATGGTTTAATACACACAGGACATGTTACCAGGTAAACAGTATAAGTGAGGAGAGTGTGTTCCCCTGATGGTTTAATATACACAAGACATGTTACCAGGTGAACAGTATAAGTGAAGAGAGTATGTTCCCCTGATGGTTTAATATACACAGGACATGTTACCAGGTGAACAGTATAAGTGAGGAGAGTGTGTTCCCCTGATTGTTTAATGCACACGGGACATGTTACCAGGTGAACCGTATAAGTGAGGAGAGTGTGTTCCCCTGATGGTTTAATATACACAAGACATGTTACCAGGTGAACAGTATAAGTGAAGAGAGTATGTTCCCCTGATGGTTTAATATACACAGGACATGTCACCTGGTGAACAGTATAAGTGAGGAGATTGTGTTCCCCTGATTGTTTAATGCACACAGGACATATTACCAGGTAAACAGTATAAGTGAGGAGAGAGTGTTCCCCTGATGGTTTAATATACACAAGACATGTTACCAGGTGAACAGTATAAGTGAAGAGAGTATGTTCCCCTGATGGTTTAATACACACAGGACATGTTACCAGGTGAACAGTATCAGTGAGGAGAGTGTGTTCCCCTGACTGTTTAATGCACACGGGACATGTTACCAGGATAACAGTATAAGTGAGGAGACTGTGTTCCCCTGATGGTTTAATATACACAAGACATGTTACCAGGTGAAGAGTATAAGTGAAGAGAGTATGTTCCCCTGATGGTTTCATATACACAAGACATGTTACCAGGTGAACAGTATAAGTGAGGAGAGTGTGTTCCCCTGATTGTTTAATATACACGGGACATGTTACCAGTTGAACAGTATAAGTGAGGAGAGTGTGTTCCCCTGATGGTTTAATATACACGGGACATGTTACCAGCTCTAGAGTAGAAGTGAGGAGAGTATGTTCCCCTGATTGTTTAATGAACACGGGACATGTCACTAGGTGAACAGTATAAGTGAGGAGAGTGTGTTCCCCTGATTGTTTAATGAACACGGGACATGTCACTAGGTGAACAGTATAAGTGAGGAGGGTGTGTTCCCCTGATGGTTTAATACACACGGGACATGTTAACAGGTGAACAGTATAGGTGAGGAGAGTGTGTTCCCCTGATGGTTTAATACACACGGGACATGTTACCAGGTGAACAGTATAAGTGAAGAGAGTATGTTCCCCTGATGGTTTAATATACACAGGACATGTCACCAGGTGAACAGTGTAAGTGAGGAGAGTGTGTTCCCCTGATTGTTTAATACACACGGGACATGTTACCAGGTGAACAGTATAAGTGAGGAGAGTGTGTTCCCCTGATGGTTTAATATGCACGGGACATGTTACCAGCTCTAGAGTAGAAGTGAGGAGAGTATGTTCCCCTGATTGTTTAATGAACACGGGACATGTCACTAGGTGAACAGTATAAGTGAGGAGAGTGTGTTCCCCTGATTGTTTAATGAACACGGGACATGTCACTAGGTGAACAGTATAAGTGAGGAGGGTGTGTTCCCCTGATGGTTTAATACACACGGGACATGTTACCAGGTGAACAGTATAGGTGAGGAGAGTGTGTTCCCCTGATGGTTTAATACACACGGGACATGTTACCAGGTGAACAGTATAAGTGAGGAGAGTGTGTTCCCCTGATTGTTTAATACACACGGGACATGTCACCAGGTGAACAGTGTAAGTGAGGAGAGTGTGTTCCCCTGATTGTTTAATACACACGGGACATGTTACCAGGTGAACAGTATAAGTGAGGAGAGTGTGTTCCCTGATTGTTTAATACTCACGGGACATGTTACCAGGTGAACAGTATAAGTGAGGAGAGTGTGTTCCCTGATTGTTTAATGCACACGGGACATGTTACCAGATGAACAGAATAAGTGAGGAGAGTGAGTTCCCATGATGGTTTGACTTACACGGGACATGTTACCAGGTGAAAAGTATAAGAGAGGAGAGTGCGTTCCCCTGATGGTTTAATATACGCGGGACATGTCACCAGGTGAACAGTATAAGTGAGCAGAGTTTGTTTCCCTGATTGTTTAATATACACGGGACATGTCAACAGGTGAACAGTATAAGTGAGCAGAGTGTGTTCCCCTGATGGTTTAATATTCACAGGACATGTCACTAGGTGAAAAGTATAAGTGAGGAGAATGTGTTCCCCAGATGGCTTAATATGCACGGGACATGTTACCAGGTGAACAGTATAAGTGAGGAGAGTGAGTTCCCCTGATGGTTTAATATACACAAGACATGTTACCAGGTGAACAGTATAAGTGAAGAGAGTGTGTTGCCCTGATGATTTAATATACATGGGACATGTTACCAGGTGAAGAGCAGAAGAGAGGAGAGTGTGTTCCCCTGATTGTTTAATAAACTTGGGACATGTTACCAGGTGAACAGTATAAGTGAGGAGAGTGTGTTCCCCTGATGGTTTAAAATACACGGGACACGTTACCTGATGAAGAGTATAAGTGAGGAGAGTGTGTTCCCCTGATTGTTTAATGCACGCGGGACATGTCACCAGGTGAACAGTATAAGTGAGGAGAGTGTATTCCCCTGATGGTTTTATGCGCACGGGACATGTCACCAGGTGAAGAGTATAAGTGAGGAGTGTGTGTTCCCCTGATGGTTTAATATACACAAGACATGTTACCAGGTGAAGAGTATAAGTGAAGAGAGTATGTTCCCCTGATGGTTTCATATACACAAGACATGTTACCAGGTGAACAGTATAAGTGAGGAGAGTGTGTTCCCCTGATTGTTTAATATACACGGGACATGTTACCAGTTGAACAGTATAAGTGAGGAGAGTGTGTTCCCCTGATGGTTTAATATACACGGGACATGTTACCAGCTCTAGAGTAGAAGTGAGGAGAGTATGTTCCCCTGATTGTTTAATGAACACGGGACATGTCACTAGGTGAACAGTATAAGTGAGGAGAGTGTGTTCCCCTGATTGTTTAATGAACACGGGACATGTCACTAGGTGAACAGTATAAGTGAGGAGGGTGTGTTCCCCTGATGGTTTAATACACACGGGACATGTTACCAGGTGAACAGTATAGGTGAGGAGAGTGTGTTCCCCTGATGGTTTAATACACACGGGACATGTTACCAGGTGAACAGTATAAGTGAAGAGAGTATGTTCCCCTGATGGTTTAATATACACAGGACATGTCACCAGGTGAACAGTGTAAGTGAGGAGAGTGTGTTCCCCTGATTGTTTAATACACACGGGACATGTTACCAGGTGAACAGTATAAGTGAGGAGAGTGTGTTCCCCTGATGGTTTAATATGCACGGGACATGTTACCAGCTCTAGAGTAGAAGTGAGGAGAGTATGTTCCCCTGATTGTTTAATGAACACGGGACATGTCACTAGGTGAACAGTATAAGTGAGGAGAGTGTGTTCCCCTGATTGTTTAATGAACACGGGACATGTCACTAGGTGAACAGTATAAGTGAGGAGGGTGTGTTCCCCTGATGGTTTAATACACACGGGACATGTTACCAGGTGAACAGTATAGGTGAGGAGAGTGTGTTCCCCTGATGGATTAATACACACGGGACATGTTACCAGGTGAACAGTATAAGTGAGGAGAGTGTGTTCCCCTGATTGTTTAATACACACGGGACATGTCACCAGGTGAACAGTGTAAGTGAGGAGAGTGTGTTCCCCTGATTGTTTAATACTCACGGGACATGTTACCAGGTGAACAGTATAAGTGAGGAGAGTGTGTTCCCTGATTGTTTAATGCACACGGGACATGTTACCAGATGAACAGAATAAGTGAGGAGAGTGAGTTCCCATGATGGTTTGACGTACACGGGACATGTTACCAGGTGAAAAGTATAAGAGAGGAGAGTGCGTTCCCCTGATGGTTTAATATACGCGGGACATGTCACCAGGTGAACAGTATAAGTGAGCAGAGTTTGTTTCCCTGATTGTTTAATATACACGGGACATGTCAACAGGTGAACAGTATAAGTGAGCAGAGTGTGTTCCCCTGATGGTTTAATATTCACAGGACATGGCACTAGGTGAAAAGTATAAGTGAGGAGAATGTGTTCCCCAGATGGCTTAATATGCACGGGACATGTTACCAGGTGAACTGTATAAGTGAGGAGAGTGAGTTCCCCTGATGGTTTAATATACACAAGACATGTTACCAGGTGAACAGTATAAGTGAAGAGAGTGTGTTGCCCTGATGATTTAATATACATGGGACATGTTACCAGGTGAAGAGCAGAAGAGAGGAGAGTGTGTTCCCCTGATTGTTTAATAAACTTGGGACATGTTACCAGGTGAACAGTATAAGTGAGGAGAGTGTGTTCCCCTGATGGTTTAAAATACACGGGACACGTTACCTGATGAAGAGTATAAGTGAGGAGAGTGTGTTCCCCTGATTGTTTAATGCACGCGGGACATGTCACCAGGTGAACAGTATAAGTGAGGAGAGTGTATTCCCCTGATGGTTTTATGCGCACGGGACATGTCACCAGGTGAAGAGTATAAGTGAGGAGTGTGTGTTCCCCTGATGGTTTAACATGCACGGGACATTTTACCAGGTGAACAGTATCAGTGAGGAGAGTGTGTTCCCCTGATGGTTTAATATACACGGGACATGTTACCAGCTCTAGAGTAGAAGTGAGGAGAGTATGTTCCCCTGATTGTTTAATGAACACGGGACATGACACCAGGTGAACAGTATAAGTGAGGAGAGTGTGTTCCCCTGATTGTTTAATGAACACGGGACATGTCACCAGGTGAACAGTATAAGTGGGGAGGGTGTGTTCCCCTGATTGTTTAATGAACACGGGACATGTCACCAGGTGAACAGTATAAGTGAGGAGATTGTGTTCCCGAGATTGTTTAATTCACACGGGACATGTTACCAGGTGAACAGAATAGTGAGGAGAGTGTTTTCCCATGATGGTTTAATGCACACGGGTCATGTTACCAGGTGAACAGTATAAGTAAGTAGAGTGTGTTCCCCTGATTGATTAATACGCACGGGACATGTTACCAGGAGAACAGTATAAGTGAGGAGAGTATGTTCCCTGATTGTTTAATGCACACGGGACATGTTACCAGATGAACAGTATAAGTGAGGAGAGTGTGTTCCCCGGATTTTGTAATGCACACGGGACATGTTACCAGGTGAACAGTATAAGTGAGGAGAGTGTGTTCCCCTGATGGTTTCTTATACATGGGACATGTTACCAGGTGAACAGTATAAGTAAGTAGAGTGTGTTCCCCTGATGGTTTAATATACACAGGACATGTTACCAGGTGAACAGTATAAGTGAGGAGAGTGTGTTCCCCTGATGGTTTCTTATACATGGGACATGTTACCAGGTGAACAGTATAAGTAAGTAGAGTGTGTTCCCCTGATGGTTTAATATACACGGGACATGTTACCAGGTGAACAGTGTAAGTGAGGAGTGTGTGTTCCCCTGATTGTTTAATACACACGGGGCATGTTACCAGATGAACAGTATAAGTGAGGAGAGTGTGTTCCCCTGATAGTTTAATATACACGGAACATGTTACCAGGTGAACAGTATAAGTGAGGAGAGTGTGTTCCCCTGATTGTTTAATACGCACGGTACATGTTACCAGGTGAACAGAATAGTGAGGAGAGTGTTTTCCCCTGATGGTTTAATATACACGGGACATGTTACCTGGTGAAGAGTATAAGTGAGGAGAGTGTGTTCCCCTGATGGTTTAATAAACACAGGACATGTTACTAGGTGAACATTATATGTGAGGAGAGTGTGTTGCCCTGATGATTTAATATAAACGGGACATGTTACCAGGTGACGAGCTGAAGTGAGGAGAGTGTGTTCCCCTGATTGTTTAATATACACAGGACATGTCACCAGGTGAAGAGTATAAGTGAGGAGAGTGTGTTGCCCTGATGGTTTAATATACACGGGACCTGTTACCAGGTGAACAGTATAAGTGAGGAGAGTGTGTTCCCCTGATGGTTTAATATACACGGGACATGTTACCAGGTGAACAGTATAAGTGAGGAGAGTGTGTTGCCCTGATGGTTTAATATACACAGGACATGTTACCAGGTGAACAGTATAAGTGAGGAGAGTGTGTTGCCCTGATGGTTTAATATACACGGGACCTGTTACCAGGTGAACAGTATAAGTGAGGAGAGTGTGTTCCCCTGATGGTTTAATATACACGGGACATGTTACCAGGTGAACAGTATAAGTGAGGAGAGTGTGTTGCCCTGATGGTTTAATACACACAGGACATGTGACCAGGTGAACAGTATAAGTGACCAGAGTGTTTTCCCATGATTGTTTAATATACGTGGGACATGTTACCAGGTGAACAGTGTAAGTGAGGAGAGTGTGTTCCCCTGATGGTATAATATACACGGGACATGTTACCAGGTGAACAGTATAAGTGAGGAGAGTTTGTTCTCCTGATTGTTTAATATACACGGGACATGTCAACAGGTGAACAGTATAAGTGAGGAGAGTGTGTTGCCCTGATGATTTAATACACAAAGGACATGTCACCATGTGAACAGTAGAAGTGAGGAGAGTGTGTTCCCCTGATGGTTTAATACACAAAGGACATGTCACCATGTGAACAGTAGAAGTGAGGAGAGTGTGTTCACCTGATGGGTTAATACAGACGGGACATGTCACCAGGTGAACAGTATAAGTGAGGAGAGTGTGTTCCCCAGATGGTTTAATATACACGGGACATGTTACCAGGTGTACAGTATAAGTGAGGAGAGTGTGTTCCCCTGATTGTTGAATACACACGGGACATGTTACCAGGTGAACAGTATAAGTGAGGAGAGTGTGTTCCCCTGATGGTTTAATATACACGGGACATGTTACGAGGTTAACAGTAGAAGTGAGGAGAGTGTGTTCCCCTGATGGTTTAATATACACGGGCATGTTACCAGCTCAAGAGTAGGAGTGAGGAGAGTGTGTTCCCCTGATTGTTTAATATGCACGGGACATGTCACCAGGTGAACAGTATATGTGAGGAGAGTATGTTCCCCTGATGTTTTAATATACACGGGACATGTAACCATGTGAACAGTATAAGTGAGCGGAGTGTGTTCCCCTGATAGTTTAATATACACGGGAAATGTTACCCGGTGAACAGTATAAGTGAGGAGAGTGTGTTCCCCTGATTGTTTAATACAAACAGGCCATGTTACCAGCTGAACAGTATAAGTGAGGAGAGTGTGTTCCCCTGATTGTTTAATACAAACAGGCCATGTTACCAGGTGAACATTATAAGTGAGGAGAGTGTGTTCCCCTGATTGTTCAATACACATGGGACATGTAACCAGGTGAACAGTATAAGTGAGGAGAGTGTGTTCCCCTCATGGTTTAATACACACGGAACATGTTACCAGGTGAACAGTATAAGTGAGGAGAGTGTGTTCTCCTGATGGTTTAATATGCACGGGACATGTTACCAGCTGAACAGTATAAGTGAGGAGAGTGTGTTCCCCTGATTGTTTAATACAAACAGGCCATGTTACCAGGTGAACATTATAAGTGAGGAGAGTGTGTTCCCCTGATTGTTCAATACACATGGGACATGTAACCAGGTGAACAGTATAAGTGAGGAGAGTGTGTTCCCCTGATGGTTTCATTTACATGGGACATGTCACCAGATGAAAAGTATAAGTGAGGAGAGTGTGTTCCCCTGATGGTTTAATATACACGGGACATTTTACCAGTTGAACAGTATAAGTGAGGAGAGTGTGTTCCCCTGATGGTTTAATACGCACGGGACATGTCACCAGGTGAACCGTGTAAGTGAGGAGAGTGTGTTCCCCTGATTGTTTAATATACACAGGACATGTTACCAGATGAATTGTATAATTGAGCAGATTGTGTTCTCCTGATGGTTTAATATTCACGGGACATGTTACCAGGTGAACAGTATAAGTGAGGAGAGTGTGTTCCCCTGATGGTTTAATATACACGGGACATGTTACCAGGTGAACTGTATAATTGAGGAGAGTGTGTTCCCCTGATTGTTTAATACACACGGGACATGTTACCAGGTGAACAGTATAATTGAGCAGAGTGTATTCCCCTGATTGTTTAATACACACGGGACATGTTACCAGTTGAACAGTATAAGTGAGGAGAGTGTATTCACCAGATTCTTTAATACACACGGGACATGTTACCAGATGAACAGTATAAGTGAGGAGAGTGTGTTCTCCTGATTGTTTAATATACACGGGACACGTCACCAGGTGAACAGTATAAGTGAGGAGAGTGTGCTCCCCTGATGGTTTAATACACATGGGACATGTCACCAGGTGAACAGTAGAAGTGAGGAGAGTGTGTTTCCCTGATGGTTTAATACGCACGGGACATGTTACCAGATGAACAGTATAAGTGAGGAGAGTGTGTTCCCCTGATGGTTTAATATACACGGGACAAGTTCCCAGGTGAACATTATAAGTGAGGAGAGAGCTTTCCCCTGATGGTTTAATATGCACGGGACATGTTACCAGGTGAACAGTATAAGTGAGGAGAGTGTGTTCCCCTGATGGTTTAATATACATGGGACATGTTACCAGGTGAACAGTATAAGAGAAGAGAGTGTGTTCCCCTGATTGTTTAATACACACAGGACATGTTACCAGGTGAACAGTATAAGTGAGGAGAGTGTGTTCCCCTGATGCTTTAATACACACAGGACATGTTACCAGGTGAACAGTATATGTGAGGAGAGTGTGTTCCCTTGATGGTTTAATACTGACAGGACATTTCCCCAGGTGAACAGTATAAGTGAGGAGAGAGTGTTCCCCTGATGGTTTAACACGCACGGGACATGTTACCAGGTGAACAGTATAAGTGAGGACAGTGTGTTCCCCTGATTGTTTAATATACATGGGACATGTTACCAGGTGAACAGTATAAGTGAGGAGAGTGTGTTCCCCTGATTGTTTAATACACACAGGACATGTTACCAGGTGAACAGTATAAGTGAGGAGAGTGTGTTCCCCTGATTGTTTAATATACACGGGACATGTTCCCAGGTGAACAGTATAAGTGAAGAGAGTGTGTTCCCCTGAATGTTTAATACACACGGGACATGTAACCAAGTGAACAGTATCTGTGAGGAGAGTGTGTTCCCCTGATTGTTTAATACGCACTGGACATGTTACCAGGTGTACAGTGTAAGTGAAGAGATTGTGTTCCCCTGATTGTTTAATACACACGGGACATGTAACCAAGTGAACAGTATCTGTGAGGAGAGTGTGTTCCCCTGATGGTTTAATACGCACTGGACATGTTACCAGGTGAACAGTATAAGTGAGGAGAGTGTGTACCCCTGATTGTTTATTGCACACGGGACATGTTAACAGGTGAACAGTATAAGTGAGGAGAGTGTGTTCCCCTGATGGTTTAATATACACAGGACATGATACCCGGTGAACAGCATATGTGAGGAGAATGTGTTCCCCTGATAGTTTAATATACACGGGACATGTTACCAGGTGAACAGTATATGTGAAGAGATTGTGTTCCCCTGATTGTTTAATACAAACGGGACATGTTACCAGGTGAACAGTATAAGTGAGGAGAGTGTGTTCCCCAGATTGATTAATATATACAGGACATGATACCAGGTGAACAGTATAAGTGAGTAGAGTGAGTTCCCCTGATTGTTTAATACACACGGGACATGTCACCAGGTGAACAGTATAAGTTAGGAGAGTGTTTTCCCCTGATTGTTTAATGCACACGGGACATGTCACCAGGTGAACAGTATAAGTTAGGAGAGTCTGTTTCCCTGATGGTTTAATATACACGGGACATGTTACCAGTTGAACAGTAGAAGTGAGGAGAGTGAGTTCCCCTGATGCTTTAATATACACGGTACATGTTACAAAGTGAACAGTATAAGAGAGGACAGTGTGTTCCCCTGATTGTTTAATACACACGGGAGATGTTACCAGGTGAGCAGTATAAGTGAGGAGAGTGTGTTCCCCTGATGGTTTAATATACGCGGGACATGTTACCAGGTGAACAGTATAAGTGAGGAGAGTGTGTTCCCCTGATGGTTTAATATACACGGTACATGTTACAAAGTGAACAGTATAAGAGAGGACAGTGTGTTCCCCTGATTGTTTAATGCACACGGGAGATGTTACCAGGTGAGCAGTATAAGTGAGGAGAGTGTGTTCCCCTGATGGTTTAATATACACGGGACATGTTACCAGGTGAACAGTATAAGTGAGGAGACTGTATTCCCCTGATGGTTCAATATACAAAGGACATGTTACCAGGTGAACTGTATAAGTGAGGAGAGTGTGTTCCCCTGATGGTTTAATATACACGGGACATGTTACCAGGTGAACAGTATAGGTGAGGAGAGTGTGTTCCCCTGATGGTTTAATGTACACGGGACATGTTACCAGGTGAACAGTATATGTCAGCAGAGTGTGTTCCCCTGATGGTTTAATATACACGGGACATGTTACCAGGTGAACAGTATAAGTGAGGAGAGAGTGTTCCCCTGATGGTTTAATATACACGGGACATGTTACCAGGTGAAGAGTAGAAGTGAGGAGAGTGAGTCCCCCTGATGGTTTAATATACGTGGGACATGTTACCAGGTGACGAGTATAAGTGAGGAGAGTGTGTTCCCCTCATTGTTTAATATACACGGGACATGTTACCAGGTGAACAGTATAATTGAGGAGAGTGTGTTCCCCTGATGGTATAATATACACGGGACATGAAACCAGGTGAACAGTATAAGTGAGGAGAATGTGTTCCCCTGATGGTTTAATATACACGGGACATGTTACCAGGTGAACAGTATAAGTGAGGAGAGTGTGTTCCCCTGATGGTTTAATATACACGGGACATGTTACCAGGTGAACAGTATAGGTGAGGAGAGTGTGTTCCCCTGATGGTATAATATACACGGGACATGTTACCAGGTGAACAGTATAAGCGAAGAGAGCGTGTTCCCCTGATTGCTTAATATACATGGGACATGTTACCAGGTGACGAGTATAAGTGAGGACAGTGTGTTCCCCTGGTGGTTTAATATACACGGGACATGTTACAACGTGAACAGTATAAGCGAGGAGAGTGTGTTCCCCTGATTGTTTAATATACACGGGACATGTTACCAGGTGAACAGTATAAGTGAGGAGAGTGTGTTCCCCTGATGGTTTAATATACACGGGACATGTTACCAGGTGAACAGTATAAGTGATGAGAGTGTGTTCCCCAGATGGTTTAATATACACGGGACATGTTGCCAGGTGAACAGTATAGGTGAGGAGAGTGTGTTCCCCTGATGGTATAATATACACGGGACATGTTACCAGGTGAACAGTATAAGTGAGGAGACTGTATTCCCCTGATGGTTCAATATACACGGGACATGTTAGCAGGTGAACAGTATAAGTGAGGAGAATGTGTTCCACTGATGGTTTAATATACACGGGACATGTTACCAGGTGAACAGTGTAAGTGAGGAGAGTGTATTCCCCTGATGGTTTCATATACACGGGACATGTTACAACGTGAACAGTGTATGTGAAGAGAGTGTGTTCCCCTGATGGTTTAATATACATGGGACATGTTACCAGGTGAAAAGTATAAGAGAGGAGAGTGTGTTCCCCTGATTGTTTAATACTCACGGGACATGTTACCAGGTGAGCATTATAAGTGAGGAGAGTGTGTTCCCCTGATGGTTTAACACGCACGGGACGTGTCACCAGGTGAAGAGTAGAAGGGAGGAGAGTGTGTTCCCCTGATGGTCTAACATACACGGGACATGTTACCAGTTGAACAATATATGTGAAGAGAGTGTGTTCCCCTGATGGTTTAATATACATGGGACATGTTACCAGGTGAACAGTATAAGTGAAGAGAGCGTGTTCCCCTGATTGCTTAATATACGTGGGACATGTTAACAGGTGACGAGTATAAGTCAGGAGAGTGTGTTCCCCTGATTGTTTAATATACACGGGACATGTTACCAGGTGAACAGTATAAGTGAGGAGACTGTATTCCCCTGATGGTTCAATATACAAGGGACATGTTACCAGGTGAACAGTATAAGTGAGGAGAGTGTGTTCCCCTGATAGTTTAGTACTCACGGTAGATGTTACCAGGTGAACAGTATAAGTGAGGAGAGTGTGTTCCCCTGATGGTTTAACACGCACGGGACATGTTACCAGGTGAACAGTATAAGTGAAGAGAGCGTGTTCCCCTGATTGTTTAATATACGAGGGACATGTTACCAGGTGAACAGAATAAGTGAAGAGAGCGTGTTCCCCTGATTGTTTAATATACGAGGGACATGTTACCAGGTGACGAGTATAAGTGTGGAGAGTGTGTTCCCCTGATGGTTTAATATACACGGGACATGTAAACAGGTGAACAGTATAAGTGAGGAGAATGTGTTCCGCTGATGGTTTAATATACACGGGACATGTTAGCAGGTGAACAGTATAAGTGAGGAGAATGTGTTCCGCTGATGGTTTAATATACACGGGACATGTTAACAGGTGACGAGTATAAGTCAGGAGAGTGTGTTCCCCTCGTTGTTTAATATACACAGGACATGTTACCAGGTGAACAGTATAAGTGAGGAAAGTGTGTTCCCCTGTTGGTTTAATATACACGGGACATGTTACCAGGTGAACAGTATATGTGAGGAGAGTGTGTTCCCCTGATGGTTTAATATACATGGGACATGTTAACAGGTGACGAGTATAAGTCAGGAGAGTGTGTTCCCCTCGTTGTTTAATATACACAGGACATGTTACCAGGTGAACAGTATAAGTGAGGAAAGTGTGTTCCCCTGTTGGTTTAATATACACGGGACATGTTACAACGTGAACAGTGTATGTGAAGAGAGTGTGTTCCCCTGATGGTTTAATATACATGGGACATGTTAACAGGTGACGAGTATAAGTCAGGAGAGTGTGTTCCCCTCGTTGTTTAATATACACAGGACATGTTACCAGGTGAACAGTATAAGTGAGGAAAGTGTGTTCCCCTGTTGGTTTAATATACACGGGACATGTTACCAGGTGAACAGTATATGTGAGGAGAGTGTGTTCCCCTGATGGTTTAATATACACGGGACATGTCACCAGGTGAAGAGTATAAGTGAGGAAAGTGTGTTCCCCTGATGGTTTAATATACACAGGACATGTTACCAGGTGAACAGTATAAGTGAGGAAAGTGTGTTCCCCTGTTGGTTTAATATACACGGGACATGTTACCAGGTGAACAGTATATGTGAGGAGAATGTGTTCCGCTGATGGTTTAATATACACGGGACATGTTACCAGGTGAACAGTATAAGTGAGGAAAGTGTGTTCCCCTGTTGGTTTAATATACACGGGACATGTTACCAGGTGAACAGTATATGTGAGGAGAGTCTGTTCCCCTGATTGTTTAATATACACGGGACATGTTACCAGGTGAACAGTATAAGTGAGGAGAGTGTGTTCCCCTGATGGTTTAATATACACGAGACATGTTACCAGGTGAACAGTATATGTGAGGAGAGTGTGTTCCCCTGATGGTTTAATATACACGGGACATGTCACCAGGTGAACAGTATAAGTGAGGAGAGTGTGTTCCCCTGATGGTTTAATATACACGAGACATGTTACCAGGTGAACAGTATATGTGAGGAGAGTGTGTTCCCCTGATGGTTTAATATACACGGGACATGTTACCAGGTGAACAGTATATGTGAAGAGAGTGTGTTCCCCTGATGGTTTAATATACATGGGACATGTTACCAGGTGAAGAGTTGAAGTGAGGAGATTGTGTTCCCCTGATGGTCTAATATACACGGGACATGTTACCAGGTGAACAGTATATGTGAAGAGAGTGTGTTCCCCTGATGGTTTAATATACATGGGACATGTTACCAGGTGAACAGTATAAGTGAAGAGAGCGTGTTCCCCTGATTGCTTAATATACGTGGGACATGTTACCTGGTGACGGGTATACGTGAGGAGAGTGTTTTCCCCTCATTGTTTAATATACACGGGACAAGTTACCAGGTGAACAGTATAAGTGAGGAGAGTGTGTTCCCGTGATGGTTTAATATACACGGGACATGTTCCCAGGTGAACAGTATAAGTGAGGAGAGTGTGTTCCCGTGATGGTTTAATATACACGGGACAAGTTACCAGGTGAACGGTATAAGTGAGGAGAGTGTGTTCCGTGATGGTTTAATATACACGGGACAAGTTACCAGGTGAACAGTATAAGTGAGGAGAGTGTGTTCCCCTGATGGTTTAATATACACGGGACATGTTACCAGCTGAACAGTATAAGTGAGGAGAGGGTTTTTCCCCTGATGGTTTAATATACACGGGACATGTTACCAGGTGAACAGTATAAGTGAGGAGAGTGTGTTCCCCTGATGGTTTAACATACACGGGACATGTTACCAGGTGAACAGTATAAGTGAGGAGAGTGTATTCCCCTGATGGTTTAATATACACGGGACATGTTACCAGTGAACAGTATAAGTGAGGAGAGTGTGTTCCCCTGATGGTTTAATATACACGGGACATGTTACCAGGTGAACAGTATAAGTGAGGAGAGTGTGTTCCCCTCATTGTTTAATATACACGGGACATGTTAGCAGGTGAACAGTATCTGTGAGGAGAATGTGTTCCCCTGATGGTTTAATATACATTCGACATGTTACCAGGTGAAAAGTATAAGTGAGGAGAGTGTGATCCCCTGATTGTTAAATATACACGGGACATGTTACCAGGTGAACAGTATAAGTGAGGAGAGTGTGTTCCCCTGATGGTTAAATATACACGGGACATGTTACCAGGTGAACAATATAAGTGAGGGGAGTTTTTTCCCCTGATGGTTTAAAATACACGGGACATGCTACCAGGTGAACAGTATAAGTGAGGAGAATGTGTTCCCCTGATGGTTTAATATACACGGGACATGTCACCAGGTGAACAGTATAAGTGAGGAGAGTGTGTTCCCCTGATGGTTTAATATACACGAGACATGTTACCAGGTGAACAGTATATGTGAGGAGAGTGTGTTCCCCTGATGGTTTAATATACACGGGACATGTTACCAGGTGAACAGTATATGTGAAGAGAGTGTGTTCCCCTGATGGTTTAATATACATGGGACATGTTACCAGGTGAAGAGTTGAAGTGAGGAGATTGTGTTCCCCTGATGGTCTAATATACACGGGACATGTTACCAGGTGAACAGTATATGTGAAGAGAGTGTGTTCCCCTGATGGTTTAATATACATGGGACATGTTACCAGGTGAACAGTATAAGTGAAGAGAGCGTGTTCCCCTGATTGCTTAATATACGTGGGACATGTTACCTGGTGACGGGTATACGTGAGGAGAGTGTTTTCCCCTCATTGTTTAATATACACGGGACAAGTTACCAGGTGAACAGTATAAGTGAGGAGAGTGTGTTCCCGTGATGGTTTAATATACACGGGACATGTTCCCAGGTGAACAGTATAAGTGAGGAGAGTGTGTTCCCGTGATGGTTTAATATACACGGGACAAGTTACCAGGTGAACGGTATAAGTGAGGAGAGTGTGTTCCGTGATGGTTTAATATACACGGGACAAGTTACCAGGTGAACAGTATAAGTGAGGAGAGTGTGTTCCCCTGATGGTTTAATATACACGGGACATGTTACCAGCTGAACAGTATAAGTGAGGAGAGGGTTTTTCCCCTGATGGTTTAATATACACGGGACATGTTACCAGGTGAACAGTATAAGTGAGGAGAGTGTGTTCCCCTGATGGTTTAACATACACGGGACATGTTACCAGGTGAACAGTATAAGTGAGGAGAGTGTATTCCCCTGATGGTTTAATATACACGGGACATGTTACCAGTGAACAGTATAAGTGAGGAGAGTGTGTTCCCCTGATGGTTTAATATACACGGGACATGTTACCAGTGAACAGTATAAGTGAGGAGAGTGTGTTCCCCTGATTGTATAATATACACGGGACATGTTACCAGGTGAACATTATAAGTGAGGAGAATGTGTTCCCCTGATGGTTTAATATACACGGGACATGTTACCAGGTGAGCAGTATAAGTGAGGAGACTGTGTTCCCCTGATGGTCTAATATACACGGGACATGTTACCAGGTGAATAGTATATGTGAAGAGAGTATGGTCCCCTGATGGTTTAATATACATGGGACATGTTTCCAGGTGAACAGTATAAGTGAAGAGAGCGGGTTCCCCTGATTTCTTAATATAGTTTGGACATGTTACCAGGTGAACAGTATAAGTGAGGAGAGTGTGTTCCCCTCATTGTTTAATATACACGGGACATGTTAGCAGGTGAACAGTATCTGTGAGGAGAATGTGTTCCCCTGATGGTTTAATATACATTCGACATGTTACCAGGTGAAAAGTATAAGTGAGGAGAGTGTGTTCCCCTGATTGTTAAATATACACGGGACATGTTACCAGGTGAACAGTATAAGTGAGGAGAGTGTGTTCCCCTGATGGTTAAATATACACGGGACATGTTACCAGGTGAACAATATAAGTGAGGGGAGTTTTTTCCCCTGATGGTTTAAAATACACGGGACATGCTACCAGGTGAACAGTATAAGTGAGGAGAATGTGTTCCCCTGATGGTTTAATATACACGGGACATGTTACAACGTGAACAGTATAAGTGAGGAGAATGTGTTCCCCTGATGGTTTAATATACACGGGACATGTTACCAGGTGAAAAGTATAAGTGAGGAGAGTGTGTTCCCCTGATGGTTTAATATACACGGGACATGTTACAATGTGAACAGTATAAGTGAGGAGAATGTGTTCCCCTGATGGTTAATATACACGGGACATATTACCAGGTGAACAGTATAAGTGAGGAGAGGGCTTTCCCCTGATGGTTTAATATACACGGGACATATTACCAGGTGAACAGTATAAGAGAGGAGAGTCTGTTCCCCAGATTGTTTAATAAGCACGGGACATGAAACCAAGTGATCAGTATAAGTGAGGAGCGTGTGTTCCCCTGATGGTTTAACACGCACAGGACATGTTACCAGGTGAACAGTATAAGTGAGGAGAGTGTGTTCCCCTGATGGTTTAACACGCACAGGACATGTTACCAGGTGAACAGTGTAAGTTAGGAGAGTGTGTTTCCCTGATGGTTTAATATACACGTGACATGTTACCAGGTGAAGAGCATAAGTGAGGATACTTTATTCCCCTGATGGTTCATTATACACGGGACATGTTACCAGCTGAACAGTATAAGTGAGGAGAGGGCTTTCCCCTGATGGTTTAATATACAAGGGACATGTTACCAGGTGAACTGTATAAGTGAGGAGAATGTGTTCCACTGATGGTTTAATATACACGGGACATGTTAGCTGGTGAACAGTATAAGTGAGGAGAATTTATTCCCTTGATGGTTTAATATACACGGGACATGTTACCAGGTGAACAGTATAAGTGAGGACAGTGAGTTCCCCTGATGGTTTAATACACACGGGACATGTTACCAGGTGAACAGAAAAGGGAGGAGAGTGTCTTCCCCTGATGGTTTAATACTGGCGGGACATGTTACCAGGTGAACAGTGTAAGTGAGGAGAGTGTGTTCCCCTGATGGTTAAATATACACGGGACATGTTACCAGGTGAACAGTATAAGTGAGGAGACTGTATTCCCCTGATGTTTCAATATACACGGGACATGTTACCAGGTGAACAGTAACAGTGAGGAGAGTGTGTTCCCCTGATTGTTAAATATACACGAGACATGTTACAACGTGAACAGTATAAGTGATGAGAATGTGTTCCCCTGATGGTTTAATATCCACGGGACATGTTACCAGGTGAACAGTAGAAGTGAGGACAGTGAGTTCCCCTGATGGTTTAATACACACGGGACATGTTACCAGGTGAACAGAAAAGGGAGGAGAGTGTGTTCCCCTGATTGTTTAATATACACGAGACATGTTACCAGGTGAACAGTATAAGTGAGGAGAGTGTGTTCCCCTGATTGTTTAATATACACGGGACATGTTCCCAGGTGAACAGCATAAGTGAGGAGAGTGTGTTCCCCTGATTGTTAAATATACACGGGACATGTTACCAGGTGAACAGTATAAGTGAGGAGAGTGTGTTCCCGTGATGGTTTAATATACACGGGACAAGTTACCAGGTGAACAGTATAAGTGAGGAGAGTGTGTTCCCCTGATGGTTTAATATACACGGGACATGTTACCAGCTGAACAGTATAAGTGAGGAGAGGGTTTTTCCCCTGATGGTTTAATATTCACGGGACATGTTACCAGGTGAACAGTATAAGTGAGGAGAGTGTGTTCCCCTGATGGTATAATATACACGGGACATGTTACCAGGTGAACAGTATAAGTGAGGAGAGGGCTTTCCCCTGATGATTTAATATACACGGGACATGTTACCAGGTGAACAGTATAAGTGAGGAGAGGGCTTTCCCCTGATGGTTTAATACACACAGGACATGTCAGCATGTGAACAGTATAACTGAGGAGAATGTATTCCCCTGATGGTTTAATATACACGGGACATGTTACCAGTGAACAGTATAAGTGAGGAGAGTGTGTTCCCCTGATGGTTTAATATACACGGGACATGTTACCAGGTGAACAGTATAAGTGAGGAGAGTGTGTTCCCCTGATTGTATAATATGCACAGGACATGTTACCAGGTGAACATTATAAGTGAGGAGAATGTGTTCCCCTGATGGTTTAATATACACGGGACATGTTACCAGGTGAGCAGTATAAGAGAGGAGAGTGTGTTCCCCTGATGGTTTAACACGCACGGGACGTGTCACCAGGTGAAGAGTAGAAGTGAGGAGAGTGTGTTCCCCTGATGGTCTAATATACACGGGACATGTTACCAGGTGAATAGTATATGTGAAGAGAGTATGTTCCCCTGATGGTTTAATATACATGGGACATGTTTCCAGGTGAACAGTATAAGTGAAGAGAGCGGGTTCCCCTGATAGCTTAATATACTTTCGACATGTTACCAGGTGAACAGTATAAGTGAGGAGAGTTTGTTCCCCTCATTGTTTAATATACACGGGACATGTTAGCAGGTGAACAGTATCTGTGAGGAGAATGTGTTCCCCTGATGGTTTAATATACATTCGACATGTTACCAGGTGAACAGTATAAGTGAGGGGAGTGTGTTCCCCTGATGGTTCAATATACACGGGACAAATTAGCAGGTGAACAGTATAAGTGAGGAGAATGTGTTCCCCTGATGGTTTAATATACACGGGACATGTTACCAGGTGAAAAGTATAAGTGAGGAGAGTGTGTTCCCCTGATCGTTTAATATACACGGGACATGTTACAACGTGAACAGTATAAGTGAGGAGAGTGTGTTCCCCTGAAGGTTTAATATACACGGGACATATTACAAGGTGAACAGTATAAGTGAGGAGAGGGCTTTCCCCTGATGGTTTAATATACACGGGACATATTACCAGGTGAACAGTGTAAGTGAGGACAGTGCTTTCCCCTGATGGTTTAATATACACGGGATATGTTACCAGGTGAACAGTATAAGAGAGGAGAGTGTGTTCCCCTGATGGTTTAACACGCACAGGACATGCCACCAGGTGAACAGTATGAGTGAGGAGAGTGCTTTCCCCTGATGTTTTAATATACACGGGACATGTTACCAGCTAAACAGTATAAGTGAGGAGAGGGCTTTCCTCTGATGGTTTAATATACAAGGGACATGTTACCAGGTGAACAGTATAAGTGAGGAGAGTGTGTTCCCCTGATGGTTTAACACGCACAGGACATGTTACCAGGTGAACAGTGTAAGTGAGGAGAGTGTGTTCCCCTGATGGTTTAATATACACGGGACATGTTACCAGATGAAGAGTATAAGTGAGGATACTTTATTCCCCTGATGGTTCAATATACACGGGACATGTTAGCATGCGAACAGAATAAGTGAGGAGAATGTCTTCCCCTGATGGTTTAATACACACAGGACATGTTACCAGCTGAACAGTATAAGTGAGGAGAATGTGTTCCACTGATGGTTTAATATACACGGGACATGTTACCTGGTGAACAGTATAAGTGAGGAGAGTGTATTCCCCTGATGGTTTAATACACACGGGACATGTTACCAGGTGAACTGTATAAGTGAGGAGAGTGTATTCCCCTGATGGTTTAATATACACGGGACATGTTACCCGGTGAACTGTATAAGTAAGGACAATGAGTTCCCCTGATGGTTTAATACACACGGGACATGTTAGCATGCGAACAGAATAAGTGAGGAGAATGTCTTCCCCTGATGGTTTAATACACACAGGACATGTTACCAGCTGAACAGTATAAGTGAGGAGAATGTGTTCCACTGATGGTTTAATATACACGGGACATGTTACCTGGTGAACAGTATAAGTGAGGAGAGTGTATTCCCCTGATGGTTTAATACACACGGGACATGTTACCAGGTGAACTGTATAAGTGAGGAGAATGTGTTCCACTGATGGTTTAATATACACGGGACATGTTACCTGGTGAACAGTATAAGTGAGGAGAGTGTATTCCCCTGATGGTTTAATATACACGGGACATGTTACCCGGTGAACAGTATAAGTAAGGACAGTGAGTTCCCCTGATGGTTTAATACACACGGGACATGTTACCAGGTGAACAGAAAAGGGAGGAGAGTTTCTTCCCCTGATGGTTTAATACTGGCGGGACATGTTACCAGGTGAACAGTATAAGTGAGGAGAGTGTGTTCCCCTGATGGTTTAATACACACGGGACATGTCACCAGGTGAACAATATAAGTGAGGAGAGTGTGTTCCCCTGATGGTTTAATATGCACGGGACATGTCACAAGGTGAACAGCATAAGTGAGGAGAGTGTGTTCCCCTGATGGTTCAATATACACGGGACATGTTACCAGGTGACGAGTATAAGTGAGGAGAGTGTGTTCCCCTGATGGTTAAATATACACGGGACATTTTACCAGGTGAACAATATAAGTGAGGAGACTGTATTCCCCTGATGGTTCAATATACACGGGACATGTTAGCATGTGAACAGAATAAGTGAGGAGAATGTGTTCCCCTGATGGTTTAATCTACACGGGACATGTTACCAGGTGAAAAGTATAAGTGAGGAGAGTGTGTTCCCCTGATTGTTTAATATACACGGGACATGTTACAACGTGAACAGTAAATGTGAGGAGAATGTGTTCCCCTGATGGTTTAATATACACGGGACATATTACCAGGTGAACAGTATAAGTGAGGAGAGGGCTTTCCCCTGATGGTTTAATATACACGGGACATATTACCAGGTGAACAGTATAAGTGAGGACAGTGCTTTCCCCTGATGGTTTAATATACACAGGACATGTTACCAGCTGAACAGTATAAGTGAGGAGAGGGCTTTCCCCTGATGGTTTAATATACAAGGGACATGTTACCAGGTGAACTGTATAAGTGAGGAGAGTGTTTTCCCCTGATTGTTTAATATACACGGGACATGTTACAACGTGAACAGTATAAGTGAGGAGAATGTGTTCCCCTGATGGTTTAATATACACGGGACATGTTACCAGGTGAACAGTAGAAGTGAGGACAGTGAGTTCCCCTGATGGTTTAATACACACGGGACATGTTACCAGGTGAACAGTATAAGTGAGGAGAGTGTGTTCCCCTGATCGTTAAATATACACAGGACATGTTACCAGGTGAACAGTATAAGTGAGGAGAGTGTGTTCCCCTGATTGTTTAATATACATGGGACATGTTGCCAGGTGAACAGTATAAGTGAGGAGAGAGTGTTCCCCTGATTGTTTAATACTCACAGGAGATGTTACCAGGTGAACAGTATAATTGAGGAGAGTGTGTTCCCCTGATGGTTTAATATACACGGGACATATTACCAGGTGAACAGTATAAGTGAGGAGAGGGCTTTCCCCTGATGGTTTAATATACACGGGACATGTTACCAGGTGAACAGCTGAAGTGAGGACAGTGAGTTCCCCTGATGGTTTAATACACACGGGACATGTTACCAGGTGAACAGAAAAGGGAGGAGAGTGTCTTGCCCTGATGGTTTAATACTGACGGGACATGGCACCAGGTGAACAGTATAAGTGAGGAGAGTGTGTTCCCCTGATGGTTTAACACGCACAGGACATGTTACCAGGTGAACAGTATAAGTGAGGAGAGTATGTTTCCCTGATTGGTTAATACACACGGGACATGTCACCAGGTGAACAGTATAAGTGAGGAGAGTGTGTTCCCCTGATGGTTTAATACTGACGGGACATTTCCCCACGTGAACAGTATAAGTGAGGAGAGTGTGTTCCCCTGATGGTTTAACACGCACAGGACATGTTACCAGGTGAACAGTATAAGTGAGGAGAGTGTGCTCCCCTGATGGTTTAACACGCACAGGACATGTTACCAGGTGAACAGTATAAGTGAGGAGAGTGTGTTCCCCTGATGGTTTAATATACACGGGACATGTTACCAGCTGAACAGTATAAGTGAGGAGAGTGTGTTCCCCTGATGGTTTAACACGCACTGGACATGTTACCAGGTGAACAGTATATGTGAGGAGAGTGTGTTCCCCTGATGGTTTAACACGCACAGGACATGCCACCAGGTGAACAGTATGAGTGAGGAGAGTGCTTTCCTCTGATGGTTTAATATACAAGGGACATGTTACCAGGTGAACAGTATATGTGAGGAGAGTGCTTTCCTCTGATGGTTTAATATACAAGGGACATGTTACCAGGTGAACAGTATAAGTGAGGAGAGTGCTTTCCTCTGATGGTTTAATATACAAGGGACATGTTACCAGGTGAACAGTATATGTGAGGAGAGTGTGTTCCCCTGATGGTTTAACACGCACAGGACATGTTACCAGGTGAACAGTTTAAGTGAGGAGAGTGTGTTCCCCTGATGGTTTAATATGCACGGGACATGTTACCAGGTGAACAGTATAAGTGAGGAGAGGGCTTTCCCCTGATGGTTTAATATACACGGGACATGTTCCCAGGTGAACAGTATAAGTGAGGAGAATGTGTTCCACTGATGGTTTAATATACAAGGGACATGTTCCCAGGTGAACAGTATAAGTGAGGAGAATGTGTTCCACTGATGGTTTAATATACAAGGGACATGTTCCCAGGTGAACAGTATAAGTGAGGAGAATGTGTTCCCCTGATGGTTTAATATACACGGGACATATTACCAGGTGAATAGTATAAGTGAGGATACATTATTCCCCTGATGGTTCAATATACACGGGACATGTTACCAGGTGAACAGTATAAGTGAGGAGAGGGCTTTCCCCTGATGGTTTAATATACACGGGACATGTTCCCAGGTGAACAGTATAAGTGAGGAGAATGTGTTCCACTGATGGTTTAATATACAAGGGACATGTTCCCAGGTGAACGGTATAAGTGAGGAGAATGTGTTCCACTGATGGTTTAATATACACGGGACATATTACCAGGTGAATAGTATAAGTGAGGATACTGTATTCCCCTGATGGTTCAATATACACGGGACATGTTACCAGGTGAACAGTATAAGTGAGGAGAGTGTTTTCCCCTGATGCTTTAATATACACGGGACATGTTACCAGGTGAACAGTATATGTGAGGAGAGTGTGTTCCCCTGATGGTTTAGTATACACGGGACATGTTACCAGCTGAACAGCATAAGTGAGGAGAAGGCTTTCCCCTGATGGTTTAATATACACGGGACATGTTACCAGGTGAACAGTATAAGTGAGGAGAGTGTGTTCCCCTGATGGTATAATATACACGGGACATGTTACCAGCTTAAGAGCATAAGTGAGGAGAAGGCTTTCCCCTGATGGTTTAATATACACGGGACATGTTACCAGGTGAACAGTATAAGTGAGGAGAGTGTGTTCCCCTGATGGTTTAATATACACGGGACACGTTAGCAGGTGAACAGTATAAGTGAGGAGAATGTATTCCCCTGATGGTTTAATATACACGGGACATGTTACCAGGTGAAAAGTATAAGTGAGGAGAGTGTGTTCCCCTGATGGTTTAATATACACAGGACATGTTACCAGGTGAACAGTATAAGTGAGGAGAATGTGTTCCCCTGATGGTTTAATATACACAGGACATGTTACCAGGTGAACAGTATAAGTAAGGAGAGTGTGTTCCCTTGATGGTTTAATATACACGGGACATGTTACCAGGTGAACAGTATAAGTGAGGATACTGTATTCCCCTGATGGTTCAATATACACGGGACATGTTACCAGGTGAACAGTATAAGTGAGGAGAGTGTTTTCCCCTGATGCTTTAATATACACGGGACATGTTACCAGGTGAACAGTATATGTGAGGAGAGTGTGTTCCCCTGATGGTTTAGTATACACGGGACATGTTACCAGCTGAACAGCATAAGTGAGGAGAAGGCTTTCCCCTGATGGTTTAATATACACGGGACATGTTACCAGGTGAACAGTATAAGTGAGGAGAGTGTGTTCCCCTGATGGTATAATATACACGGGACATGTTACCAGCTTAAGAGCATAAGTGAGGAGAAGGCTTTCCCCTGATGGTTTAATATACACGGGACATGTTACCAGGTGAACAGTATAAGTGAGGAGAGTGTGTTCCCCTGATGGTTTAATATACACGGGACACGTTAGCAGGTGAACAGTATAAGTGAGGAGAATGTATTCCCCTGATGGTTTAATATACACGGGACATGTTACCAGGTGAAAAGTATAAGTGAGGAGAGTGTGTTCCCCTGATGGTTTAATATACACAGGACATGTTACCAGGTGAACAGTATAAGTGAGGAGAATGTGTTCCCCTGATGGTTTAATATACACAGGACATGTTACCAGGTGAACAGTATAAGTAAGGAGAGTGTGTTCCCTTGATGGTTTAATATACACGGGACATGTTACCAGGTGAACAGTATAAGTGAGGATACTGTATTCCCCTGATGATTCAATATACACGGGACATGTTACCAGGTGAACAGTATAAGTGGGGAGAGTGTTTTCCCCTGATGGTTTAATATACACGGGACATGTTGCCAGGTGAACAGTATAAGTGAGGAGAGTGTTTTCCCCTGATGGTTTAAAATACACGGGACATGTTACCAGCTGAACAGCATAAGTGAGGAGAAGGCTTTCCCCTGATGGTTTAATATACACGGGACGTGTTACCAGGTGAACAGTATAAGTGAGGAGAGTGTGTTCCCCTGATGGTTTAATATACACGGGACATGTTAGCAGGTGAACAGTATAAGTGAGGAGAATGTATTCCCCTGATGGTTTAATATACACGGGACATGTTACCAGGTGAACAGAAAAGGGATGAGAGTGTCTTCCCCTGATGGTTTAATACACACAGGACATGATACCAGGTGAACAGTAGAAGTGAGGAGAGTGAGTTCCCCTGAAGGTTTAATATACACGGGACATGTTACCAGTTGAACAGTATAAGTGAGGAGAGTGCTTTCCCCTGATGTTTTAATATACACGGGACATGTTACCAGGTGAACAGTATAAGTGAGGACAGTGTGTTCCCCACATGGTATAATGTACACGGGACATGTTACCAGCTGAACAGTATAAGTGAGGAGAGTGTGTTCCCCTGATGGTTTAATATACACGGGACATGTTACCAGGTGAACAGTATAAGTGAGGACATTGTGTTCCCCTGATGGTATAATGTACATGGGACATGTTATCAGCTGAACAGTATAAGTGAGGAGAGTGTGTTCCCCTGATGGTTTAATATACACGGGACATGTTACCAGGTGAACAGTATAAGTGAGGACATTGTGTTCCCCTGATGGTTTAATATACACGGGACATGTTATCAGCTGAACAGTATAAGTGAGGAGAGTGTGTTCCCCTGATGGTTTAATATACACAGGACATGTTACCAGGTGAACAGTATAAGTGAGGAGAGTGTGTTCCCCTGATGGTTTAATATACACGGGACATGTTGCCAGGTGAAAAGTATAAGTGAGGAGAATGTGTTCCCCTGATGGTTTAATATACACAGGACATGTTACCAGGTGAACAGTATAAGTGAGGAGAATGTGTTCCCCCGATGGTTTAATATACACGGGACATGTTACCAGGTGAACAGTATAAGTGAGGAGAGTGTGTTCCCCTGATGGTTTAATATACACGGGACATGTTACCAGGTGAACAGTATAAGTGAGGAGAGTGTGTTCCCCTGATGGTTTAATATACACGGGACATGTTACCAGGTGAACAGTATAAGTGAGGAGAGTGTGTTCCCCTGATGGTTTAATATACACGGGACATGTTACCAGGTGAACAGTATAAGTGAGGAGAATGTGTTCCCCTGATGTTTTAATATACACAGGACATGTTACCAGGTGAACAGAATAAGTGAGGAGAATGTGTTCCACTGATGGTTTAATATACACGGGACATGTTACCAGGTGAACAGTATAAGTGAGGAGAATGTGTTCCCCTGATGGTTTAATATACACAGGACATGTTACCAGGTGAACAGAATAAGTGAGGAGAGTGTGTTCCCCTGATGGTTTAATATACACGGGACATGTTACCAGGTGAACAGTATAAGTGAGGAGAATGTGTTCCACTGATGGTTTAATGTACACGGGACATGTTACCAGGTGAACAGTATAAGTGAGGAGAGTGTGTTCCGCTGATGGTTTAATATGCACGGGACATGTTACCAGGTGAACAGTATAAGTGAGGAGAGTGTTTTCCCCTGATGGTTTAATATACACGGGACATGTTCCCAGATGAACAGTATAAGTGAGGATACTGTATTCCCCTGATGATTCAATATACACGGGACATGTTACCAGGTGAACAGTATAAGTGAGGAGAGTGTTTTCCCCTGATGGTTTAATATACACGGGACATGTTACCAGGTGAACAGTATAAGTGAGGAGAGTGTTTTCCCCTGATGGTTTAATATACACGGGACATGTTACCAGGTGAACAGTATAAGTGAGGAGAGTGTTTTCCCCTGATGGTTTAATATACACGGGACATGTTACCAGCTGAACAGCATAAGTGAGGAGAAGGCTTTCCCCTGATGCTTTAATATACACGGGACATGTTACCAGGTGAACAGTATAAGTGAGGAGAGTGTGTTCCCCTGATGGTATAATATACACGGGACATGTTACCAGCTGAAGAGCATAAGTGAGGAGAAGGCTTTCCCCTGATGGTTTAATATACACGGGACATGTTACCAGGTGAACAGTATAAGTGAGGAGAATGTCTTCCCCTGATGGTTTAATATACACGGGACATGTTACCAGGTGAACAGTATAAGTGAGGAGAGGGTGTTCCCCTGATGGTTTAATATACATGGGACATGTTAGCAGGTGAACAGTATAAGTGAGGAGAATGTATTCCCCTGATGGTTTAATATACACGGGACATGTTTGCAGGTGAACAGTATAAGTGAGGAGAGTGTGTTCCCCTGATGCTTTAATATACACAGGACATGTTACCAGGTGAACAGTATAAGTGAGGAGAATCTGTTCCCCTGATGGTTTAATATACACAGGACATGTTACCAGGTGAACTCTATAAGTGAGGAGAGTGTGTCCCCCAAATGGTTTAACATACACGGGACATGTTACCAGGAGAACGGTATAAGTGAGGAGAGTGTGTTCCCCTGATTGTTTAATACACACGGGACATGTCTCCAGGTGAACAATATAAGTGAGGAGAGAGTGTTCCCCTGATTGTTTAATACACACGGGACATGTTACCAGGTGAACTCTATAAGTGAGGAAAGTGTGTTCCTCTGATGGCTTAATATACACGGGACATGTTACCAGGTGAACATAATAAGTGTGGAGAGTGTCTTCCCCTGATTTTTTAATACAGACGGGACATGTTACCAGGTGAACATTATAAGTGTGGAGAGAGTGTTCCCCTGATGGTTTAATACAGACGGGACATGTTACCAGGTGAACATTATAAGTGTGGAGAGTGTGTTCCTCTGATGGTTTAATACACACGGGACATGTTACCAGGTGAACAGAAAAGGGAGGAGAGTGTCTTCCCCTGATGGTTTAATATACACGGGACATGTTCCCAGGTGAACAGTATAAGTGAGGAGAATGTGTTCCCCTGATGGTTTAATACACACAGGACATGATACCAGGTGAACAGTAGAAGTGAGAAGAGTGAGTTCCCCTGATGGTTTAATATACACGGGACATGTTACCAGGTGAACAGTATAAGTGAGGAGAATGTGTTCCACTGATGGTTTAATATACACGGGACATGTTACCAGGTGAACAGTATAAGTGAGGAGAGGGCTTTCCCCTGATGGTTTAATGTACACGGGACATGTTCCCAGGTGAAAAGTATAAGTGAGGAGAATGTGTTCCACTGATGGTTTAATATACAAGGGACATGTTCCCAGGTGAACAGTATAAGTGAAGAGAATGTTTTCCACTGATGGTTTAATATACACGGGACATGTTACCAGGTGAACAGTATAAGTGAGGATACTGTATTCCCCTGATGGTTCAATATACACGGGACATGTTACCAGGTGAACAGTATAAGTGAGGAGAGTGTTTTCCCCTGATGGTTTAATATACACGGGACATGTTACCAGGTGAACAGTATATGTGAGGAGAGTGTGTTCCCCTGATGGTTTAGTATACACGGGACTTGTTACCAGCTGAACAGCATAAGTGAGGAGAAGGCTTTCCCCTGATGGTTTAATATACACGGGACATGTTACCAGGTGAACAGTATAAGTGAGGAGAGTGTGTTCCCCTGATGGTATAATATACACGGGACATGTTACCAGCTGAAGAGCATAAGTGAGGAGAAGGCTTTCCCCTGATCGTTTAATATACACGGGACATGTTACCAGGTGAACAGTATAAGTGAGGAGAATGTGTTCCCCTGATGGTTTAATATACACAGGACATGTTACCAGGTGAACAGTATAAGTAAGGAGAGTGTGTTCCCTTGATGGTTTAATATACACGGGACATGTTACCAGGTGAACAGTATAAGTGAGGATACTGTATTCCCCTGATGATTCAATATACACGGGACATGTTACCAGGTGAACAGTATAAGTGAGGAGAGTGTTTTCCCCTGATGGTTTAATATACACGGGACATGTTGCCAGGTGAACAGTATAACTGAGGAGAGTGTTTTCCCCTGATGGTTTAAAATACACGGGACATGTTACCAGCTGAACAGCATAAGTGAGGAGAAGGC
The DNA here is from genome assembly GCF_036365525.1 of Heterodontus francisci. Classification (NCBI taxonomy): domain Eukaryota; kingdom Metazoa; phylum Chordata; class Chondrichthyes; order Heterodontiformes; family Heterodontidae; genus Heterodontus; species Heterodontus francisci. Next base: position 264,379 of record NW_027140871.1, read on the forward strand.
TTTCCCCTGATGGTTTAATATACACGGGACGTGTTACCAGGTGAACAGTATAAGTGAGGAGAGTGTGTTCCCCTGATGGTTTAATATACACGGGACATGTTACCAGGTGAACAGCATAAGTGAGGAGAAGGCTTTCCCCTGATGGTTTAATATACACGGGACATGTCACCAGGTGAACAGTATAAGTGAGGACATTGAGTTCCCCTGATGGTTTAATACACACGGGACATGTTACCAGGTGAACAGAAAAGGGAGGAGAGTGTCTTCCCCTGATGGTTTAATACACACAGGACATGATACCAGGTGAACAGTAGAAGTGAGGAGAGTGAGATCCCCTGATGGTTTAGTATACACGGGAGATGTTACCAGGTGAACAGTCTAAGTGAGGACAGTGTGTTCCCCTGATGGTATAATGTACATGGGACATGTTATCAGCTGAACAGTATAAGTGAGGAGAGGGCTTTGCCCTGATGGTTTAATATTCAAGGGACATGTTCCCAGGTGAACAGTATAAGTGAGGAGAATGTGTTCCCCTGATGGTTTAATATACACGGGACATGTTACCAGGTGAACAGTATAAGTGAGGAGAGTGTGTTCCCCTGATGGTTTAATATACACAGGACATGTTACCAGGTGAACAGTATAAGTGAGGAGAATGTGTTCCCCTGATGGTTTAATATACACAGGACATGTTACCAGGTGAACAGTATAAGTGAGGAGAATGTGTTCCCCCAATGGTTTAATATACACGGGACATGTTACCAGGTGAACAGTATAAGTGAGGAGAGTGTGTTCCCCTGATGGTTTAATATGCACGGGACATGTTAGCAGGTGAACAGTATAAGTGAGGAGAGAGTGTTCCCCTGATGGTTTAATATACACGGGACATGTTACCAGGTGAACAGTATAAGTGAGGAGAGTGTGTTCCCCTGATGGTTTAATATACACGGGACATGTTACCAGGTGAACAGTATAAGTGAGGAGAATGTGTTCCCCTGATGGTTTAATATACACAGGACATGTTACCAGGTGAACAGAATAAGTGAGGAGAATGTGTTCCACTGATGGTTTAATATACACGGGACATGTTACCAGGTGAACAGTATAAGTGAGGATAGTGTATTCCCCTGATGATTCAATATACACGGGACATGTTACCAGGTGAACAGTATAAGTGAGGAGAGTGTTTGCCCCTGATGGTTTAATATACACGGGACATGTTACCAGGTGAACAGTATAAGTGAGGAGAGTGTGTTCCCCTGATGGTATAATATACACGGGACATGTTACCAGCTGAAGAGCATAAGTGAGCAGAAGGCTTTCCCCTGATGGTTTAATATACACGGGACATGTTACCAGGTGAACAGTATAAGTGAGGAGAATGTATTCCCCTGATGGTTTAATATACACGGGACATGTTACCAGGTGAACAGTATAAGTGAGGAGAGTGTGTTCCCCTGATGGTTTAATATACACGGGACATGTTAGCAGGTGAACAGTATAAGTGAGGAGAATGTATTCCCGTGATGGTTTAATATACACGGGACATGTTTCCAGGTGAACAGTATAAGTGAGGAGAGTGTGTTCCCCTGATGGTTTAATATACACAGGACATGTTACCAGGTGAACAGTATAAGTGAGGAGAATCTGTTCCCCTGATGGTTTAATATACACAGGACATGTTACCAGGTGAACTCGATAAGTGAGGAGAGTGTGTCCCCCAAATGGTTTAACATACACGGGACATGTTACCAGGTGAACGGTATAAGTGAGGAGAGTGTGTTCCCCTGATTGTTTAATACACACGGGACATGTCTCCAGGTGAACAATATAAGTGAGGAGAGTGTGTTCCCCTGATTGTTTAATACACACGGGACATGTTACCAGGTGAACTCTATAAGTGAGGAAAGTGTGTTCCACTGATGGCTTAATATACACGGGACATGTTACCAGGTGAACATAATAAGTGTGGAGAGTGTGTTCCCCTGATGGTTTAATACAGACGGGACATGTTACCAGGTGAACATTATAAGTGTGGAGAGTGAGTTCCCCTGATGGTTTAATACACACGGGACATGTTACCAGGTGAACAGTATAAGTGAGGAGAATGTGTTCCACTGATGGTTTAATATACACGGGACATGTTACCAGGTGAACAGTATAAGTGTGGAGAGGGCTTTCCCCTGATGGTTTAATATACACGGGACATGTTCCCAGGTGAACAGTATAAGTGAGGAGAATGTGTTCCACTGATGGTTTAATATACAAGGGACATGTTCCCAGGTGTACAGTATAAGTGAGGAGAATGTGTTCCACTGATGGTTTAATATACACGGGACATGTTACCAGGTGAACAGTATAAGTGAGGATACTGTATTCCCCTGATGGTTCAATATACACGGGACATGTTACCAGGTGAACAGTATAAGTGAGGAGAGTGTTTTCCCCTGATGGTTTAATATACACGGGACATGTTACCAGGTGAACAGTATATGTGAGGAGAGTGTGTTCCCCTGATGGTTTAGTATACACGGGACATGTTACCAGCTGAACAGCATAAGTGAGGAGAAGGCTTTCCCCTGATCGTTTAATATACACGGGACATGTTACCAGGTGAACAGTATAAGTGAGGAGAGTGTGTTCCCCTGATGGTATAATATACACGGGACATGTTACCAGCTGAAGAGCATAAGTGAGGAGAAGGCTTTCCCCTGATGGTTTAATATACACGGGACATGTTACCAGGTGAACAGTATAAGTGAGGAGAGTGTGTTCCCCTGATGGTTTAATATACACGGGACACGTTAGCAGGTGAACAGTATAAGTGAGGAGAATGTATTCCCCTGATGGTTTAATATACACGGGACATGTTACCAGGTGAAAAGTATAAGTGAGGAGAGTGTGTTCCCCTGATGGTTTAATATACACAGGACATGTTACCAGGTGAACAGTATAAGTGAGGAGAATGTGTCCCCCTGATGATTTTATATACATGGGACATGTCACCAGGTGAACTCTATAAGTGAGGAGAGTGTGGCCCCCAAATGGTTTAAAATACACGGGACATGTTACCAGGTGAACGGTATAAGTGAGGAGAATGTATTCCCCTGATGGTTTAATATACACGGGACATGTTACCAGGTGAAAGGTATAAGTGAGGAGAGTGTGTTCCCCTGATGGTTTAATATACACGGGACATGTCACCAGGTGAATGGTATAAGTGAGGAGAGTGTGTTCCCCTGATGATTTTATATACATGGGACATGTCACCAGGTGAACTCTATAAGTGAGGAGAGTGTGTCCCCCAAATGGTTTAAAATACACGGGACATGTTACCAGGTGAACGGTATAAGTGAGGAGAGTGTGTTCCCCTGATTGTTTAATACACACGGGACATGTTACCAGGTGAACATAATAAGCGTGGAGAGTGTGTTCCCCTGATGGTTTAATAAAGACGGGACATGTTACCAGGTGAACATTATCAGTGTGGAGGGTGTGTTCCCCTGATGGTTTAATACAGACGGGACATGTTACCAGGTGAACATTATAAGTGTGGAGAGTGTGTTTCCCTGATGGTTTAATACAGACGGGACAAGTTACCAGGTGATCAGTATAATTGAGGAGAGTGTGTTCCCCAGAGGGTTTTATATACATGGGACATGTCACCAGGTGAACAGTATAAGTGAGGAGAGTGTTTTCCCCTGATGGTTTAATACACACGGGTCATGTTACCAGGTGAACATAAGAAGTGAGGAGAGTGTGTTCCCCTGATGGTTTAACATACACGGGACATGTTACCAGGTGAACGGTATAAGTGAGGAGAGTGTGTTCCCCTGATGATTTTATATCCACGGGACATGTTACCAGGTGAACATTATAAGTGTGGAGAGTGTGTTCCCCTGATGGTTTAATACACACGGGACATGTTACCAGGTGAACAGTATAAGCGAGGAGAGTGTGTTCCCCTGATGGGTTAATATACACAGGACATGTTACCAGGTGAGCAGTATAAGCGAGGAGAGTGTGTTCCCCTGATTGTTTCATACACACAGGACATGTTACCAGGTGATCAGTATAAGTGAGGAGAGTGTCTTCCCCTGATGGTTTGATACAAACGGGACATGTTACCAGGTGAGCAGTATAAGTGAGGAGAGTGTGTTCCCCTGATTGTTTAATACACACAGGACATGTTACCAGGTGAACTCTATAAGTGAGGAGAGTGTGTTCCCCTGATGGTTTAACATACACGGGACATGTTACCAGGTGAACAGTATAAGTGAGGAGAGTGTGTTCCCCTGATTGTTTAATGTACACAGGACATGTTACCAGGTGAACAGTATAAGTGAGGAGAGTGTGTTCCCCTGATGGTTTAACATACACGGGACATGTTACCAGGTGAACAGTATAAGTGAGGAGAGTGTGTTCCCCTGATGGTTTAATACAAACGGGACATGTGACCAGATGAACAGTATAAGTGAGGAGAGTGTGTTCCCCTGATGGTCTAATATACACAGGACATGTTACCAGGTGAACAGTATAAGTGAGGAGAGTGTGTTCCCCTGATGGTATAATATACACGGGACATGTTACCAGCTGAACAGCATAAGTGAGGAGAGGGCTTTCCCCTGATGGTTTAAAATACACGGGACATGTTACCAGGTGAACAGTAGAAGTGAGGACAGTGTGTTCCCCTGATGGTATAATATACACGGGACATGTTACCAGGTGAACAGCATAAGTGAGGAGAATGTGTTCCCCTGATGGTTTAATACACACGGGTCATGTTACCAGGTGAACATTATAAGTGAGGAGAGTGTGATCCCCTGATGGTTTAACACGCACGGGATGTGTCACCAGGTGAAGAGTAGAAGTGAGGAGAATGTGTTCCCCTGATGGTCTAATATACACGGGACATGTTACCAGGTGAACAGTATATGTGAAGAGAGAGTGTTCCCCTGATGGTATAATATACACGGGACATGTTACCAGCTGAACAGCATAAGTGAGGAGAAGGCTTTCCCCTGATGGTTTAATATACATGGGACATGTTAGCAGGTGAACAGTATCAGTGAGGAGAATGTGTTCCCCTGATGGTTTAATATACACGGGACATGTTACCAGGTGAACTATATAAGTGAGGAGAGTGTGTTCCCCTGATGGTTCTATATACACAGGACATGTTACCAGATGAACAGTATAAGTGAGGAGAGTGTGTTCCCCAGATGGTTTAACATACACGGGACATGTCACCAGGTGAACAGTATAAGTGAGGAGAGCGTGTTCCCCAGATGGTTTAATATACACGGGACATGTTACAACGTGAACAGTATAAGTGAGGAGAGTGTGTTCCCCAGATGGTTTAACATACACGGGACATGTTACAACGTGAACAGTATAAGTGAGGAGAGTGTGTTCCCCTGATTGTTTAATACACACGGGACATGTTACCAGGTGAACAGTATATGTGAAGTTAGTGTGTTCCCCTGATGGTTTAATATACATGGGAAATGTTACCAGGTGAACAGTATAAGTGAAGAGAGCGTGTTCCCCTGATTGTTTAATATACGTGGGACATGTGACCAGGTGAACAGTATAAGTGAGGAGAATGTGTTCCCCAGATGGTTTAATACACACGGGACATGTTACCAGGTGAACAGTATAAGTGAGGAGAGTGTGTTCCCCAGATGGTTTAATTTACACGGGACATGTTACCAGGTGAACAGTATAAGTGAGGAGAGTGTGTTCCCCTGAATGTTCAATGCACACGGGACATGTTACCAGGTGAACAGAAAAGGGAGGAGAGTGTCTTCCCCTGATGATTTAATATACACGGGACATGTTACCAGGTGAGCAGTATAAGTGAGGAGAGTGTGTTCCCCTGATGGTTCAATGCACACGGGACATGTTACCAGGTGAACAGAAAAGGGAGGAGAGTGTCTTCCCCTGATGGTTTAATATGCACGGGACATGTTATCAGGTCAACAGTATAAGTGAGGAGAGTGTGTTCCCCTCATGGTTTAACATGCACGGGACATGATACCAGGTGAACAGTATAAGTGAGGACAGTGAGTTCCCCTAATGGTTTAATACACACGGGACATGTTACCAGGTGAACAGAAAAGGGAGGAGAGTGTCTTCCCCTGATGGTTTAATATACACGGGACATGTTACCAGGTGAACAGTATAAGTGAGGATACTGTATTCCCCTGATGGTTCAATATACACGGGACATGTTAGCTGGTGAACAGTATAAGTGAGGAGAATGTATTCACCTGATGGTTTAATATACACGGGACATGTTAGCAGGTGAACAGTATAAGTGAGGAGAGTGTGTTCCCCTGATTGTTTTATACGCACGGGACATGTTACCAGCTGAACAGTATATGTGAAGCGAGTGTGTTCCCCTGATGGTTTAATATACATGGGACATGTTACCAGGTGAACAGTATAAGTGAAGAGAGTGTGTTCCCCTGATTGTTTAATACACACGGGACATGTCACCAGGTGATCAGTATAAGTGAGGAGAGTGTGTTCCCCTGATGGTTTAATATACACAGGACATGATGCCAGGTGAACAGTATAAGTGAGGAGAGTGTGTTCCCCTGATGGTATAATATACACGGGACATGTTAGCTGGTGAACAGTATAAGTGAGGAGAATGTATTCCCCTGATGGTTTAATATACACGGGACATGTTACCAGGTGAACAGTATAAGTGAGGAGAGTGTGTTCCCCTGATGGTATAATATACACGGGACATGTTACCAGCTGAACAGTATAAGTGAGGAGAGTGTGTTCCCCTGATTGTTAAATATAAACGGGACATGTTACCAGGTGAACAGTGTAAGTGAGGAGAGTGTGTTCCCCTGATGGTTTAATACACACGGGACATGTTACCAGGTAAACAGTGTAAGTGAGGAGAGTGAATTCCCCTGATGGTTTATTACAAACAGGACATGTTACCAGGTGAACAGTGTAAGTGAGGAGAGTGTGTTCCCCTGATTGTTTAATATACACGGGACATGTTAGCAGGTGAACAGTATAAGTGAGGAGAATGTATTCCCCTGATGGTTTAATGTAAACGGGACATGTTACCAGGTGAACATTATAAGTGAGGAGAGTGTGTTCCCCAGATGGTTTAATATACACAGGACATGTCACCAGGTGAAAAGTATAAGTCAGGAGAGTGTGTTCCCCTGATTTTTTAATACTCACGGGACATGTTACCAGGTGAACAGTATAAGTGAGGAGAGTGTGTTCCCCTGATGGTATAATATACACGGGACATGTTACCAGCTGAAGAGCACAAGTGAGGAGAAGGCTTTCCCCTGATGGTTTAATATACACGGGACATGTTACCAGGTGAACAGTATAAGTGAGGAGAGTGTGTTCCCCTGATGGTTTAATATACACGGGACACCTTAGCAGGTGAACAGTATAAGTGAGGAGAATGTATTCCCTTGATGGTTTAATATACACGGGACATGTTACCAGGTGAATGGTATAAGTGAGGAGAGTGTGTCCCCCTGATGGTTTAATATACACGGGACATGTTAGCAGGTGAACAGTATAAGTGAGGAGAATGTGTTCCCCCGATGGTTTAATATACACGGGACATGTTACCAGGTGAACAGTATAAGTGAGGAGAGTGTGTTCCCCTGATGGTTTAATATGCACGGGACATGTTACCAGGTGAGCAGTATAAGTGAGGAGAGAGTGTTCCCCTGATGGTTTAATATACACGGGACATGTTACCAGGTGAACAGTATAAGTGAGGAGAGTGTGTTCCCCTGATGGTTTAATATACACGGGACATGTTACCAGGTGAACAGTATAAGTGAGGAGAATGTGTTCCCCTGATGGTTTAATATACACAGGACATGTTACCAGGTGAACAGAATAAGTGAGGAGAATGTGTTCCACTGATGGTTTAATATACACGGGACATGTTACCAGGTGAACAGTATAAGTGAGGATAGTGTATTCCCCTGATGATTCAATATACACGGGACATGTTACCAGGTGAACAGTATAAGTGAGGAGAGTGTTTGCCCCTGATGGTTTAATATACACGGGACATGTTACCAGGTGAACAGTATAAGTGAGGAGAGTGTGTTCCCCTGATGGTATAATATACACGGGACATGTTACCAGCTGAAGAGCATAAGTGAGGAGAAGGCTTTCCCCTGATGGTTTAATATACACGGGACATGTTACCAGGTGAACAGTATAAGTGAGGAGAATGTATTCCCCTGATGGTTTAATATACACGGGACATGTTACCAGGTGAACAGTATAAGTGAGGAGAGTGTGTTCCCCTGATGGTTTAATATACACGGGACATGTTAGCAGGTGAACAGTATAAGTGCGGAGAGTGTGTTCCCCTGATTGTTTAATATACACGGGACATGTTACCAGGTGAACAGTATAAGTGAGGAGAATGTATTCCCCTGATGGTTTAATATACACGGGACATGTTACCAGGTGAACAGTATAAGTGAGGAGAGTGTGTTCCCCTGATGGTTTAATATACACAGGACATGTTACCAGGTGAACAGTATAAGTAAGGAGAGTGTGTTCCCCTGATGGTTTAATATACACGGGACATTTTACCAGGTGAACAGTATAAGTGAGGAGAGTGTGTTCCCCTGATGGTTTAATATACACAGGACATGTTACCAGGTGAACAGTATAAGTAAGGAGAGTGTGTTCCCCTGATGGTTTAATATACACGGGACATGTTACCAGGTGAACGGTATAAGTGAGGAGAGTGTGTTCCCCTGATGGTTTAATATCCACGGGACATGTTACCAGGTGAACGGTATAAGTGAGGAGAGTGTGTTCCCCTGATGGTTTAATATACACAGGACATGTTACCAGGTGAACAGTATAAGTAAGGAGAGTGTGTTCCCCTGATGGTTTAATATACACGGGACATGTTACCAGGTGAACGGTATAAGTGAGGAGAGTGTGTTCCCCTGATGGTTTAACATCCACGGGACATGTTACCAGGTGAACGGTATAAGTGAGGAGAGTGTGTTCCCCTGATTGTTTAATACACACGGGACATGTTACCAGGTGAACAGTATAAGTGAGGAGAATGTATTCCCCTGATGGTTTAATATACACGGGACATGTTACCAGGTGAACGGTATAAGTGAGGAGAGTGTGTTCCCCTGATGGTTTAACATCCACGGGACATGTTACCAGGTGAACGGTATAAGTGAGGAGAGTGTGTTCCCCTGATTGTTTAATACACACGGGACATGTTACCAGGTGAACAGTATAAGTAAGGAGAGTGTGTTCCCCTGATGGTTTAATATACACGGGACATGTTACCAGGTGAACGGTATAAGTGAGGAGAGTGTGTTCCCCTGATGGTTTAACATCCACGGGACATGTTACCAGGTGAACGGTATAAGTGAGGAGAGTGTGTTCCCCTGATTGTTTAATACACACGGGACATGTTACCAGGTGAACAGTATAAGTGAGGAGAATGTATTCCCCTGATGGTTTAATATACACGGGACATGTTACCAGGTGAACGGTATAAGTGAGGAGAGTGTGTTCCCCTGATTGTTTAATACACACGGGACATGTTACCAGGTGAACAGTATAAGTGAGGAGAATGTATTCCCCTGATGGTTTAATATACACGGGACATGTTACCAGGTGAACGGTATAAGTGAGGAGAGTGTGTTCCCCTGATTGTTTAATACACACGGGACATGTTACCAGGTGAACAGTATAAGTGAGGAGAATGTATTCCCCTGATGGTTTAATATACACGGGACATGTTACCAGGTGAACGGTATAAGTGAGGAGAGTGTGTTCCCCTGATTGTTTAATACACACGGGACATGTTACCAGGTGAACAGTATAAGTGAGGAGAGTGTGTTCCCCTGATTGTTTAATATACACGGGACATGTTACCAGGTGAACGGTATAAGTGAGGAGAGTGTGTTCCCCTGATTGTTTAATACACACGGGACATGTTACCAGGTGAACAGTATAAGTGAGGAGAATGTATTCCCCTGATGGTTTAATATACACGGGACATGTCACCAGGTGAACAGTGTAAGTGAAGAGCGTGTGTTCCCCTGATTGTTTAATGCACACGGGACATGTTACCAGGTGAACAGTAGAAGTGAGGAGAGTGTGTTCCCCTGATGGTTTAATAGACACGGGACATGTTACCAGGTGAACAGTATAAGTGAGGAGAGTGTGTTCCCCTGATGGCTCAATACACACGGGACATGTTACCAGGTGAACAGTATAAGTGAGGAGAGTGTGTTCCCCTGATGGTTTAATAGTCACGGGACATGTTACCAGGTGAACAGTATAAGTGAGGAGAGTGTGTTCCCCTGATTGTTTAATGCACACAGGACATGTTACCAGGTGAACAGTATACGTGAGGAGAGTGTGTTCCCCTGATTGTTTAATGCACACAGGACATGTTACCAGGTGAACAGTATACGTGAGGAGAGTGTGTTCCCCTGATTATTTAATACACACGGGACATGTTACCAGGTGAACAATATAAGTGAGGAGAGTGTGTTCCCCTGATTGTTTAATGCACACAGGACATGTTACCAGGTGAACACTATAAATGAGGAGAGTGTGTTCCCCTGATTGTTTAATGCACACGGGACATGTTAAAAGGTGAACAGTATAAGTGTGGAGACTGTGTTCCACTGATTGTTTAATGCACACGGGACCTGTTACAAGGTGAACAGTATAAGTGTGGAGACTGTGTTCCACTGATTGTTTAATGCACAGAGGACATGTTACCAGGTGAACAGTATAAGTGAGGAGAGTGTGTTCCCCTGCTCGTTTTATACACACGGGACATGTTACCAGGTGAACAGTTTAAGTGAGGAGAATGTGTTCCGCTGATGGTTTAATATACTTGGGACATGTCACCAGGTGAACAGTATAAGTGAGGAGAATGTGTTCCCCTGATGGTTTAATATACTTGGGACATGTTACCAGGTGAACAATATAAGTGAGGAGAGTGTGTTCCCCTGATTGTTTAATACACACAGGACATGTTACCAGGAGAACTGTATAAGTGAGGAGAGTGTGTTCACCTGATTGTTTAATACACACGGGACATGTTACCAGGTGAACAGTATAAGTGAGGAGAGTGTGTTGCCCTGTTTGTTTAATGCGCACGGACATGTTACCATGTGAACAGTATAAGTGAGGAGAGTGTGTTGCCCTGTTTGTTTAATGCACACGGGACATTTCACCAGGTGAACCGTATAGGTGTGGAGAGTGTGTTCCACTGATTATTTAAAACACATGGGACATGTTGCCAGGTGAACAGTGGAAGTGAGGAGAGTGTGTTGCCCTGTTTGTTTAATGCGCACGGACATGTTACCAGGTGAACAGTATAAGTGAGGAGAGAGTGTTCCCCTGATTGTTTAATGCACACGGGACATGTTACCAGGTGAACAGTATAAGTGAGGAGAGTGTGTTCCCCTGATTGTTTAATACACTCGGGACATGTTACCAGGTGAACAGTATAAGTGAGGAGAGTGTGTTCCCCTGATTGTTTATTGCACACGGGACATGTTACCAGGTGAACAGTGTAAGTGAAGAGCGTGTGTTCCCCTGATTGTTTAATGCACACGGGACATGTTACCAGGTGAACAGTAGAAGTGAGGAGAGTGTGTTCCCCTGATGGTTTAATAGACACGGGACATGTTACCAGGTGAACAGTATAAGTGAGGAGAGTGTGTTCCCCTGATGGCTCAATACACACGGGACATGTTACCAGGTGAACAGTATAAGTGAGGAGAGTGTGTTCCCCTGATGGTTTAATAGTCACGGGACATGTTACCAGGTGAACAGCATAAGTGAGGAGAGTGTGTTCCCCTGATTGTTTAATGCACACAGGACATGTTACCAGGTGAACAATATAAGTGAGGAGAGTGTGTTCCCTTGATTGTTTAATGCACACAGGACATGTTACCAGGTGAACAGTATACGTGAGGAGAGTGTGTTCCCCTGATTATTTAATACACACGGGACATGTTACCAGGTGAACAATATAAGTGAGGAGAGTGTGTTCCCCTGATTGTTTAATGCACACAGGACATGTTACCAGGTGAACACTATAAATGAGGAGAGTGTGTTCCCCTGATTGTTTAACACACAGAGGACATGTTACAAGGTGAACAGTATAAGTGAGGAGATTATGTTCCCCTGATGGTGAAATACACACAGGACATGTTACCAGGTGAACATTATAAGTGAGGAGAGTGTGTTCCCCTGATTGTTTAATATACAGTGGACATGTTGCCAATTGAACAGTATAAGTGATGAGAGTGTGTTCCCATGATGGTTTAACATACACGGGACATGTTAACGGGTGAACAGTATAAGTGAGGAGAGTGTGTTCCCCTGATTGTTTAATGCACAGTTGCCATGTTACCAGGTGAACAGCATAAGTGAGTAGAGTGTGTTCCCCTGATTGTTTAATACACACAGGACATGTTACCAGGTGAACTGTATAAGTGAGGAGAGTGTGTTCCCCTGATTGTTTAATGCACAGTTGACATGTTACCAGGTGAACAGTATAAGTGAGGAGAGTGTGTTCCCCTGATTGTTTAATGCACAGTTGACATGTTACCAGGTGAACAGTATAAGTGAGGAGAGTGTCTTCCCCTGATGGTTTAATACGCACGGGACATGTTACCAGATGAACAGTATAAGTGAGGAGAATGTGTTCCCCTGATGGTTTAATACTGACAGGTCATGTCACCAGGTGAACAGTATATGAGAGTAGATTGTGTTCCGCTGATGGTTTAATATACACAGGACATTGCACCAGGTGAACTGTATAAGTGAGGAGAGTGTGTTCCCCTGATTGTTTAATGCACAGTTGACATGTTACCAGGTGAACAGTATAAGTGAGGAGAGTGTGTTCCACTGATGGTTTAATACACACGGGAGATGTTACCAGGTGAACAGTATAAGTGAGGAGAGTGTGTTCCCCTGATGGTTTAATGCACACGGGAGATGTTACCAGGTGAACAGTATAAGTGAGGAGAGTGTGTTCCCCTGATGGTTTAATACACACGGGACATGTTACCAGGTGAACAGTATAAGTGAGGAGAGTGTTTTCCCCTGATAGTTTAATACACACGGGACATGTTATCAGGTGAACAATATAAGTGAGGAGAGTGTGTTCCCCTGATGGTTTAATGCACACAGGACATGTTACCAGGTGAACAGTATACGTGAGGAGAGTGTGTTCCACTGATGGTTTAATGCACAGTTGACATGTTACCAGGTGAACAGTATAAGAGAGAAGAGTGTGTTCCCCTGATAGTTTAATACGCACGGGACGTGTTCCCAGATGAGCTGTATAAGTGAGGAGAGTGTCTTCCCCTGATGGTTTAATAGTCACGGGACATGTTACCAGGTGAACAGTTTAAGTGAGGAGAGTGTGTTCCCCTGATTATTTAAGACACACGGGATATGTCACCAGGTGAACAATATAAGTGAGGAGAGTGTGTTCCCCTGATGGTTTAATACACAAGGGACATGTCACCAGGTGAACAGTATAAGTGAGGAGAGTGTGTTCCCCTGATTGTTTAATGCACAGTTGACATGTTACCAGGTGAACAGTATAAGTGAGGAGAGTCTGTTCCCCTGATGGTTTAATACACACGGGAGATGTTACCAGGTGAACAGTATAAGTGAGGAGAGTGTGTTCCCCTGATGGTTTAATACACACGGGACATGTTACCAGGTGAACAGTATAAGTGAGGAGAGTGTTTTCCCCTGATAGTTTAATACACACGGGACATGTTACCAGGTGAACAGTATAAGTGAGGAGAGTGTGTTCCGCTGATGGTTTAATACACACGGGACATGTTACCAGGTGAACAGCATAAGTGAGGAGAGTGTGTTCCACTGATGGTTTAATAGTCACGGGACATGTTACCAGGTGAACAGTTTAAGTGAGGAGAGTGTGTTCCCCTGATTATTTAAGACACACGGGATATGTCACCAGGTGAACAATATAAGTGAGGAGAGTGTGTTCCCCTGATGGTTTAATATACACAGGACATGTTACCAGGTGAACAGTATAAGTGAGGAGAGTGTGTTCCCCTGATTGTTTAATGCACACAGGACATGTTACCAGGTGAACAATATAAGTGAGGAGAGTGTGTTGCCCTGTTTGTTTAATGCACACAGGACATGTTACCAGGTGAATAATATAAGTGAGGAGAGTGTGTTCCCCTGATGGTTTAATACACACGGGACATGTCACCAGGTGAACAGTATAAGTGAGGAGAGTGTGTTCCCCTGATTGTTTAATGCACACAGGCCATGTTACCAGGTGAACAATATAAGTGAGGAGAGTGTGTTGCCCTGTTTGTTTAATGCACACAGGACATGTTACCAGGTGAATAATATAAGTGAGGAGAGTGTGTTCCCCTGATGGTTTAATACACACGGGACATGTCACCAGGTGAACAATATAAGTGAGGAGAGTGTGTTCCCCTGATGGTTTAATACACACGGGACATGTCACCAGGTGAACAGTATAAGTGAGGAGAGTGTGTTCCCCTGATTGTTTAATATACACGGGACATGTTACCAGATGAACAGTATAAGTGAGGAGAATGTGTTCCCCTGATGGTTTAATACTGACAGGTCATGTCACCAGGTGAACAGTATATGAGAGTAGATTGTGTTCCGCTGATGGTTTAATATACACAGGACATTGCACCAGGTGAACTGTATAAGTGAGGAGAGTGTGTTCCCCTGATTGTTTAATGCACACAGGACAAGTTACCAGGTGAACAGTATAAGTGAGGAGAGTGTGTTCCCCTGATTGTTTAATGCACAGTTGACATGTTACCAGGTGAACAGTATAAGTGAGGAGAGTGTGTTCCACTGATGGTTTAATACACACGGGAGATGATACCAGGTGAACAGTCTAAGTGAGGAGAGTGTGTTCCCCTGATGGTTTAATGCACACGGGAGATGTTACCAGGTGAACAGTATAAGTGAGGAGAGTGTGTTCCCCTGATGGTTTAATACACACGGGACATGTTACCAGGTGAACAGTATAAGTGAGGAGAGTGTTTTCCCCTGATAGTTTAATACACACGGGACATGTTATCAGGTGAACAATATAAGTGAGGAGAGTGTGTTCCCCTGATGGTTTAATGCACACAGGACATGTTACCAGGTGAACAGTATACGTGAGGAGAGTGTGTTCCACTGATGGTTTAATGCACAGTTGACATGTTACCAGGTGAACAGTATAAGAGAGAAGAGTGTGTTCCCCTGATAGTTTAATACGCACGGGACATGTTCCCAGATGAGCTGTATAAGTGAGGAGAGTGTCTTCCCCTGATGGTTTAATACGCACGGGACATGTCACCAGGTGAACAGCATAAGTGAGGAGAGTGTGTTCCACTGATGGTTTAATAGTCACGGGACATGTTACCAGGTGAACAGTTTAAGTGAGGAGAGTGTGTTCCCCTGATTATTTAAGACACACGGGATATGTCACCAGGTGAACAGTATAAGTGAGGAGAGTGTGTTCCCCTGATTGTTTAATGCACAGTTGACATGTCACCAGGTGAACAGTATAAGTGAGGAGAGTCTGTTCCCCTGATGGTTTAATACACACGGGACATGTTACCAGGTGAACAGTATAAGTGAGGAGAGTGTGTTCCCCTGATTGTTTAATATACACGGGAGATGTTACCAGGTGAACAGTATAAGTGAGGAGAGTGTGTTCCCCTGATGGTTTAATACACACGGGACATGTTACCTGGTGAACAGTATAAGTGAGGAGAGTGTTTTCCCCTGATTGTTTAATACACACGGGAGATGTTACCAGGTGAACAGTATAAGTGAGGAGAGTGTGTTCCCCTGATAGTTTAATACACACGGGACATGTTACCAGGTGAACAGTATAAGTGAGGAGAGTGTGTTCCCCTGATTGTTTAATATACACGGGAGATGTTACCAGGTGAACAGTATAAGTGAGGAGAGTGTGTTCCCCTGATAGTTTAATACACACGGGACATGTTACCAGGTGAACAGCATAAGTGAGGAGAGTGTGTTCCACTGATGGTTTAATAGTCACGGGACATGTTACCAGGTGAACAGTTTAAGTGAGGAGAGTGTGTTCCCCTGATTATTTAAGACACACGGGATATGTCACCAGGTGAACAATATAAGTGAGGAGAGTGTGTTCCCCTGATGGTTTAATACACAAGGGACATGTCACCAGGTGAACAGTATAAGTGAGGAGAGTGTGTTCCCCTGATTGTTTAATGCACACAGGACATGTTACCAGGTGAATAATATAAGTGAGGAGAGTGTGTTCCCCTGATGGTTTAATACACACGGGACATGTCACCAGGTGAACAGTATAAGTGAGGAGAGTGTGTTCCCCTGATTGTTTAATGCACACAGGCCATGTTACCAGGTGAACAATATAAGTGAGGAGAGTGTGTTGCCCTGTTTGTTTAATGCACACAGGACATGTTACCAGGTGAATAATATAAGTGAGGAGAGTGTGTTCCCCTGATGGTTTAATACACACGGGACATGTCACCAGGTGAACAATATAAGTGAGGAGAGTGTGTTCCCCTGATGGTTTAATACACACGGGACATGTCACCAGGTGAACAGTATAAGTGAGGAGAGTGTGTTCCCCTGATTGTTTAATATACACGGGACATGTTACCAGGTGAACAGTATAAGTGAGGAGAGTGTGTTCCCCTGATGGTTTAATATACACGGGACATGTTACCAGGTGAACAGTATAAGTGAGGAGACTGTGTTCCCCTGATTGTTTAATGCACACTGGACATGTTACCAGGTAAACAGTATAAGTGAGGAGAGTGTGTTCCCCTGATTATTTAAAACACATGGGACATGTTGCCAGGTGAACAGTATAAGTGAGGAGAGTGTGTTGCCCTGATTGTTTAATGCACTCTGGACATGTTACCAGGTAAACAGTATAAGTGAGGAGAGTGTGTTCCCCTGATTATTTAAAACACATGGGACATGTTGCCAGGTGAACAGTATAAGTGAGGAGAGTGTGTTCCCCTGATTATTTAAAACACATGGGACATGTTGCCAGGTGAACAGTATAAGTGAGGAGAGTGTGTTGCCCTGTTTGTTTAATGCACACGGGACATTTCACCAGGTGAACAGTATAAGTGAGGAGAGTGTGTTCCCCTGATTATTTAAAACACATGGGACATGTTGCCAAGTGAACAGTATAAGTGAGGAGAGTGTGTTCCCCTGTTTGTTTAATGCACACGGGACATGTTACCAGGTGAACAGTATAAGTGAGGAGAGTGTGTTCCCCTGATTGTTTAATGCACACGGGACATGTTACCAGGTGAACAGTATAAGTGAGGAGAGTGTGTTCCCCTGATTGTTTAATACACTCGGGACATGATACCAGGTGAACAGTATAAGTGAGGAGAGTGTGTTCCCCTGATTGTTTATTGCACACGGGACATGTTACCAGGTGAACAGTATAAGTGAAGAGCGTGTGTTCCCCTGATTGTTTAATGCACACGGGACATGTTACCAGGTGAACAGTAGAAGTGAGGAGAGTGTGTTCCCCTGATGGTTTAATAGACACGGGACATGTGACCAGGTGAACAGGATAAGTGAGGAGAGTGTGTTCCCCTGATGGCTCAATACACACGGGACATGTTAGCAGGTGAACAGTATAAGTGAGGAGAGCGTGTTCCCCTGATGGTTTAATAGTCACGGGACATGTTACGAGGTGAACAGTATAAGTGAGGAGAGTGTGTTCCCTTGATTGTTTAATGCACACAGGACATGTTACCAGGTGAACAATATAAGTGAGTAGAGTGTGTTCCCTTGATTGTTTAAGGCACACAGGACATGTTACCAGGTGAACAGTATACGTGAGGAGAGTGTGTTCCCCTGATTGTTTAATGCACACAGGACATGTTACCAGGTGAACAGTATACGTGAGGAGAGTGTGTTCCCCTGATTATTTAATACACACGGGACATGTTACCAGGTGAACAATATAAGTGAGGAGAGTGTGTTCCCCTGATTGTTTAATGCACACAGGACATGTTACCAGGTGAACACTATAAATGAGGAGAGTGTGTTCCCCTGATTGTTTAATGCACACGGGACATGTTACAAGGTGAACAGTATAAGAGTGGAGACTGTGTTCCACTGATTGTTTAATGCACAGAGGACATGTTACCAGGTGAACAGTATAAGTGAGGAGAGTGTGTTCCCCTGCTCGTTTAATACACACGGGACATGTTACCAGGTGAACAGTTTAAGTGAGGAGAATGTGTTCCCCTGATGGTTTAATATACTTGGGACATGTCACCAGGTGAACAGTATAAGTGAGGATAGTGTGTTCCCCTGATTGTTTAATGCACACAGGACATGTTACCAGGTGAACAATATAAGTGAGGAGAGTGTGTTCCCCTGATTGTTTAATGCACACAGGACATGTTACCAGGAGAACAGTATAAGTGAGGAGAGTGTGTTCCCCTGATTGTTTAATACACACGGGACATGTTACCAGGTAAACAGTATAAGTGAGGAGAGTGTGTTGCCCTGTTTGTTTAATGCACACGGGACATTTCACCAGGTGAACAGTATAAGTGAGGAGAGTGTGTTCCCCTGATTATTAAAAACACATGGGACATGTTGCCAGGAGAACAGTGTAAGTGAGGAGAGTGTGTTCCCCTGATTGTTTAATGCACACGGGACATGTTACCAGCTGAACAGTATAAGTGAGGAGAGTGTGTTCCCCTGATTGTTTAATACACTCGGGACATGTTACCAGGTGAACAGTATAAGTGAGGAGAGTGTGTTCCCCTGATTGTTTATTGCACACGGGACATGTTACCAGGTGAACAGTGTAAGTGAAGAGCGTGTGTTCCCCTGATTGTTTAATGCACACGGGACATGTTACCAGGTGAACAGTATAAGTGAGGAGAGTGTGTTCCCCTGATGGCTCAATACACACGGGACATGTTACCAGGTGAACAGTATAAGTGAGGAGAGTGTGTTCCCCTGATGGTTTAATAGTCACGGGACATGTTACCAGGTGAATAATATAAGTGAGGAGAGTGTGTTCCCCTGATTGTTTAATACACACAGGACATGTTACCAGGTGAACTGTATAAGTGAGGAGAGTGTGTTCCCCTGATTGTTTAATGCACAGTTGACATGTTACCAGGTGAACAGTATAAGTGAGGAGAGTGTGTTCCCCTGATTGTTTAATGCACAGTTGACATGTTACCAGGTGAACAGTATAAGTGAGGAGAGTGTCTTCCCCTGATGGTTTAATACGCACGGGACATGTTACCAGATGAACAGTATAAGTGAGGAGAATGTGTTCCCCTGATGGTTTAATACTGACAGGTCATGTCACCAGGTGAACAGTATATGAGAGTAGATTGTGTTCCGCTGATGGTTTAATATACACAGGACATTGCACCAGGTGAACTGTATAAGTGAGGAGAGTGTGTTCCCCTGATTGTTTAATGCACAGTTGACATGTTACCAGGTGAACAGTATAAGTGAGGAGAGTGTGTTCCACTGATGGTTTAATACACACGGGAGATGTTACCAGGTGAACAGTATAAGTGAGGAGAGTGTGTTCCCCTGATGGTTTAATGCACACGGGAGATGTTACCAGGTGAACAGTATAAGTGAGGAGAGTGTGTTCCCCTGATGGTTTAATACACACGGGACATGTTACCAGGTGAACAGTATAAGTGAGGAGAGTGTTTTCCCCTGATAGTTTAATACACACGGGACATGTTATCAGGTGAACAATATAAGTGAGGAGAGTGTGTTCCCCTGATGGTTTAATGCACACAGGACATGTTACCAGGTGAACAGTATACGTGAGGAGAGTGTGTTCCACTGATGGTTTAATGCACAGTTGACATGTTACCAGGTGAACAGTATAAGAGAGAAGAGTGTGTTCCCCTGATAGTTTAATACGCACGGGACGTGTTCCCAGATGAGCTGTATAAGTGAGGAGAGTGTCTTCCCCTGATGGTTTAATAGTCACGGGACATGTTACCAGGTGAACAGTTTAAGTGAGGAGAGTGTGTTCCCCTGATTATTTAAGACACACGGGATATGTCACCAGGTGAACAATATAAGTGAGGAGAGTGTGTTCCCCTGATGGTTTAATACACAAGGGACATGTCACCAGGTGAACAGTATAAGTGAGGAGAGTGTGTTCCCCTGATTGTTTAATGCACAGTTGACATGTTACCAGGTGAACAGTATAAGTGAGGAGAGTCTGTTCCCCTGATGGTTTAATACACACGGGAGATGTTACCAGGTGAACAGTATAAGTGAGGAGAGTGTGTTCCCCTGATGGTTTAATACACACGGGACATGTTACCAGGTGAACAGTATAAGTGAGGAGAGTGTTTTCCCCTGATAGTTTAATACACACGGGACATGTTACCAGGTGAACAGTATAAGTGAGGAGAGTGTGTTCCGCTGATGGTTTAATACACACGGGACATGTTACCAGGTGAACAGCATAAGTGAGGAGAGTGTGTTCCACTGATGGTTTAATAGTCACGGGACATGTTACCAGGTGAACAGTTTAAGTGAGGAGAGTGTGTTCCCCTGATTATTTAAGACACACGGGATATGTCACCAGGTGAACAATATAAGTGAGGAGAGTGTGTTCCCCTGATGGTTTAATATACACAGGACATGTTACCAGGTGAACAGTATAAGTGAGGAGAGTGTGTTCCCCTGATTGTTTAATGCACACAGGACATGTTACCAGGTGAACAATATAAGTGAGGAGAGTGTGTTGCCCTGTTTGTTTAATGCACACAGGACATGTTACCAGGTGAATAATATAAGTGAGGAGAGTGTGTTCCCCTGATGGTTTAATACACACGGGACATGTCACCAGGTGAACAGTATAAGTGAGGAGAGTGTGTTCCCCTGATTGTTTAATGCACACAGGCCATGTTACCAGGTGAACAATATAAGTGAGGAGAGTGTGTTGCCCTGTTTGTTTAATGCACACAGGACATGTTACCAGGTGAATAATATAAGTGAGGAGAGTGTGTTCCCCTGATGGTTTAATACACACGGGACATGTCACCAGGTGAACAATATAAGTGAGGAGAGTGTGTTCCCCTGATGGTTTAATACACACGGGACATGTCACCAGGTGAACAGTATAAGTGAGGAGAGTGTGTTCCCCTGATTGTTTAATATACACGGGACATGTTACCAGATGAACAGTATAAGTGAGGAGAATGTGTTCCCCTGATGGTTTAATACTGACAGGTCATGTCACCAGGTGAACAGTATATGAGAGTAGATTGTGTTCCGCTGATGGTTTAATATACACAGGACATTGCACCAGGTGAACTGTATAAGTGAGGAGAGTGTGTTCCCCTGATTGTTTAATGCACACAGGACAAGTTACCAGGTGAACAGTATAAGTGAGGAGAGTGTGTTCCCCTGATTGTTTAATGCACAGTTGACATGTTACCAGGTGAACAGTATAAGTGAGGAGAGTGTGTTCCACTGATGGTTTAATACACACGGGAGATGATACCAGGTGAACAGTCTAAGTGAGGAGAGTGTGTTCCCCTGATGGTTTAATGCACACGGGAGATGTTACCAGGTGAACAGTATAAGTGAGGAGAGTGTGTTCCCCTGATGGTTTAATACACACGGGACATGTTACCAGGTGAACAGTATAAGTGAGGAGAGTGTTTTCCCCTGATAGTTTAATACACACGGGACATGTTATCAGGTGAACAATATAAGTGAGGAGAGTGTGTTCCCCTGATGGTTTAATGCACACAGGACATGTTACCAGGTGAACAGTATACGTGAGGAGAGTGTGTTCCACTGATGGTTTAATGCACAGTTGACATGTTACCAGGTGAACAGTATAAGAGAGAAGAGTGTGTTCCCCTGATAGTTTAATACGCACGGGACATGTTCCCAGATGAGCTGTATAAGTGAGGAGAGTGTCTTCCCCTGATGGTTTAATACGCACGGGACATGTCACCAGGTGAACAGCATAAGTGAGGAGAGTGTGTTCCACTGATGGTTTAATAGTCACGGGACATGTTACCAGGTGAACAGTTTAAGTGAGGAGAGTGTGTTCCCCTGATTATTTAAGACACACGGGATATGTCACCAGGTGAACAGTATAAGTGAGGAGAGTGTGTTCCCCTGATTGTTTAATGCACAGTTGACATGTCACCAGGTGAACAGTATAAGTGAGGAGAGTCTGTTCCCCTGATGGTTTAATACACACGGGACATGTTACCAGGTGAACAGTATAAGTGAGGAGAGTGTGTTCCCCTGATTGTTTAATATACACGGGAGATGTTACCAGGTGAACAGTATAAGTGAGGAGAGTGTGTTCCCCTGATGGTTTAATACACACGGGACATGTTACCTGGTGAACAGTATAAGTGAGGAGAGTGTTTTCCCCTGATTGTTTAATACACACGGGAGATGTTACCAGGTGAACAGTATAAGTGAGGAGAGTGTGTTCCCCTGATAGTTTAATACACACGGGACATGTTACCAGGTGAACAGTATAAGTGAGGAGAGTGTGTTCCCCTGATTGTTTAATATACACGGGAGATGTTACCAGGTGAACAGTATAAGTGAGGAGAGTGTGTTCCCCTGATAGTTTAATACACACGGGACATGTTACCAGGTGAACAGCATAAGTGAGGAGAGTGTGTTCCACTGATGGTTTAATAGTCACGGGACATGTTACCAGGTGAACAGTTTAAGTGAGGAGAGTGTGTTCCCCTGATTATTTAAGACACACGGGATATGTCACCAGGTGAACAATATAAGTGAGGAGAGTGTGTTCCCCTGATGGTTTAATACACAAGGGACATGTCACCAGGTGAACAGTATAAGTGAGGAGAGTGTGTTCCCCTGATTGTTTAATGCACACAGGACATGTTACCAGGTGAATAATATAAGTGAGGAGAGTGTGTTCCCCTGATGGTTTAATACACACGGGACATGTCACCAGGTGAACAGTATAAGTGAGGAGAGTGTGTTCCCCTGATTGTTTAATGCACACAGGCCATGTTACCAGGTGAACAATATAAGTGAGGAGAGTGTGTTGCCCTGTTTGTTTAATGCACACAGGACATGTTACCAGGTGAATAATATAAGTGAGGAGAGTGTGTTCCCCTGATGGTTTAATACACACGGGACATGTCACCAGGTGAACAATATAAGTGAGGAGAGTGTGTTCCCCTGATGGTTTAATACACACGGGACATGTCACCAGGTGAACAGTATAAGTGAGGAGAGTGTGTTCCCCTGATTGTTTAATATACACGGGACATGTTACCAGGTGAACAGTATAAGTGAGGAGAGTGTGTTCCCCTGATGGTTTAATATACACGGGACATGTTACCAGGTGAACAGTATAAGTGAGGAGACTGTGTTCCCCTGATTGTTTAATGCACACTGGACATGTTACCAGGTAAACAGTATAAGTGAGGAGAGTGTGTTCCCCTGATTATTTAAAACACATGGGACATGTTGCCAGGTGAACAGTATAAGTGAGGAGAGTGTGTTGCCCTGATTGTTTAATGCACTCTGGACATGTTACCAGGTAAACAGTATAAGTGAGGAGAGTGTGTTCCCCTGATTATTTAAAACACATGGGACATGTTGCCAGGTGAACAGTATAAGTGAGGAGAGTGTGTTCCCCTGATTATTTAAAACACATGGGACATGTTGCCAGGTGAACAGTATAAGTGAGGAGAGTGTGTTGCCCTGTTTGTTTAATGCACACGGGACATTTCACCAGGTGAACAGTATAAGTGAGGAGAGTGTGTTCCCCTGATTATTTAAAACACATGGGACATGTTGCCAAGTGAACAGTATAAGTGAGGAGAGTGTGTTCCCCTGTTTGTTTAATGCACACGGGACATGTTACCAGGTGAACAGTATAAGTGAGGAGAGTGTGTTCCCCTGATTGTTTAATGCACACGGGACATGTTACCAGGTGAACAGTATAAGTGAGGAGAGTGTGTTCCCCTGATTGTTTAATACACTCGGGACATGATACCAGGTGAACAGTATAAGTGAGGAGAGTGTGTTCCCCTGATTGTTTATTGCACACGGGACATGTTACCAGGTGAACAGTATAAGTGAAGAGCGTGTGTTCCCCTGATTGTTTAATGCACACGGGACATGTTACCAGGTGAACAGTAGAAGTGAGGAGAGTGTGTTCCCCTGATGGTTTAATAGACACGGGACATGTGACCAGGTGAACAGGATAAGTGAGGAGAGTGTGTTCCCCTGATGGCTCAATACACACGGGACATGTTAGCAGGTGAACAGTATAAGTGAGGAGAGCGTGTTCCCCTGATGGTTTAATAGTCACGGGACATGTTACGAGGTGAACAGTATAAGTGAGGAGAGTGTGTTCCCTTGATTGTTTAATGCACACAGGACATGTTACCAGGTGAACAATATAAGTGAGTAGAGTGTGTTCCCTTGATTGTTTAAGGCACACAGGACATGTTACCAGGTGAACAGTATACGTGAGGAGAGTGTGTTCCCCTGATTGTTTAATGCACACAGGACATGTTACCAGGTGAACAGTATACGTGAGGAGAGTGTGTTCCCCTGATTATTTAATACACACGGGACATGTTACCAGGTGAACAATATAAGTGAGGAGAGTGTGTTCCCCTGATTGTTTAATGCACACAGGACATGTTACCAGGTGAACACTATAAATGAGGAGAGTGTGTTCCCCTGATTGTTTAATGCACACGGGACATGTTACAAGGTGAACAGTATAAGAGTGGAGACTGTGTTCCACTGATTGTTTAATGCACAGAGGACATGTTACCAGGTGAACAGTATAAGTGAGGAGAGTGTGTTCCCCTGCTCGTTTAATACACACGGGACATGTTACCAGGTGAACAGTTTAAGTGAGGAGAATGTGTTCCCCTGATGGTTTAATATACTTGGGACATGTCACCAGGTGAACAGTATAAGTGAGGATAGTGTGTTCCCCTGATTGTTTAATGCACACAGGACATGTTACCAGGTGAACAATATAAGTGAGGAGAGTGTGTTCCCCTGATTGTTTAATGCACACAGGACATGTTACCAGGAGAACAGTATAAGTGAGGAGAGTGTGTTCCCCTGATTGTTTAATACACACGGGACATGTTACCAGGTAAACAGTATAAGTGAGGAGAGTGTGTTGCCCTGTTTGTTTAATGCACACGGGACATTTCACCAGGTGAACAGTATAAGTGAGGAGAGTGTGTTCCCCTGATTATTAAAAACACATGGGACATGTTGCCAGGAGAACAGTGTAAGTGAGGAGAGTGTGTTCCCCTGATTGTTTAATGCACACGGGACATGTTACCAGCTGAACAGTATAAGTGAGGAGAGTGTGTTCCCCTGATTGTTTAATACACTCGGGACATGTTACCAGGTGAACAGTATAAGTGAGGAGAGTGTGTTCCCCTGATTGTTTATTGCACACGGGACATGTTACCAGGTGAACAGTGTAAGTGAAGAGCGTGTGTTCCCCTGATTGTTTAATGCACACGGGACATGTTACCAGGTGAACAGTATAAGTGAGGAGAGTGTGTTCCCCTGATGGCTCAATACACACGGGACATGTTACCAGGTGAACAGTATAAGTGAGGAGAGTGTGTTCCCCTGATGGTTTAATAGTCACGGGACATGTTACCAGGTGAACAATATAAGTGAGGAGAGTGTGTTCCCTTGATTGTTTAATGCACACAGGACATGTTACCAGGTGAACAGTATACGTGAGGAGAGTGTGTTCCCCTGATTATTTAATACACACGGGACATGTTACCAGGTGAACAATATAAGTGAGGAGACTGTGTTCCCCTGATTGTTTAACACACAGAGGACATGTTACAAGGTGAACAGTATAAGTGTGGAGAGTGTGTTCCCCTGATTGTTTAATGCACACGGGACATGTTACAAGGTGAACAGTATAGGTGTGGAGACTGTGTTCCACTGATTGTTTAATGCACAGAGGACATGTTACCAGGTGAACAGTATAAGTGAGGAGAGTGTGTTCCCCTGCTAGTTTAATACACACGGGACATGTTACCAGGTGAACAGTATAAGTGAGGAGCGTGTGTTCCCCTGATTGTTTAATGCACACGGGACATGTTACCAGGTGAACAGTATAAGTGAGGAGAGTGTGTTCCCCTGATTTTAGAATTAGAGTTAGAACATGACAGCTCAGTACAGGCCCTTCGGCCCTCGATGTTGCGCCGACCTGTGAAACCATCTGACCTACACTATTCCATTTTCATCCATATGTCTATCCAATGACCACTTAAATGCCCTTAAAGTTGGCGAGTCTGCTACTGTTGCAGGCAGGGCGTTCCACGCCCCTACTACTCTCTGTGTAAAGAAACTACCTCTGACATCTGTCCTATATCTATCACCCCTCAACTTAAAGCAATGTCCCCTCGTGTTTGCCATCACCATCCGAGGAAAAAGACTCTCACTATCCACCCTATCTAACCCTCTGATTATCTTATATGTCTCTATTAAGTCACCTCTCCTCCTCCTTCTCTCTAACGAAAACAACCCCAAGTCCCTCAGCCTTTCCTCGTAAGACCTTCCCTCCATACCAGGCAACATCCTAGTAAATCTCCTCTGCACCCTTTCCAAAGCTTCCACTTCCTTCCTATAATGCAGTGACCAGAACTGCACGCAATGCTCAAGGTGCGGTCTCACCAGAGTTTTGTACAGCTGCAGCATGACCTCGTGGCTCCGAAACTCGATCCCCCTACTAATAAAAGCTAACACACCATATGCCTTCTTAACAGCCCTATTAACCTGGTTAGCAACTTTCAGGAATTTATGCACCTGGACACCAAGATCTCTCTGTTCATCTACACTACCAAGAATCTTCCCATTAGCCCAGTACTCTGCATTGCTGTTACTCCTTCCAAAGTGAATCACCTCACACTTTTCCGCATTAAACTCCATTTGCCATCTCTCAGCCCAGCTCTGCAGCCTATCTATGTCCCTCTGTACCCTACAACACCCTTCGACACTATCCACAACTCCACCGACCTTCGTGTCATCCGCAAATTTACTAACCCACCCTTCTACACCCTCTTCCAGGTCATTTATAAAAATGACAAACAGCAGTGGCCCCAAAACAGAACCTTGCGGTACACCACTAGTAACTAAACTCCAGGATGAACTTTTGCCATCAACCACCACCCTCTGTCTTCTTTCAGCTAGCCAATTTCTGATCCAAAGCTCTAAATCACCTTCAACCCCATACTTCCGTATTTTCTGCAATAGCCTACCGTGGGGAACCTTATCAAACGCCTTACTGAAATCCATATACACCACATCCACGGCTTTACCCTCATCCACCTGTTTGGTCAGCTTCTCGAAAAACTCAATCAGGTTTGTGAGGCACGACCTACCTTTCACAAAACCGTGCTGACGATCGCAAATGAACTTATTCTTTTCAAGATGATTATAAATCCTATCTCTTATAACCTTTTCCAACATTTTACCCACAACCGAAGTAAGGCTCACAGGTCTATAATTACCAGGGCTGTCTCTACTCCCCTTCTTGAACAAGGGGACAACATTTGCTATCCTCCAGTCTTCCGGCACTACTCCTGTCGACAATGACGACATAAAGATCAACAACAACGGCTCTGCAATCTCCTCCCGAGCTTCCCAGAGAATCCTAGGAGAAATCCCATCTGGCCCAGGGGACTTATCTATTTTCACTCTTTCCAAAATTGCTAACACCTCCTCCTTGTGAACCTCAATCCCATCTAGCCCAGTAGTCTGTATCTCAGTATTCTCCTCGACAACATTTTCTTTCTCTACTGTAAATACTGACGAAAAATATTCATTTAACGCTTCCCCTATCTCCTCTGATTCCACACACAACTTCCCACTACTATCCTTGATTGGCCCTAATCTAACTCTAGTCATTCTTTTATTCCTGATATACCTATAGAAAGCCTTAGGGTTTTCCCTGATCCTATCCACCAATGACTTCTCGTGTCCTCTCCTTGCTCTTCTTAGCCCTCCCTTTAGATACTTCCTGGCTAGCTTGTAACTCTCAAGCGCCCTAACTGAGCCTTCACGTCTCATCCTAACATAAGCCGCCCTCTTCCTCTTGACAAGCGCTTCAACTTCTTGAGTAAACCACGGCTCCCTCGCTCGACAACTTCCTCCCTGCCTGACAGGTACATACTTATCAAGGACACGCATTAGCTGCTCCTTGAATAAGCTCCACATTTCGATTGTGCCCATCCCCTGCAGTTTCCTTCCCCATCCTACACATCCTAAATCTTGCCTAATCGCATCATAATTTCCTTTCCCCCAGCTTTCATTCTTGCCCTGCGGTATGTACCTGTCCCTGCCCATCGCTAAGGTAAACCTAACCGAATTGTGATCACTATCACCAAAGTGCTCACCTACATCTAAATCTAACACCTGGCCGGGTTCATTACCCAGTACCAAATCCAGTGTGGCATCGCCCCTCGTTGGCCTGTCAACATACTGTGTCAGAAAACACTCCTGCACACACTGGACAAAAACAGACCCATCTAAAGTACTCGAACTATAGTATTTCCAGTCAATATTTGGAAAGTTAAAGCCCCCCTTAACAACTACCTTGTTACTCTCGCTCCTGTCGAGAATCATCTTCGCTATCCTTTCCTCTACATCTCTGGAACTATTCGGAGGTCTATAGAAAACTCCCAACAGGGTGACCTCTCCTCTCCTGTTTCTAACCTCGGCCCATACTACCTCAGTAGACGAGTCCTCAAACGTCCTTTCTGCCGCTGTAATACCCTCCTTGATTAAAAATGCCACACCCCCCCCCCCCCTTTTCCCATCTTCTCTGTTCTTACTGAAACATCTAAATCCCGGAACCTGCAACATCCATTCCTGTCCCTGCTCTACCCATGTCTCCGAAATGGCCACAACATAGATTAGAATGGGCTTATGTTCTCTGGAGTTTAGAGGAATGAAAGTTGATTTCTTTGAAATGAATAACGTTGTCCGAGGGTTTGAATCTTCTAACTCAGAGGCGAGTGTCCTACCAATTGACCTACAGCATACAGATGGTGATTCAAACAAACATTCAGTCTGTGGTGTAACTGGAAACTCGGAATGGTCAATTCTTCTGTTTCTGGAGATGGAGAATTTCATTATTTGTGGATTTTCTCTTCAGTGTTTTCCTTGACTCTCTTTGAGGCCCCCTTCCCATTCCTCTGTCTCCTGGACTGTCTTGTGGACTGTGCTCTCTGATGCAGTTTTCAATGGCTGGCAAACACAAGCCTTCCAGTGATTTCCCATTGTCTCTGCCCTGTGGTTATACAGACTGATTCTACCCGACAGCAGCTGGTGTTTACAACAGTTTCCACAGTCTCTGGAGGCCTCATTATCTGTAGCTTTCCAGACAGGCTGTAGAACACTTGTATAATTAATCCAAGCTTCCAAAATGAACTAAAAGCTAAATACTGCGGACGCTGGAAATCTCAAATAAAAACAAGAAATGCTGGAATCACTCAGCAGGTCTGGCAGCATCTGTGGAAAGAGAAGCAGAGTTAACGTTTCGGAAATGTTAACTCTGCTTCTCTTTCCACAGATGCTGCCAGACCTGCTGAGTGATTCCAGCATTTCTTGTTTTTATTCCAAAATGAACTGTCAGTTTAACAGGTCCTTTGCTGAATTGATGCTTTAAAACAGACTCATCTACTTTAGTTGGGATGTAATCCAGGTTTCTGAGCCAAATATCTTTAAAAGCATTATTGAAATGACTAACATCCTTTCTGAGGAGGAAGATGATAAAAATTGTTACAAACATTGAACCTGAGACTTGACGAATCCGCTGTGATCCAGGTTCAAACTTGTACAGAGAAACCCCGGAGGATTTCCAGTCCAACACCGTAACCACTCAGTCATCACAGCTGCACAAAGGCATTGCCCAGCAGTTTGACTTCTCAAATCTCCGACCCTGTTCTCTGTGTTAAATCTCAGCAACGCTTATTGTGTGGATTTTGTGATGTTCAATTTGTACAAATACATAAAATCAAAATGAATCACAGGGATCGTTAAAATAATCTCACTTTCTGAT
The DNA here is from genome assembly GCF_036365525.1 of Heterodontus francisci. Classification (NCBI taxonomy): domain Eukaryota; kingdom Metazoa; phylum Chordata; class Chondrichthyes; order Heterodontiformes; family Heterodontidae; genus Heterodontus; species Heterodontus francisci. Next base: position 294,572 of record NW_027140871.1, read on the forward strand.
ATTAATAACATGCAACACAATATGTTAAGAGAATTTACAAATTCCATGTTATTTATATTTAACCACAAGAATACCCACAGTCGATGGTTGAAATGCAGGGAGTTATGGGAGGTCTGAGAATAAGAGACAAAGCTAAAAGACCATTAAAAGGTAAGAGTGGGGTTTGCTGAATTCCCTGAAGGTGATTCCCAGATAGTACTTTATTACATTTCCAGAGAATTCACTGAAGGTTATTTAGAGATGGTCTTTTATTTTGTAAATGGACCCTTGTAGGTTCATTATGCACAGTCTCTTATTATTCGGGATATTGATTTCCTGAAGGTGGTTTAAGGATCATACCTTAGTACTTTGAAGTTAAGTTCCCTCAGACTCTCTATAGACTGTTCTGTTTTATTTGATGCAGATTAATCTGAAGGAACTTTATAAACTATCCCTTATTTTAATGATTACTGCTCCAAAGGAGATTTATGGGCAGCACTCTATATTTGGATGGAGATTTCTACAAAGAAGAATTGTGGACAGTCCCTGATTATTGTAATGGATGAATAATTCTCTATTGAAAGGATGTTCTCCTTTTGTTCAATGGTGATTTTTTCTAACTGTGTTTTATGGAAATACCCTCATTATTCAGAGCAGAGACTTCTCCAGAGGCAGTTTATCGACAGTCCCATATTCATTGTGATGTTTCACATCTTCCACCCTATCACAGACTGTCCCTTTTGTTCTTCTTTCCATCCTCCCCCCTTTCACTTGCTCAAAACCTATTACATTTCTATCTTTTCTCAGTTCTGATGAAAGGTCACAGATCTGAAACATTAACTCTGTTTCTCTGTCCACAAATAGTGCCTGACCTGATGAGAATATCCAATATTTTCTGTTCTATATGTTGTGGTGTGATTTCCATTCCTGTGATTTGTGGGATCTCTTTAAGCTGTGGGAAACATGTGAGAATCTGTATTCTTTGTGTGTGTGGTACTGCTGCAGCAATCCTAGGTATAAATCATTGTCCATTGTTCAGTTCAGTAAAGACTGAGCTTGGACTAAGTTCTCATTTCCTCAGACATTACTCCTAAAAAAACATATTTTTAAAAGCAAAATTTCTTGTCCACTGCCGCGAATTGAATCTTCATTATTGAGCCAGACCCGTGCAGTTAAACAGGTAAGTTTACCTGTCTCTGTGTGATCTGCCTCTCATTGTCCAATCAGGCAGTTTGGTGATTGAAGTGACAGTGACAGGGATTGTATTATTAGATTGCCCTGAGTGTCCCTCCTTCAAATCTCCATTTAAAATGTTCTGTTCAATTCTAACAATGAGTGGTAATTATGGGTGGAACTCCGGAGTTCAACGTACCGGCACTAATTGGATCATGTAACCTGAGATATTCGACACAATTTTCTTTTGTGTAAAAGCGGCTTGTAGGGAACTGATTATTTGCCTTTAAAAGTTGGAACAAAGACAGCATTTCTCACAGAAAATGCGAGGAGGTTTTGTGGATATGTGGATTGAAAATGATTTCAGCCAGGTCAGTGAGTGTTTCTGGACAATGTGTAACTATATAAATATATCTCCTCTTGTATCACAGCTCCTCTCCAGTTGTCTGAGCATTAAACCCCTTTGTGTGGAGTTGTATCTTAAACAGGCATCTGTTTAGTGATGTCAGTGCTGAAATGTCGTGCTCTAAACATTTACTATTTAATCCATTAGAACGTTTTAACCAGACTAGATTATTCTTTGGCTCGGCAACATAAGTTACAATCTCTCACTCAGGCCGTGCATTGACATCATTTTTGGGCGATGGCTCTCTTGAAGATTTCTGGTTCAGTAAATTGGTATTGGAACAGTTTCTGGGTGCTGGGACAGTTTGAGTGTTGAGATCAGAAATGGTTACTTGGTCAGTTTCCAGGTGCTGGGTCAGTGAACATGTCCTGGATTAGGTGATGATCACCTGGTCAGTTTCCAGGTGCTGTGTCAGTGAACATGTCCTGGATTAGGTGATGATCACCTGGTCAGTTTCCAGGTGCTGGGTCAGTGAACATGTCCTGGATTAGGTGATGCTCACCTGGTCAGTTTCCAGGTACTGGGTCAGTGAACATGTCCTGGATTAGGTGATGATCACCTGGTCAGTTTCCAGGTGCTGTGTCAGTGAACATGTCCTGGATTAGGTGATGATCACCTGGTTAGTTTCCAGGTGCTGGGTCAGTGAACATGTCCTGGGTTAGGTGATGATCACCTGGTCAGTTTCCAGGTGCTGTGTCAGTGAACATGTCCTGGATTAGGCGATGATCACCTGGTCAGTTTCCAGGTGCTGGGTCAGTGAACATGTCCTGGATTAGGTGATGCTCACCTGGTCAGTTTCCAGGTGCTGGGTCAGTGAACATGTCCTGGATTAGGTGATGATCACCTGGTCAGTTTCCAGGTGCTGTGTCAGTGAACATGTCCTGGATTAGGTGATGATCACCTGGTCAGTTTCCAGGTGCTGTGTCAGTGAACATGTCCTGGATTAGGTGATGATCACCTGGTCAGTTTCCAGGTGCTGTGTCAGTGAACATGTCCTGGATTAGGTGATGCTCACCTGGTCAGTTTCCAGGTGCTGGGTCAGTGAACATGTCCTGGATTAGGTGATGATCACCTGGTCAGTTTCCAGGTGCTGGGTCAGTGAACATGTCCTGGATTAGGTGATGATCACCTGGTCAGTTTCCAGGTGCTGTGTCAGTGAACATGTCCTGGATTAGGTGATGCTCACCTGGTCAGTTTCCAGGTACTGGGTCAGTGAACATGTCCTGGATTAGGTGATGATCAGCTGGTCAGTTTCCAGGTGCTGTGTCAGTGAACATGTCCTGGATTAGGTGATGATCACCTGGTCAGTTTCCAGGTGCTGTGTCAGTGAACATGTCCTGGATTAGGTGATGCTCACCTGGTCAGTTTCCAGGTACTGGGTCAGTGAACATGTCCTGGATTAGGTGATGATCACCTGGTCAGTTTCCAGGTGCTGTGTCAGTGAACATGTCCTGGATTAGGTGATGATCACCTGGTCAGTTTCCAGGTGCTGTGTCAGTGAACATGTCCTGGATTAGGCGATGATCACCTGGTCAGTTTCCAGGTACTGTGTCAGTGAACATGTCCTGGATTAGGTGATGATCACCTGGTCAGTTTCCAGGTACTGGGTCAGTGAACATGTCCTGGGTTAGGTGATGATCACCTGGTCAGTTTCCAGGTGCTGGGTCAGTGAACATGTCCTGGGTTAGGTGATGATCACCTGGTCAGTTTCCAGGTGCTGGGTCAGTGAACATGTCCTGGATTAGGTGATGATCACCTGGTCAGTTTCCAGGTGCTGGGTCAGTGAACATGTCCTGGGTTAGGTGATGATCACCTGGTCAGTTTCCAGGTGCTGTGTCAGTGAACATGTCCTGGATTAGGTGATGATCACCTGGTCAGTTTCCAGGTGCTGTGTCAGTGAACATGTCCTGGATTAGGTGATGATCACCTGGTCAGTTTCCAGGTGCTGTGTCAGTGAACATGTCCTGGATTAGGTGATGCTCACCTGGTCAGTTTCCAGGTGCTGGGTCAGTGAACATGTCCTGGGTTAGGTGATGATCACCTGGTCAGTTTCCAGGTGCTGGGTCAGTGAACATGTCCTGGATTAGGTGATGATCACCTGGTCAGTTTCCAGGTGCTGGGTCAGTGAACATGTCCTGGATTAGGTGATGATCACCTGGTCAGTTTCCAGGTGCTGGGTCAGTGAACATGTCCTGGGTTAGGTGATGATCACCTGGTCAGTTTCCAGGTGCTGGGTCAGTGAACATGTCCTGGGTTAGGTGATGATCACCTGGTCAGTTTCCAGGTACTGGGTCAGTGAACATGTCCTGGGTTAGGTGATGATCACCTGGTCAGTTTCCAGGTGCTGTGTCAGTGAACATGTCCTGGGTTAGGTGATGATCACCTGGTTAGTTTCCAGGTACTGGGTCAGTGAACATGTCCTGGGTTAGGTGATGATCACCTGGTTAGTTTCCAGGTGCTGGTTCAGTGAACATGTCCTGGATTAGGTGATGCTCACCTGGTCAGTTTCCAGGTACTGGGTCAGTGAACATGTCCTGGGTTAGGTGATGATCACCTGGTGAGTTTCCAGGTACTGGGTCAGTGAACATGTCCTGGGTTAGGTGATGATCACCTGGTCAGTTTCCAGGTGCTGGGTCAGTGAACATGTCCTGGGTTAGGTGATGATCACCTGGTCAGTTTCCAGGTGCTGTGTCAGTGAACATGTCCTGGGTTAGGTGATGATCACCTGGTTAGTTTCCAGGTGCTGGTTCAGTGAACATGTCCTGGATTAGGTGATGATCACCTGGTTAGTTTCCAGGTGCTGGGTGAGTGAACATGTCCTGGGTTAGGTGATGATCACTTGGTCAGTTTCCAGGTGCTGGGTGAGTGAACATGTCCTGGGTTAGGTGATGATCACCTGGTCAGTTTCCAGGTGCTGTGTCAGTGAACATGTCCTGGATTAGGTGATGATCACCTGGTCAGTTTCCAGGTGCTGTGTCAGTGAACATGTCCTGGATTAGGTGATGATCACCTGGTCAGTTTCCAGGTGCTGGGTGAGTGAACATGTCCTGGGTTAGGTGATGATCACTTGGTCAGTTTCCAGGTGCTGGGTCAGTGAACATGTCCTGGATTAGGTGATGATCACCTGGTCTGTTTCCAGGTGCTGGGTGAGTGAACATGTCCTGGATTAGGTGATGATCACTTGGTCAGTTTCCAGGTGCTGTGTCAGTGAACATGTCCTGGGTTAGGTGATGATCACCTGGTTAGTTTCCAGGTACTGGGTCAGTGAACATGTCCTGGATTAGGTGATGATCACCTGGTTAGTTTCCAGGTACTGGGTCAGTGAACATGTCCTGGGTTAGGTGATGATCACCTGGTCAGTTTCCAGGTGCTGGGTCAGTGAACATGTCCTGGGTTAGGTGATGATCACCTGGTCAGTTTCCAGGTGCTGGGTCAGTGAACATGTCCTGGATTAGGTGATGATCACCTGGTCAGTTTCCAGGTACTGGGTCAGTGAACATGTCCTGGGTTAGGTGATGATCACCTGGTTAGTTTCCAGGTACTGGGTCAGTGAACATGTCCTGGGTTAGGTGATGATCACCTGGTTAGTTTCCAGCTGCTGGGTCAGTGAACATGTCCTGGATTAGGCGATGATCACCTGGTCAGTTTCCAGGTGCTGGGTCAGTGAACATGTCCTGGGTTAGGTGATGATCACCTGGTCAGTTTCCAGGTACTGGGTCAGTGAACATGTCCTGGGTTAGGCGATGATCACCTGGTCAGTTTCCAGGTGCTGTGTCAGTGAACATGTCCTGGGTTAGGCGATGATCACCTGGTCAGTTTCCAGGTACTGGGTCAGTGAACATGTCCTGGGTTAGGCGATGATCACCTGGTTAGTTTCCAGGTGCTGGGTCAGTGAACATGTCCTGGGTTAGGTGATGATCACCTGGTCAGTTTCCAGGTGCTGGGTCAGTGAACATGTCCTGGGTTAGGTGATGATCACCTGATCAGTTTCCAGGTGCTGTGTCAGTGAACATGTCCTGGGTTAGGTGATGATCACCTGGTCAGTTTCCAGGTACTGGGTCAGTGAACATGTCCTGTGTTAGGTGATGATCACCTGGTCAGTTTCCAGGTGCTGGGTCAGTGAACATGTCCTGTGTTAGGTGATGATCACCTGGTTAGTTTCCAGGTACTGGGTCAGTGAACATGTCCTGGGTTAGGTGATGATCACCTGGTCAGTTTCCAGGTGCTGGGTCAGTGAACATGTCCTGGATTAGGTGATGATCACCTGGTCAGTTTCCAGGTACTGGGTCAGTGAACATGTCCTGGGTTAGGTGATGATCACCTGGTTAGTTTCCAGGTACTGGGTCAGTGAACATGTCCTGGATTAGGTGATGATCACCTGGTCAGTTTCCAGGTGCTGGGTCAGTGAACATGTCCTGGGTTAGGTGATGATCACCTGGTCAGTTTCCAGGTGCTGGGTCAGTGAACATGTCCTGGGTTAGGTGATGATCACCTGGTTAGTTTCCAGGTACTGGGTCAGTGAACATGTCCTGGATTAGGTGATGATCACCTGGTCAGTTTCCAGGTGCTGGGTCAGTGAACATGTCCTGGGTTAGGTGATGATCACCTGGTCAGTTTCCAGGTGCTGGGTCAGTGAACATGTCCTGGGTTAGGTGATGATCACCTGGTCAGTTTCCAGGTACTGGGTCAGTGAACATGTCCTGGGTTAGGTGATGATCACCTGGTTAGTTTCCAGGTACTGGGTCAGTGAACATGTCCTGGATTAGGCGATGATCACCTGGTCAGTTTCCAGGTACTGGGTCAGTGAACATGTCCTGGGTTAGGTGATGATCACCTGGTTAGTTTCCAGGTACTGGGTCAGTGAACATGTCCTGGGTTAGGTGATGATCACCTGGTCAGTTTCCAGGTGCTGGGTCAGTGAACATGTCCTGGGTTAGGTGATGATCACCTGGTCAGTTTCCAGGTGCTGGGTCAGTGAACATGTCCTGGATTAGGTGATGATCACCTGGTCAGTTTCCAGGTGCTGGGTCAGTGAACATGTCCTGGGTTAGGTGATGATCACCTGGTCAGTTTCCAGGTACTGGGTCAGTGAACATGTCCTGGGTTAGGTGATGATCACCTGGTTAGTTTCCAGGTACTGGGTCAGTGAACATGTCCTGGGTTAAGTGATGATCACCTGGTCAGTTTCCAGGTGCTGGGTCAGTGAACATGTCCTGGGTTAGGTGATGATCACCTGGTCAGTTTCCAGGTGCTGGTTCAGTGAACATGTCCTGGATTAGGCGATGATCACCTGGTCAGTTTCCAGGTGCGAGGTCAGTGAACATGTCCTGGGTTAGGTGATGCTCACCTGGTCAGTTTCCAGGTACTGGTTCAGTGAACATGTCCTGGATTAGGTGATGATCACCTGGTCAGTTTCCAGGTGCTGTGTCAGTGAACATGTCCTGGGTTAGGTGATGATCACCTGGTCAGTTTCCAGGTGCTGTGTCAGTGAACATGTCCTGGATTAGGTGATGATCACCTGGTTAGTTTCCAGGTACTGGTTCAGTGAACATGTCCTGGATTAGGTGATGATCACCTGGTCAGTTTCCAGGTGCTGTGTCAGTGAACATGTCCTGGATTAGGTGATGATCACCTGGTTAGTTTCCAGGTACTGGGTCAGTGAACATGTCCTGGATTAGGTGATGATCACCTGGTCAGTTTCCAGGTGCTGGGTCAGTGAACATGTCCTGGGTTAGGTGATGATCACCTGGTCAGTTTCCAGGTACTGGGTCAGTGAACATGTCCTGGGTTAGGTGATGATCACCTGGTCAGTTTCCAGGTGCTGTGTCAGTGAACATGTCCTGGGTTAGGTGATGATCACCTGGTCAGTTTCCAGGTGCTGTGTCAGTGAACATGTCCTGGGTTAGGTGATGATCACCTGGTTAGTTTCCAGGTACTGGGTCAGTGAATATGTCCTGTGTTAGGTGATGATCACCTGGTCAGTTTCCAGGTGCTGGGTCAGTGAACATGTCCTGGGTTAGGTGATGATCACCTGGTTAGTTTCCAGGTGCTGGGTCAGTGAACATATCCTGGGTTAGGTGATGATCACCTGGTCAGTTTCCAGGTGCTGTGTCAGTGAACATGTCCTGGGTTAGGTGATGATCACCTGGTTAGTTTCCAGGTACTGGGTCAGTGAACATGTCCTGTGTTAGGTGATGATCACCTGGTCAGTTTCCAGGTACTGGGTCAGTGAACATGTCCTGGGTTAGGTGATGATCACCTGGTTAGTTTCCAGGTGCTGGGTCAGTGAACATGTCCTGGGTTAGGTGATGATCACCTGGTCAGTTTCCAGGTGCTGGGTCAGTGAACATGTCCTGGATTAGGTGATGATCACCTGGTCAGTTTCCAGGTACTGGGTCAGTGAACATGTCCTGGGTTAGGTGATGATCACCTGGTTAGTTTCCAGGTGCTGGGTCAGTGAACATGTCCTGGGTTAGGTGATGATCACCTGGTCAGTTTCCAGGTGCTGGGTCAGTGAACATGTCCTGGATTAGGTGATGATCACCTGGTCAGTTTCCAGGTACTGGGTCAGTGAACATGTCCTGGGTTAGGTGATGATCACCTGGTTAGTTTCCAGGTGCTGGGTCAGTGAACATGTCCTGGGTTAGGTGATGATCACCTGGTCAGTTTCCAGGTGCTGGGTCAGTGAACATGTCCTGGATTAGGTGATGATCACCTGGTCAGTTTCCAGGTACTGGGTCAGTGAACATGTCCTGGGTTAGGTGATGATCACCTGGTTAGTTTCCAGGTGCTGGGTCAGTGAACATGTCCTGGATTAGGTGATGATCACCTGGTTAGTTTCCAGGTGCTGGGTCAGTGAACATGTCCTGGGTTAGGTGATGATCACCTGGTTAGTTTCCAGGTACTGGGTCAGTGAACATGTCCTGGGTTAGGTGATGATCACCTGGTCAGTTTCCAGGTGCTGTGTCAGTGAACATGTCCTGGATTAGGTGATGATCACCTGGTTAGTTTCCAGGTGCTGGGTCAGTGAACATGTCCTGGGTTAGGTGATGATCACCTGGTCAGTTTCCAGGTGCTGTGTCAGTGAACATGTCCTGGGTTAGGTGATGATCACCTGGTTAGTTTCCAGGTGCTGGGTCAGTGAACATGTCCTGGGTTAGGTGATGATCACCTGGTCAGTTTCCAGGTGCTGGTTCAGGGAACATGTCCTGGGTTACGTGATGATCACCTGGTCAGTTTCCAGGTACTGGGTCAGTGAACATGTCCTGGATTAGGTGATGATCACCTGGTCAGTTTCCAGGTGCTAGGTCAGTGAACATGTCCTGGGTTAGGTGATGATCACCTGCTTAGTTTCCAGGTACTGTGTCAGTGAACATGTCCTGGGTTACGTGATGATCACCTGGTTAGTTTCCAGGTGCTGGGTAAGTGAACATGTCCTGGATTAGGTGATGATCACCTGGTTAGTTTCCAGGTGCTGGGTCAGTGAACATGTCCTGGATTAGGTGATGATCACCTGGTCAGTTTCCAGGTGCTGGGTCAGTGAACATGTCCTGGATTAGGTGATGATCACCTGGTTAGTTTCCAGGTACTGGGTCAGTGAACATGTCCTGGATTAGGTGATGATCACCTGGTTAGTTTCCAGGTGCTGGGTCAGTGAACATGTCCTGGGTTAGGTGATGATCACCTGGTCAGTTTCCAGGTGCTGGGTCAGTGAACATGTCCTGGATTAGGTGATGATCACCTGGTCAGTTTCCAGGTACTGGGTCAGTGAACATGTCCTGGGTTAGGTGATGATCACCTGGTCAGTTTCCAGGTACTGGGTCAGTGAACATGTCCTGGATTAGGTGATGATCACCTGGTTAGTTTCCAGGTGCTGGGTCAGTGAACATGTCCTGGATTAGGTGATGATCACCTGGTTAGTTTCCAGGTACTGGGTCAGTGAACATGTCCTGGGTTAGGTGATGATCACCTGGTCAGTTCCCAGGTGCTGGGTCAGTGAACATGTCCTGGGTTAGGTGATGCTCACCTGGTCAGTTTCCAGGTACTGGGTCAGTGAACATGTCCTGGGTTCGGTGATGATCACCTGGTTAGTTTCCAGGTGCTGGGTCAGTGAACATGTCCTGGGTTAGGTGATGATCACCTGGTCAGTTTCCAGGTGCTGTGTCAGTGAACATGTCCTGGGTTAGGTGATGATCACCTGGTCAGTTTCCAGGTACTGGGTCAGTGAACATGTCCTGGATTAGGCGATGATCACCTGGTTAGTTTCCAGGTACTGTGTCAGTGAACATGTCCTGGATTAGGTGATGATCACCTGGTCAGTTTCCAGGTACTGGGTCAGTGAACATGTCCTGGGTTAGGCGATGATCACCTGGTCAGTTTCCAGGTGCTGTGTCAGTGAGCATGTCCTGGATTAGGTGATGATCACCTGGTCAGTTTCCAGGTACTGGGTCAGTGAACATGTCCTGGATTAGGCGATGATCACCTGGTTAGTTTCCAGGTGCTGCGTCAGTGAACATGTCCTGGGTTAGGTGATGATCACCTGGTTAGTTTCCAGGTGCTGTGTCAGTGAACATGTCCTGGATTAGGCGATGATCACCTGGTCAGTTTCCAGGTACTGGGTCAGTGAACATGTCCTGGGTTAGGTGATGATCACCTGGTCAGTTTCCAGGTACTGGGTCAGTGAACATGTCCTGGGTTAGGTGATGATCACCTGGTCAGTTTCCAGGTGCTGGGTCAGTGAACATGTCCTGGATTAGGTGATGATCACCTGGTCAGTTTCCAGGTGCTGTGTCAGTGAACATGTCCTGGGTTAGGTGATGATCACCTGGTTAGTTTCCAGGTACTGGGTCAGTGAACATGTCCTGGGTTAGGTGATGATCACCTGGTCAGTTCCCAGGTGCTGGGTCAGTGAACATGTCCTGGGTTAGGTGATGCTCACCTGGTCAGTTTCCAGGTACTGGGTCAGTGAACATGTCCTGGGTTCGGTGATGATCACCTGGTTAGTTTCCAGGTGCTGGGTCAGTGAACATGTCCTGGATTAGGCGATGATCACCTGGTCAGTTTCCAGGTGCTGGGTCAGTGAACATGTCCTGGATTATGCGATGATCACCTGGTTAGTTTCCAGGTACTGTGTCAGTGAACATGTCCTGGATTAGGTGATGATCACCTGGTCAGTTTCCAGGTACTGGGTCAGTGAACATGTCCTGGGTTAGGTGATGATCACCTGGTTAGTTTCCAGGTACTGTGTCAGTGAACATGTCCTGGGTTAGGTGATGATCACCTGGTCAGTTTCCAGGTACTGGGTCAGTGAACATGTCCTGTGTTAGGTGATGATCACCTGGTCAGTTTCCAGGTGCTGGTTCAGTGAACATGTCCTGGGTTAGGTGATGATCACCTGGTCAGTTTCCAGGTGCTGTGTCAGTGAACATGGCCTGGATTAGGTGATGATCACCTGGTCAGTTTCCAGGTACTGGGTCAGTGAACATGTCCTGGATTAGGTGATGATCACCTGGTCAGTTTCCAGGTGCTGTGTCAGTGAACATGTCCTGGGTTAGGTGATGATCACCTGGTCAGTTTCCAGGTGCTGTGTCAGTGAACATGTCCCGGGTTAGGTGATGATCACCTGGTCTGTTTCCAGGTGCTGTGTCAGTGAACATGTCCTGTGTTAGGTGATGATCACCTGGTCAGTTTCCAGGTGCTGGGTCAGTGAACATGTCCTGGGTTAGGTGATGATCACCTGGTTAGTTTCCAGGTACTGGGTCAGTGAACATGTCCTGGATTAGGTGATGATCACCTGGTTAGTTTCCAGGTACTGTGTCAGTGAACATGTCCTGGGTTAGGTGATGATCACCTGGTCAGTTTCCAGGTACTGGGTCAGTGAACATGTCCTGGGTTAGGTGATGATCACCTGGTCAGTTTCCAGGTACTGGGTCAGTGAACATGTCCTGGGTTAGGTGATGATCACCTGGTCAGTTTCCAGGTGCTGTGTCAGTGAACATGTCCTGGGTTAGGTGATGATCACCTGGTTAGTTTCCAGGTACTGGGTCAGTGAACATGTCCTGGGTTAGGTGATGATCACCTGGTCAGTTTCCAGGTACTGGGTCAGTGAACATGTCCTGGGTTAGGTGATGATCACCTGGTCAGTTTCCAGGTACTGGGTCAGTGAACATGTCCTGGGTTAGGTGATGATCACCTGATCAGTTTCCAGGTACTGGGTCAGTGAACATGTCCTGGGTTAGGTGATGATCACCTGGTCAGTTTCCAGGTACTGGTTCAGTGAACATGTCCTGGATTAGGTGATGATCACCTGGTCAGTTTCCAGGTGCTGGGTCAGTGAACATGTCCTGGGTTAGGTGATGATCACCTGGTCAGTTTCCAGGTACTGGGTCAGTGAACATGTCCTGGATTAGGTGATGATCACCTGGTCAGTTTCCAGGTGCTGGGTCAGTGAACATGTCCTGGGTTAGGTGATGATCACCTGGTCAGTTTCCAGGTGCTGGTTCAGTGAACATGTCCTGGATTAGGCGATGATCACCTGGTCAGTTTCCAGGTGCGAGGTCAGTGAACATGTCCTGGGTTAGGTGATGCTCACCTGGTCAGTTTCCAGGTACTGGGTCAGTGAACATGTCCTGGGTTAGGTGATGATCACCTGGTCAGTTTCCAGGTGCTGTGTCAGTGAACATGTCCTGGGTTAGGTGATGATCACCTGGTCAGTTTCCAGGTGCTGGGTCAGTGAACATGTCCTGGGTTAGGTGATGATCACCTGGTCAGTTTCCAGGTACTGGGTCAGTGAACATGTCCTGGGTTAGGTGATGATCACCTGGTTAGTTTCCAGGTACTGGGTCAGTGAACATGTCCTGGGTTAGGTGATGATCACCTGGTCAGTTTCCAGGTACTGTGTCAGTGAACATGTCCTGGGTTAGGTGATGATCACCTGGTCAGTTTCCAGGTGCTGTGTCAGTGAACATGTCCTGGGTTAGGTGATGATCACCTGGTCAGTTTCCAGGTGCTGTGTCAGTGAACATGTCCTGGGTTAGGTGATGATCACCTGGTTAGTTTCCAGGTACTGGGTCAGTGAACATGTCCTGGGTTAGGTGATGATCACCTGGTTAGTTTCCAGGTGCTGGGTCAGTGAACATGTCCTGGACTAGGTGATGATCACCTGGTCAGTTTCCAGGTACTGGGTCAGTGAACATGTCCTGGGTTAGGTGATGATCACCTGGTTAGTTTCCAGGTGCTGTGTCAGTGAACATGTCCTGGATTAGGTGATGATCACCTGGTTAGTTTCCAGGTACTGGGTCAGTGAACATGTCCTGTGTTAGGTGATGATCACCTGGTCAGTTTCCAGGTGCTGGGTCAGTGAACATGTCCTGGGTTAGGTGATGATCACCTGGTTAGTTTCCAGGTGCTGGGTCAGTGAACATATCCTGGGTTAGGTGATGATCACCTGGTCAGTTTCCAGGTGCTGTGTCAGTGAACATGTCCTGGGTTAGGTGATGATCACCTGGTTAGTTTCCAGGTACTGGGTCAGTGAACATGTCCTGTGTTAGGTGATGATCACCTGGTCAGTTTCCAGGTACTGGGTCAGTGAACATGTCCTGGGTTAGGTGATGATCACCTGGTTAGTTTCCAGGTGCTGGGTCAGTGAACATGTCCTGGGTTAGGTGATGATCACCTGGTCAGTTTCCAGGTGCTGGGTCAGTGAACATGTCCTGGATTAGGTGATGATCACCTGGTCAGTTTCCAGGTACTGGGTCAGTGAACATGTCCTGGGTTAGGTGATGATCACCTGGTTAGTTTCCAGGTGCTGGGTCAGTGAACATGTCCTGGGTTAGGTGATGATCACCTGGTCAGTTTCCAGGTGCTGGGTCAGTGAACATGTCCTGGATTAGGTGATGATCACCTGGTCAGTTTCCAGGTACTGGGTCAGTGAACATGTCCTGGGTTAGGTGATGATCACCTGGTTAGTTTCCAGGTGCTGGGTCAGTGAACATGTCCTGGGTTAGGTGATGATCACCTGGTTAGTTTCCAGGTACTGGGTCAGTGAACATGTCCTGGGTTAGGTGATGATCACCTGGTCAGTTCCCAGGTGCTGGGTCAGTGAACATGTCCTGGGTTAGGTGATGATCACCTGGTTAGTTTCCAGGTACTGGGTCAGTGAACATGTCCTGGGTTAGGTGATGATCACCTGGTCAGTTCCCAGGTGCTGGGTCAGTGAACATGTCCTGGGTTAGGTGATGATCACCTGGTTAGTTTCCAGGTACTGTGTCAGTGAACATGTCCTGGGTTAGGTGATGATCACCTGGTTAGTTTCCAGGTGCTGGGTCAGTGAACATGTCCTGGATTAGGCGATGATCACCTGGTCAGTTTCCAGGTGCTGGTTCAGTGAACATGTCCTGGATTAGGTGATGATCACCTGGTCAGTTTCCAGGTGCTGTGTCAGTGAACATGTCCTGTGTTAGGTGATGATCACCTGGTTAGTTTCCAGGTACTGGGTCAGTGAACATGTCCTGGATTAGGTGATGATCACCTGGTTAGTTTCCAGGTGCTGGGTCAGTGAACATGTCCTGGGTTAGGTGATGATCACCTGGTCAGTTTCCAGGTGCTGGGTCAGTGAACATGTCCTGGGTTAGGTGATGATCACCTGGTCAGTTTCCAGGTACTGGGTCAGTGAACATGTCCTGGATTAGGTGATGATCACCTGGTGAGTTTCCAGGTGCTGGGTCAGTGAACATGTCCTGGGTTAGGTGATGATCACCTGGTCAGTTTCCAGGTACTGGGTCAGTGAACATGTCCTGGGTTAGGTGATGATCACCTGGTCAGTTTCCAGGTACTGGGTCAGTGAACATGTCCTGGGTTAGGTGATGATCACCTGGTCAGTTTCCAGGTACTGGGTCAGTGAACATGTCCTGGATTAGGTGATGATCACCTGGTTAGTTTCCAGGTACTGGGTCAGTGAACATGTCCTGGATTAGGTGATGATCACCTGGTCAGTTTCCAGGTACTGGGTCAGTGAACATGTCCTGGGTTAGGTGATGATCACCTGGTCAGTTTCCAGGTACTGGGTCAGTGAACATGTCCTGGATTAGGTGATGATCACCTGGTTAGTTTCCAGGTGCTGGGTCAGTGAACATGTCCTGGATTAGGTGATGATCACCTGGTTAGTTTCCAGGTACTGGGTCAGTGAACATGTCCTGGGTTAGGTGATGATCACCTGGTCAGTTCCCAGGTGCTGGGTCAGTGAACATGTCCTGGGTTAGGTGATGCTCACCTGGTCAGTTTCCAGGTACTGGGTCAGTGAACATGTCCTGGGTTCGGTGATGATCACCTGGTTAGTTTCCAGGTGCTGGGTCAGTGAACATGTCCTGGGTTAGGTGATGATCACCTGGTCAGTTTCCAGGTGCTGTGTCAGTGAACATGTCCTGGGTTAGGTGATGATCACCTGGTCAGTTTCCAGGTACTGGGTCAGTGAACATGTCCTGGATTAGGCGATGATCACCTGGTCAGTTTCCAGGTGCTGGGTCAGTGAACATGTCCTGGATTAGGCGATGATCACCTGGTTAGTTTCCAGGTGCTGGGTCAGTGAACATGTCCTGGATTAGGTGATGATCACCTGGTCAGTTTCCAGGTGCTGGGTCAGTGAACATGTCCTGGGTTAGGTGATGATCACCTGGTCAGTTCCCAGGTGCTGGGTCAGTGAACATGTCCTGGGTTAGGTGATGCTCACCTGGTCAGTTTCCAGGTACTGGGTCAGTGAACATGTCCTGGGTTCGGTGATGATCACCTGGTTAGTTTCCAGGTGCTGGGTCAGTGAACATGTCCTGGATTAGGCGATGATCACCTGGTCAGTTTCCAGGTGCTGGGTCAGTGAACATGTCCTGGATTATGCGATGATCACCTGGTTAGTTTCCAGGTACTGTGTCAGTGAACATGTCCTGGATTAGGTGATGATCACCTGGTCAGTTTCCAGGTACTGTGTCAGTGAACATGTCCTGGATTAGGTGATGATCACCTGGTCAGTTTCCAGGTACTGGGTCAGTGAACATGTCCTGGGTTAGGTGATGATCACCTGGTCAGTTTCCAGGTACTGGGTCAGTGAACATGTCCTGGGTTAGGTGATGATCACCTGGTCAGTTTCCAGGTGCTGGGTCAGTGAACATGTCCTGGGTTAGGTGATGATCACCTGGTTAGTTTCCAGGTACTGGGTCAGTGAACATGTACTGGATTAGGTGATGATCACCTGGTTAGTTTCCAGGTGCTGTGTCAGTGAACATGTCCTGGATTAGGTGATGATCACCTGGTCAGTTTCCAGGTGCTGGGTCAGTGAACATGTCCTGGATTAGGTGATGATCACCTGGTCAGTTTCCAGGTGCTGTGTCAGTGAACATGTCCTGGGTTAGGCGATGATCACCTGGTCAGTTTCCAGGTACTGGGTCAGTGAACATGTCCTGGGTTAGGTGATGATCACCTGGTCAGTTTACAGGTACTGGGTCAGTGAACATGTCCTGTGTTAGGTGATGATCACATGGTCAGTTTCCAGGTGCTGGGTCAGTGAACATGTCCTGGGTTAGGTGATGATCACCTGGTCAGTTTCCAGGTACTGGGTCAGTGAACATGTCCTGGATTAGGTGATGATCACCTGGTCAGTTTCCAGGTGCTGGGTCAGTGAACATGTCCTGGGTTAGGTGATGATCACCTGGTCAGTTTCCAGGTACTGTGTCAGTGAACATGTCCTGGGTTAGGTGATGATCACCTGGTCAGTTTCCAGGTACTGGGTCAGTGAACATGTCCTGGATTAGGTGATGATCACCTGGTCAGTTTCCAGGTGCTGGGTCAGTGAACATGTCCTGGGTTAGGCGATGATCACCTGGTCAGTTTCCAGGTACTGGGTCAGTGAACATGTCCTGGGTTAGGCGATGATCACCTGGTCAGTTTCCAGGTGCTGGGTCAGTGAACATGTCCTGGGTTAGGCGATGATCACCTGGTCAGTTTCCAGGTGCTGGGTCAGTGAACATGTGCTGGGTTAGGTGATGATCACCTGGTTAGTTTCCAGGTACTGGGTCAGTGAACATGTCCTGGGTTAGGTGATGATCACCTGGTTAGTTTCCAGGTACTGGGTCAGTGAACATGTCCTGGATTAGGTGATGATCACCTGGTCAGTTTCCAGGTGCTGGGTCAGTGAACATGTCCTGGATTAGGTGATGATCACCTGGTCAGTTTCCAGGTGCTGGGTCAGTGAACATGTCCTGGACTAGGTGATGATCACCTGGTTAGTTTCCAGGTGCTGGGTCAGTGAACATGTCCTGGGTTAGGTGATGATCACCTGGTCAGTTTCCAGGTGCTGTGTCAGTGAACATGTCCTGGACTAGGTGATGATCACCTGGTGAGTTTCCAGGTGCTGTGTCAGTGAACATGTCCTGGGTTAGGTGATGGTCACCTGGTTAGTTTCCAGGTGCTGTGTCAGTGAACATGTCCTGGGTTAGGTGATGATCACCTGGTTAGTTTCCAGGTGCTGGGTCAGTGAACATGTCCTGGGTTAGGTGATGATCACCTGGTCAGTTTCCAGGTGCTGTGTCAGTGAACATGTCCTGGATTAGGTGATGATCACCTGGTTAGTTTCCAGGTGCTGGGTCAGTGAACATGTCCTGGGTTAGGTGATGATCACTTGGTCAGTTTCCAGGTGCTGGGTCAGTGAACATGTCCTGGGTTAGGTGATGCTCACCTGGTCAGTTTCCAGGTGCTGGGTCAGTGAACATGTCCTGGGTTAGGTGATGATCACCTGGTCAGTTTCCAGGTGCTGGGTCAGTGAACATGTCCTGGATTAGGCGATGATCACCTGGTTAGTTTCCAGGTACTGGGTCAGTGAACATGTCCTGGATTAGGTGATGCTCACCTGGTCAGTTTCCAGGTGCTGGGTCAGTGAACATGTCCTGGATTAGGCGATGATCACCTGGTCAGTTTCCAGGTGCTGGATCAGTGAACATGTCCTGGATTAGGCGATGATCACCTGGTTAGTTTCCAGGTACTGGGTCAGTGAACATGTCCTGGATTAGGTGATGCTCACCTGGTCAGTTTCCAGGTGCTGGGTCAGTGAACATGTCCTGGATTAGGCGATGATCACCTGGTCAGTTTCCAGGTGCTGGATCAGTGAACATGTCCTGGATTAGGCGATGATCACCTGGTCAGTTTCCAGGTGCTGGGTCAGTGAACATGTCCTGGATTAGGTGATGATCACCAGGTCAGTTTCCAGGTGCTAGGTCAGTGAACATGTCCTGGATTAGGTGATGATCACCTGGTTAGTTTCCAGGTGCTGGGTCAGTGAACATGTCCTGGATTAGGTGATGATCACCTGGTCAGTTTCCAGGTGCTGGGTCAGTGAACATGTCCTGGGTTAGGTTTTGTACACCTGGTTAGTTTCCAGGTGCTGGGTCAGTGAACATGTCCTGGGTTAGGTTTTGTACACCTGGTTAGTTTCCAGGTGCTGGGTCAGTGAACATGTCCTGGGTTAGGTGATGATCACCTGGTCAGTTTCCAGGTGCTGGGTCAGTGAACATGTCCTGGGTTAGGTGATGATCACCTGGTTAGTTTCCAGGTGCTGGGTCAGTGAACATGTCCTGGGTTAGGTGATGATCACCTGGTTAGTTTCCAGATGCTGGGTCAGTGAACATGTCCTGGGTTAGGTGATGATCACCTGGTTAGTTTCCAGGTGCTGGGTCAGTGAACATGTCCTGGGTTAGGTGATGATCACCTGGTCAGTTTCCAGGTACTGTGTCAGTGAACATGTCCTGGGTTAGGTGATGAACACCTGGTCAGTTTCCTGGTACTGGGTCAGTGAACATGTCCTGGGTTAGGTGATGATCACCTGGTCAGTTTCCTGTTACTGGGTCAGTGAACATGTCCTGGGTTAGGGGATGATCACCTTGTCAGTTTCCAGGTGCTGGATCAGTGAACATGTCCTGGATTAGGCGATGATCACCTGGTTAGTTTCCAGGTACTGGGTCAGTGAACATGTCCTGGATTAGGTGATGATCACCTGGTCAGTTTCCAGGTACTGTGTCAGTGAACATGTCCTGGGTTAGGTGATGAACACCTGGTCAGTTTCCAGGTACTGGGTCAGTGAACATGTCCTGGGTTAGGTGATGATCACCTGGTCAGTTTCCTGTTACTGGGTCAGTGAACATGTCCTGGGTTAGGCGATGATCACC